>NC_081417.1:83612486-83979986 GCF_949786415.1 Peromyscus eremicus | reverse complement strand
TTAAATTTCTTATCAGACTGGTATTTCTCATTGCAGTAGTAACAAACAGATATGAGGAAAGTGGTCATCCATGTGGTCCAGCTCAATCCAGAATGGAATTGCCCTGGATTTTTGAATAAACATCCAAAGTACAATATTTTCCCCTTCCTCCTTCGGTGAACATACATTTTATGGTGCTCTCTCAGACACTGAATGGTTCAATAAAAGATCTGCACAAACAGGAATCCTGGCCTATATTCATTACCACAATTTGTAATACAATTTACTGATGTCAAGAGCTATGTGTATATAAGTAATACAGATTTAGAAATCTGTATGCTTTCTAAACATCTTTCCAAAATAATTTAGCTTATTCTGTCAAAAAGATACCCTGCAGAAGCAACATGCTTTGTTGTAGTTGTTTTTACTTACTCTGTTGCAACATGCTATCTCTCATACACCTGGTGGAGCTAGCAAGATTATCCACAATATCCAACTGACTTCTATTTCCTTCTCTATATTCTTCTTCCATTCCTCTTGCCTTGTCCACTTCACTCCAGTTATATTTTTTCCATAATCCACATTGTTACCATGTGAGGATTTTTTTTATTTTTTTAATTCATTTTACATATCAATCACAGACCCCCCCTCTCATCCCTCCTCCTGCTCCTCCCTCCCCCCCCCCCCGACACACCAACTGAATGTACTAGGCTTTGTTGACTCACCACGGGAGAGGGCATGTGAGGAT
Organism: Peromyscus eremicus; assembly: GCF_949786415.1. Taxonomy (NCBI): domain Eukaryota; kingdom Metazoa; phylum Chordata; class Mammalia; order Rodentia; family Cricetidae; genus Peromyscus; species Peromyscus eremicus. Next base: position 83,979,259 of record NC_081417.1, on the reverse strand, counting down.
TTTTTTAAGCATAATTCTATATTGATTCTTTGGAAATTTCACATCATGCACCCCAATCCTGCTCACTTCCCAGTCTCTCCATATCTGTCTCTCACTCCTACAATATGCCCCCCAAAATTAATTAAAAACAACCAAAAAATGAACCTCACTGTTCCATCTTTCCAGCACTTCTTCATTTATCCTAGTGGCATTGGGAGCTACAGTGTGTGTCATGCAGTATATCCCTTTTGTCCAATCAGCTCCACCCACAAAATGTTCATTGCAATGAGACATTGGTCTGGTTCAAGGCCTCTGGCACACCCTCATCACTAAGCCCTCACTGAAACTCCTCTATTATATCCTGTTGTTGAGCCAAGTCATGGAGATCCTGCAGTTATTGTTCTGCAGGACCTGTGCCTTCATACACTCCAGTAAGTCATAGATGGGGCAGCTGTTAGGGTGGGCCAACCTGCTGTGAAATATTATTTTAACTATGTAAAGATGTGCTACATTTGTTTATGTTGCAGAATATTACTTTAACTGTGTAAAGGTATGTTACATTTATTTCTGCTGCATTTGTTTACTTATGAAAAGATGTATTGTTGTTTTACTTTCCCTGCCTAAGGCAACTGATTGGTCTAATAAAAACCTGAATGGCTAATAGCTAGGTAGAGAAAGGATAGGTGGGGCTGGGCAGGCAGAAAGAATAAATAGGAGGAGAAATCTAGAAAGGAGGAAGAAGAAGGAACAAAGAGCATAAGGGAGAAAGAGAAGGACTTGCCCAGGGCCAGAAACCAGGCAGCCACCAGCTAGTCAGACACTGGAGGAAGCAGATAAGTAAGACATACAGAAAGAAAAGTAAAAAGTCCCAAGGCAATATGTACATAAGGAGAAACAGGTTAATTTAAGTTAAAGGAGCTAGCCAGAAACAAGCCTAAGCTAGCACAAGCATTTATAACTAATAATAAGTCACCCTGTTATGATTTTGGAGCTGATTGCTGACCTAAAAGAAAGCCTGGAAAACCAACCCAAGGTCCAGGATATGGGTCTGGGTGGTAGCTGAGCTGGTTGATCTAAGTAATTGGGACTACTTCCTCAGGTGTGGAGCAGAGTCAGCTCTCCTAGGCTCATGCCATCAGGACTAGCTCTTCCAGTGCTGTGGTGAGGGGTGGGGCAATCTCTCTCAAGTGCTGAGGTCAGCTCTCCCTTGAGGGACAGCACCAGCTCTCCTGCTGCAGTGTCCAGTGATGGGCAGGGCCAGTTATCCCAGGACCAATGAGGGACAGGGCTGGCTAAGCATAGCCCTCAGATTTCAACATGCATGGTTCCTATGACCTCTTGTGGTAACATATGCCATGGACATCAGACCAGACCCTGACTGCTACTGGGTCATAGACTCAGACATGGCCCATGGCAGCAGCCTGGGCCTGGACCCATGTGGCTGGGCAGGCCACTTGGTTTAGAATGACCCCATGTCCAGCTCCTTGGACACAAACATGGCCACAAGTAGTGGCCCAGACCCCTGGCATTGCCATTGCCTTTGATGGTATCAGGAGCCAAAATCATTAACACAGTCCTTGGCTGTGGTAAGGCCACAGACCCAGATATGGCCTTTGGCAGCAACGCTGGCCATCAGACAACCATATGGCCCATAGGAGGCAGCCTAGAACCCAAGCATATGGTTGGCCTTTGGAAGCACCATAGACCATGACATCATAGAACTCAACTCTGATAGGACCACAGACCAAGACATGGTCCCTAAGCATCAGCCTGGGCTCGGATGTCACCATGGCTCCAGGTGGCAGCACAGGCCACTCAGATTGGCGTGGCCCTGGTCCATGTGAGGATTTTAAAGCATACTTTTTCAACTGCTGTGGAATGTTACTGTGGTGCAACCACCTCACATAAATAAGCACACACAAAGTTTTATTTGTTGCTTCATTATGGGAAGTGATTCTGTGTTTTCTTCATTATTTTTGTGTCTTTAGCATTTAGAAAAGTTCTGGAGCAGAGATCCACAGTCAAGCAATGGGCTGAGCTGGGTAGTTTTGTTGGAGAAAGGGAAGAGGGACTATACCAGCCAGGGGGTTAAGTACATGATGGGGGAGTCTACAGAGACAACTGAGCTGAGCCCCTGGGAGCTCAAGGACTCTGCACCAAAGGTTGGGGAGCCAGCATGGTACTGACCTAGGCCCTCTGCATATTTGTGACAGTTGTGTAGCTTGGTCAGTTTCTAAGGCTGCTAGCAGTGAGATCAGGACCTGTCCTTGGTGCTTAGCTGGCTTTTGAGAACCTGCTCCCCATGCTAGATTACCTTGCCCAGCCTTGATGCAGGGAGAGCAGATCATTCCATGATCTTTGTTCAAGTCCATGGGAGGTCTTCCCCTTTCTGAATGGAGAAGAAGGAGGAGTGGATGGGGAGAGGAGTAGGCGGGAGGGGGAAGGGAATCGGAGGAGAGGAAGGAGGAGAAACTGTGGTCTGTGTTTGGTATGTAAAATGAATGAAAAAAAATTAATTAAACAAAATAAAAAGAAAAAAGAAAAGTACTTGATACATAATATGTATTCAGCAAATATTGATTGAATGCACAAATACATGTCTAATTTTTACTTGGAATAAAGGATAATTTGAAAATTAGAAAGAAAATGATGCATGTATCAATAGCCAGGTAGAGGTAGCTGGGAAAGGCAAGACATATTCAGAAGACTAGTCAGCACCAAGGCCAGTGTTGGAAATAAAATCTCCTCCTAACCACCTGGCACTGGCAGAATAATTCTTGTTTTCACAACAGCAAATAATTGCAAATGAAAATAAATAAAACTTTACTGAAACATGAAATTGCAAATGAAAATGGCTGGTTGGATCTCTGCAGAAATCATACCAAAGACATTCACTCATTTGGTTTTATAGGCAAGTAAAACTGATGATTTATTTTCATAATTAGTGTACTCAGACATTTTTCTGCATCTTGGCAGCCAGGTTCTCCTAATCTTTTAGTTAGATACAGCAATATGGCTTCACTGATCCCTAAATTCTTCCAGTGTGGACAGTGGTTGAAACTAAAACTTTTAATTCATGATCCCTACTGGTTCTGTGGATCAATACATGCTGGGATCATTTAAGGAAACAAGGTTTCTCCTTCCTCTTGGGCTGATTATATTTAAGGAGAGTTAATAGATACATTAGTACATTTTAACATTCTCATTTTGTTGACCACAACTCATCTAATCCTACCACATTAAAATTGACTAGTCCTTATGTTCAAATCAGACAACATCTCAACAGTCTTGAATATCTTAAAAGATGGTATTGGGATCACAACATTAGGCATTATAGTGACAATGTTGGTTATTCATAGGATTTGCCGCCACTTATGGTGACAGCTGAAATAATGATCTCCCAAGCAGATAGACTTTGGTTTGAATCTTAAGTTCTGTCTCTTCCTGGCCACAGAGCCTTAGAAACATTTCCTACACCAAATCACAGCTTCTTCATTGAGAACTGGGATTGTGATATGCAGATGTATATATACAATGAATGCCTGGCTTATGATAGCTACATAGTCTTTAAAAAAGCCAAAACTACTGAATGACATCAGGAAAGATATTTAAAATCAGTTACAATCTGTGTAGAATCCTAAAACTAAGCCATTTTTTTATGATCTTAGATAAGTCACTAGATCTTCCTTAACTTCAATTCACCCCACTTATAAAATATATTGATAATATCTAGTGTATTGTCTTGGAAGCTGTCTTTGATGCTTACAGAATTTTCTACCTATACACGGATTCATAAAAGGTGAGGAACATATTACAAATGAATCATGATTCTTATTACCTTCATCTTTACCTATCATCTCTGTATGCTTTTAGTTTTCTTCTTGATAAAATATCAGACTGATGAGAGCCCACTCTCCAGTGGCAGTTTGTCCACTTCATGATTCATCCCTCCCAGCTGTAACTGTGCTGCTGAGAGCACTGGACTTCAGCCCAGATTCTCAGCTCCTGGGCTACCCTCTTCCCCTGTGCTCTCATTAACTACTACTCTTACAATTAAATTCTGCAATGAATGTCGACTACCTGGGCTGAAAGAATTCTAGCTTACCACACTGAGTATAAATTTCCACCAACAGCCCTTCTGGTTGGATCATAATTCAGGGGCCATTAATCACCTTCCTGGCCTCCAGGGCCCAGCAGAGGCAGAGAAGTTAATAAAGACTTCTTAGAGGAAAGGGGGAAAAAGCATCAGAGCCAGTGTTGGGAGATGTTTTGATGGTCATGGACTGCAGACTGCTTAGGAAAACCCTAGGTAGTTAAGGAGCTTGGGGACAGATTTTGTATTGGGCCTACCAGATGTAGCCTTGGTTACTGTCATATATGAAGACATAATTTGTGTCTGCACAGTCTACATTAAAAGAGATTTCACAAGTATGTTGTTCACTTCTAGCAATAAATCTCTCTACTCCTAACTATTACAACTAAAATTTTGCTCATAGAGGTATGGGTTCTCTGCCTAAGTAAGTTCGTTATGACGACGGCTCTAACTTAAGAAAGGTGTTAAAGCACTTATAAACTGCTTTCAGCTTTTTTTTTTTTCATTTTTAACTGCCAAAATAGGCACACAGGCCATGCATTGTAGTTTTCATTTGGTCAAGGGAGAAACTGAGGCATTGAGTATTATGTGTTTTTCCAAAAGCCTCAGAGACATTCAGCAAAATACAAGGACTCCCAACCATACTTTTGTGTATCCACTGTTTGCTTGGTGTACACTGTACTGTTCAAATTGAAGAATGATTTTCAGGTCTAAGAGTAGTCAAGTACTCACAATGACAAGGGGAGTGTCAAATATTGTTTTTAAAAATTCAGAATCAATACCTTTTTTCTCAGAGGGGATTTAGCTTCAGCTTTGTCTGAAGACAGAGAAATATCATAAATGTCTTTGATGTCATGTTTTTAATGTTACTGTTATTATTCTGAGCAAAGTCATTGTAAGTTGGAAAAAAAGAATGAGGTCTTGGATTTAGCAAATCAGAGTTTGCTAAAATGCTCTCTTTTTTCTTGAAATATAAAACTTTACTTGCTGCAACGGAAGAATATGTAATCCAATCATGCTTCAGAGTGACAAGACTTGAATGAAATAATTCAAATGAAGTGGTTGTCAAATAGAAAATGGCTAGATCAATGGTGGGTAACATTTATTTAGGTGGACTCTTCATTTAGCTCCTTAGAATTTCACACAACTATATTAATAAGTATGTTTTGGTCAGATTCTTGTCTCAAATGGGATTAAGAAAAAAAATCAGTTAACAAAGCTAAAACTTCTATATATTACTAGATTTGGGGACACATATGATACTATTTTTTCGATATGTAAGAATTCATATAACAGACAATACCCAAAGATGTAAATATTCTTATATTCCAATAATGGTTTCTTGACTTTTGTCACACACACACACACACACACACACACACACACACATACACACACACACACACACACAGAGAGAGAGAGAGAGAGAGAGAGAGAGAGAGAGAGAGAGAGAGAGAGAGAGCTATAGATCTTTTCTCCTCGGATTATGATTGAGTCTATTTTCTATTCCACTAAAGTTGGATTTAGCCATGACTTACCTTAAAAAAACTGAATACTGGTCACTTAAAAACCTGGTACAAGAGAATCTCCCAGGAATCTTCAAGGATGACCCCAGCTAAGCCTCCCAGCAATAGAACTGGCTATCTCCTGTGACCAGATTGGTGACTAGCCCAATTGACATCAAAAAATCATCATTGAGCAACTGATGGAAACAGATGCAGACACACAGTCAAACAGGTGGAGTTCAAGGAATTCTGCAGAAGAGGAAGAGAAAGTACTGTAGGATATAGAGGGATAAAGGACAACACAAGAAAACTCACAGAATCAACTAACCTGGGTTCACAGGGGCTCACAGAGACTGAACAGACAACCAGGAACCTGCATGGGACTGACCTAGGTGCTCTGCATACATGTTATAGTTATGTAGCTTGGTCCTCTTGTGAGACTCCTAACAATGGGAACAGCAGCTGTCTCCAACATTTTTTATAGGCTTTTAGGACCCTACTCCTCATACTGGGTTGCTTGCCCAGTCTTAATACATGGGGAGGTACTTAGTCTTACTGCAACTTGATATGCCATGTTTTGTTGATACTCATGGGAGACCTGCCCTTTCTTAAAAAAAATGGAGGAGGAATGGACTGGGGGGTGGGAAGAGGGAGGAGAGGAGGAGGGACTGGGAGGAGAGGAGAGAGAGGAAACTGCAGCCAGAATGTAAAATAAACAAACAAACAAACAAACAAATAAGTTTTATAAAAGTTTAATGAAGAAAAAAAGAAAGAAAAATTGAATATTGCTTATATCATATCAAGCCATACATTTTGCCAGTTCAGTTTGGTTTGTTTTACAACTCTTTTTTTTTTTCTTATTCACCATGAATTTAACAAGACCCAGGTAGATTTTGCGTCTCCATTTGGCCCAGATAAGGCACACAGGGTAAAAGTCAATGCCCAGGTGGCTGGTCTTAAAAGTATAATATTCACAAGGAACTGATTTAAAAGTGACCTCTTGCTGGAACCCCAGAGACCAGCATAGTTCAGTTAATCTGCTTTCTTTCCAGAGACCAATAAATGTGACAATTCATAATGTTCAATTATTAGGTTTTAGTGTAATTTAATATAAAGCATTATATGGAAAGACTCATATGAAACATGGGATCAACAGTTAGGCAGACAGGGTCCTCTGCCTAACTCAGGGATTAAGACTAACACAGGCTTTACCTCTCCTACTGTTGGCAAAGGTAGTGAGGCATAATTCCCAAGTAGTAAAGCACACTTTTTTATTTATATCATATGGTTTGATGTATGTTGACGTGTGTATAACAATGAAGAAAATAAACATATCCCTATTTGCAAAAGTTTATGACCCATTGGAGTCCTATCCTAACTCAACCATTATCCCTTAGGCAACCATTGACTTCATTCCTATTATTGTCAATAGCTTGCATTTTCTATGAGTTTTATAAGTAGAATTTCACACTACATGCATATTTTATTATTTTTAATTGCTGAGTACTACTTCATTTTATTAAGAGACATAACATTTTAATCATTCATCTATTAATAAACATCTGTGCTATTGCCAGTTTGGTGCTGTTAGGAAATAAAGATCCTGTGAATATTTGAATAAGGGTACTTTGTGTGCATGTGTTGAAATTCTTCTGCAAGATAATTAGCAATCAAATGGTAGGGTCATGCAGTAATTGCGTATTTAGCTTTTAGTTACTTTGCCTCTTCAGAAGAGTTACTGACAGAAGATTGGCTTTCAGTTAATATACTGCTTCCCTGTTTCGCTCTGGAGAACTGAAGAGTACCGAGAGCCTGATCTTTGTGTGATCACACACTGTTGTTGCCTCTCAGGCTTTGTTTCTGTGGTTCTCTCTGATAATGTTCTCAATCAAGCTTTTATTATGATGGTCCAAAGGATACCACAATATCAGGAAAGAAGAATTCCTCTTTGTTCATAGTCTAGCAAAGTCTAATGTTCCCTTTCACTTGACTAACTAACTGGGTCTGCACTTGTTCACTGCTGTGACAAGGAAATGGAGGAAGCCATCTGTCAGAATCGGGGCAGGAAACAGAGCCAGACCCTGTTGTCATTTGAGTGTGAAATGCCCCCCCCACACACACACAGTACATGTGTTTGAACATTTACTACCAAGGTGGTGGTGCTGATTTGGATGGTGGAAGAGGCTTTAGGAAATGGGATTGCATGAGAGTCACTGAGGCTGGGGTTTTGAGGTTGTGTAGTCTGCCTCCAGTTCCTGTCCACTCTCTGCTTCCTGATACAAGGTATCCAGCGTCTTGTGCTCCCGCCCCTGCCTTCATCAGCATGGCACACTGTGTTTCTTCATACCTTGAGCAGATTAAGCCCATTCCTACCTTAAGCCGCTTGTTCTCAGGATTTTTTTTACCACTGTAATGAGAAAATAGCTAATACAGACCTCTAGAGATCATTGTCAGAGAGGTAGGGAAGGACAAGCCTTCCAAAGGAAAAGCCAAGGGTCCTCTTTCCTTTCAGAAGAAGCAGGCAAGCAGAGACCTAAACAAACAACAGTGATAATAATGAAATAATGTTAATTTTTTTATGTCCTCATTGAGTTCTTTCAGTCCCAGGTTGAATTATATTGTCTTTCCTTATCCCCATTTCTCCTTTTTGCTTTCAAGTTGAATAGAATGACATTCTTATGTCATACACAATGAAAACTGACTTTGAATCTTTCTATCTGTTATTAATATCAGTGGCATACAAAAGGAAGTTTCGGGGGAAAGAGGGCTTTAAAAAGGAAAGAAAACAACACAGGATTAACTCTAAGATGCCTTCCTCCTCTAATAGCCTGTTAGTCTATGAATCTACAATCCTTGTCCAACTGTCGTAGAATTCTCTGATATCTTGATTCTCTAGGCTGCACATGTTCTTAAACAGGCCACAGCCTAATCTTGTTACCAAGCTCAGATCATGAGGTTGATACACCCCTGAGGACAGATTGACATTTTGATGTTCCTAGTTAGAGGGATAAAACCATAAACTGGGGAAAGTGCATTAACAAGCAAATAAATTTATGGGATGCTAGTGCTAAAATGAATCTTTGTTTGTCAGCAGCTTTTAAGGAGAAAAATATGCATGTGTCCAAGGCAACTCAGGAATCTCTCTGTGCATTTTTTTTTTTCATTTCCACTTCTCTACCAGCGTCATGTGCAAAACGAATGGGGAAAATTTTGCAGATACCATGTAGCCATTGGGTTAATGATAAGGAAGGACCTTTTACTTTTATAGATATGTTCCCAGCCCATGTGAGTTTCTGTTCCTATTGGATCACTAAGCATGCAGAAGGTATCAATTTGATTCTGTTCCTGGCAGTACTTTAGTGCTTTAGAATTTCTTTGTTAGAAGCTGATAGGATCTCAATGTCCCCTTGTTTTCAGTGGAGAAAAATTTTGTATCAAGGTCTCAGATTCTTTTCCTATTGGTGTGATAAAATACTCTGACAAAAAGCAACTTAAGAGAGACAAGGGTTTCTCTGGCTTATAGGTCAATGGTACAGTACATCATGGTGGGTAAACAGGTGAACACATTGCATCTACAGAGAGATGAATACATGCTGTTGCTCATGTTCTTTCTCAATTTATACACTCCAGAATTTGAGCTGGGGAATAGTGCTACCTGTGCTGAGTGGGTTTTTCTGCCACGGTGATTGAAGTAAATAAATTCTTCACAGAAAAACCCAGAGGATAATCCCCCAGATGACTCTATATCTTGTCAACAGTTGATGATTAATACAAATCACCACAACTGGAAAAATAGGACATTGATGTTAGAAAACTTAAGGTTAAATTTTTGATCTGACACCAGCTAGCTGAGCACTTTAAACAATCAGCAGGGACTGTGGGTATGATCATCTAAAAAGCCCTCACTGAGAACACCTAGGGAGCTGTCATGTGTACAGTGTGTAGCTCAAAGCAAGAATAGGATAAATTATGGAGCCACATCACTCCTTTCTGTCTTTAAAACTATCCCTAAAGGGATTTAAATGACCCTTAAACATATTTAGAGCATGACTTGATGGTGCAGGACTGTAACGCCATACACAAGGAAGGTGAGACAGGAGAATCACAAGTTCAAGACTAGGTAACTTAACAAGCAAGAATCTGCCCAGAATTAAATAGAAATGTACTGTATATATAGCTTAGTGGTAGAACATTTGTCTTACAGGCATAAGGACCTGAGTTCAATCTCCAGTCTTTCATACAGTAAAACAAACAAAAAATATAGGTGTCTAGACAAACCATAGTCCATGCTACAAGGGATCTCCTAGGTGTTGGTATTGGCTGACACAGAATTGAGTGGAGAGTGTCTAGCCAAACCTGCTAATTAAACCAACTGGGCTTTCTATAACAAGCCTGCCCTCTGTGGCCTACCCTTTTATCTAAACACCAGCCAAATATGTCATAAAACCTGACACTAAAGAGTCATATGTTGAGGTATTTTTTTTTTTTTGAGGATGTGATCTTCAGGAAACATGATTACTTACAATTTCTTTCCTCACACCTTAAGCAAAAATGTCACTAACACCTCTGAATTCAGGTCATGGCTAACCATTCCCAAATTGTTATGTTGGATTTTCAAAGAGCCTAGCACATAGATGTTAGAAACCCAAAGCTCAGAGTTATGAAATAATTTGCCTGAAGTCAAGCACTCAGAAGGAGACAATGCTACAAAAATGGAAAAAAAAAAGAAAAGTGGATGTTAAAGAACTCAGGAAGCATGCTATTATGGAAGTTAGTACTGTTAAAGGTGAAAAAAATCCTTATTACTTAAGGTAAGCAACAGGATCAATGCAATCCTTATCAAAATGCCAGAGATTATTTTTCAAAAACAGAAAAAGTTATTCTAAAATTCATATGACACCTACAAAAGAACTGAAAATAGGCATAGCAATTTTGAACAAAAAGAAAAAATCTGAAAGTAGTACGTTCCCTTACTTCAAAGCACATTGCAATGCTATAGAAATCTAACATCAATGACATACAGAGGATTCATAGCTCAAAAGAATAGAATAGAATGCCCAGACATAACCCCTGGGTATATAATTAGCTGATCTTTGACAAGGGTGTAAACAACACGCTATAAAGAAAACACACTCTCTTTAAAAAATCATTTTGAGAAAGTTAGATTAAACATGCCTAACTTAGTAGGAAATGACAGCCATAGATTCATTCATTGTTTGCTTTTGGAAACTCACTGGGCCCTGAAGGCCCTTATCAACTGATTAATCTCTTGAGGATTTTATAATATGGCAGCATTTTAGTAGATGGAGAAAATAAATGTAGGGCATACATTGAGGAACTAGGTCACTGGGGGGGAGTCATTGAGAGCTTCATCTGGGCCTGGCCCCTATCAGAATTTCCTCTTTCTGTTTCCTGACCCGTTACACAGTTCCTGACCTTTACTCAGGTCTATCCTATGTCCCTTGTCATAATGGACTGAATATTTTGAAACTGAGAAAGGACAATCTTTCTTTTGTTAAGTTGTTTCTACCAGGTATTTAGTCACAGTGCCATAAAACTACCCAAATCCACATGCAAGCAAGAACAAAGCTGGGCTCTCATGAATATTCAACTACAATAAGTAAAAGACATAAATCTAACATTTGAATCTATAAAATTCTTTGGAGAAAATATCTTGAATAGAAAGCATGGAAACATTTTAGTATAACATTTTGGGTATAATATTAAATGCATAGATAACAAAACAAAAATAAACAAATAGGATTATAGCAAATTAAACAACTACTTTAAAATACACACACATATGTGTAAAACAAAAATGGACTCAGTGGATTGTATTCCTATATTTGTGATTATATATATATATATATATATATATATATATATAATCAGAGTAAAGAGGCCATCAGTTTAAGAGTAGAAGAACCGTGGGTGCAGTTGGAGGGAGGAAAGAGAAGAGGGAACATAATATAATTATAATTCAATTAAAAGTCTAAAAAATATAAACTATAACTTAAAAATCCCTCTTTTTATTTAGAATCCCACTTCCAAGTTTGTACATAAGAACTGAAATCATGATTTCAAAGCACATCTGTGCCCTTGTGTGCATTATAATATTATTTACAATGATCAAGTCATAGAACCAGTCAAAATGTACACTGACAGGTGAGTGGATAAAGAATATATGGCATTACACAAGGAAAGGTCTCTAACTTTAAACAAGAAGATTCTCTCACTTACAATGACATGGAAGAAATTAACTAACATTTTCTTAATTGAAACAAGCCAGACCCAGAATGACAATTGCTACAGTGTACCCAGTATATGAGGAATATAATTGGTCATAATTATAGAAGAAGAGAACAGATTGTTGACCTCCTAGGTTGGGGAGTAAGAAGAAACATGGAAGTATTTATTTAATAAAAAAATGAGCAATTTGTTCTATCTTAAGGAATCATCATTTTGGTAGGTACAAATCAGGAGGAATTTAAGTAAGAAACTTCAGAAATGTTCCTTCCTAAGTGTGGTGGACAGTAAGTTGTACCCACAAACTTTCTCATCTCAAAGGCATGTACATTTGCCATGTGACATTGCATACCATACAAGGAAATGGAGTCTGACCTCACTCTAGGAAATACTGAATTCCTTATTTATGGGCTAAACTAGCTAAACTAGCTAAACTAGCTGGCACTCAAGTTTCTAAATCTGACTTCAAGAAACCTTGAACCTTCCCCTAATAACTTCTAAAACCTAGCTTTTTCACGAGGAAATCTGAGATACATAAGTAGGTTTCACAGAATAAGTCCATAAATCAACAGTCTCCTTGAACTACCAGGCATGTGAGGTCATTAGACAGCCTATATCTAAACTCCAAGGGACTAGACAAGTCCATGGGATCATTTAAATCATTTCTCAGCTTTTCAAATCAATACCTCGAACTTACTTCACATATGGAAGATGTTTATAATTTCAGATTATATAATAACAGAATCTTAGAATTGGAATGAAAATGAAAAAGTATTTGCAGATGCTGATGACAAATCCCTTGTTGTCTGTACTCTTCTCATAAAACTACTTACCTGATTTCCTCATTGCATCTCAAAATAGTTTCAGTTTGAGGAAGATGTTTCCAACATTATCTTCTACTTTCCTTTCTGTGGCTGTGAAGAAACATGCTGATGCAAAGCAACTCAGCCACAAAAAGGCCCTATTTCATCTTCATTTCATCATTTTGGAAGTGAAGGTTCCAAGCAGGGGCTTCAAGCACAGACTCGGAAGGAGTGCTGTTTGTTACCTCATTGGCTGACTCCTTCCAGCTAGCCTTCTCATACATTCCAGGATTGCCGGACCAAGGAACAACACAACTCACAGTGTGCTCAGCCATTCTACATCAATAAATAATCAACACAACTCCCTACCCCATAGATGTGCTCACAGGCCATTCAATGTGGGAAACTGAGGGAAATCTCTTCAGTTGAGAATCCCTTCTCAGATAGCTCTAGGCTGTGTCAAGTTGACAGTAAAAGCTAACCTGGACACATAGTCACTATACTCACCTGTTTAACCTATCTGTAATAGCTTGAGTAACTGATGGTTACATACTTGCAGTCATTGGATGTTCATAACTTTAGAAGTGAATATTGCTGAATTATGGATTGTGAATTCCCTTCCATGTAAAATGTTCCTGTATATTAAGAAAAAACTCACTTTCTCATACTCCTCATCTATTAGCCTTTGATTTTAAAAGCAGCTGTCATGCATTACTTCTCACTGCTTCATCAAGAATGAATTCACACATTAAACCCAGCTTTCTCCTCTCAGTTAGCAATCCTAAGACCTTAGAAATGTCTTCTAATATAAGGGTTAAAGTTATCTTAGTTTCTCATTACCATTTTCTTCTCGAGTATAAAATTATTCTAAATTTTGAGATAGAACTTTGGGGTAGTGCCGGTAGGTCAAGGCAGTGTAATTTGCTCATTAGCCAGAAATTTCACATTTCTTGAAATTCTCAGGAAAATCTTCAATTCTCTTGGCAACTGCATTCAAGTGTCAAAGACTGTGTGATTAAGAGATCAAGCAGGGGATTTTTATCTCTGGGAAACAGTGCAAGAGTAAATGAGCTTAGTAAAAGCAACAGAACCATGTCTAGAAAATAAAAATAACATTTAATGTAGTGAAACTAACTGAGATTTGAGGAGAGTGTATGGGGCAACACAGATCTTTGGTGAAAACCAACAATGTCAGGGGCTGGGGAGATGGCTCTGAAGTTACAATCCCTTGATGCCTTAGGGAGGACTAGGGTTCAATTCGCAGCCTTGACATGGTGCCTCATAATCACCTGTAACTCCTGTTTCAGAGGATCTGACACCCTCTTCTGGCCTCCATGGGCACAAATCATGCACATGATGGACATGCACACAAGCAGGAAACAATCATTATATAAAATAAAAATAAATAAATTGTTTTTAAAAAATGGGACATCTACTCTAGAATCTGATAGAACCAAATTACATCTAAGCTCTGTAATCTACTTTCAATGTGTCCCTGTGAGATTTCTTACCTCACTAAAACCACATATCCATGTTCATAAATTCACAATTTAACAATACTCATATTGTATGGTTATGATATATACACTGAACACATTCTATTGTACTTCATATTCCATAGCAAATACTTGCTTTCATTAAATTATTTATTGGGGAACAAATGAATTCCATAACATGTATGTGGAGATCAAAGAACAATCTATAGGAGTTGGATCTCTCTTCTACCATGTAGGTACCACTCCTAGAACTCATGTTGTAAGGATTGAGAGCAAATATATTACCCTCTGAGACATCTCCTTGGTCTTAATATTTACTTTCATTATTTGGAATTACTACCAGGATTAAATTATAGGCCTTCTTTAATAGATCATCTAATTTAAATAACTTCCCTAACCTCTTTACATATCAGTTCGTTGTATGATCTGATTAATAGAATTTACTTCATAAGGGTGTTGACTTATTTAATTATGAAAGTGAAAAAGTGACCATACCTATGAAAACATAGAAATGTTTTATAAACTAGAGAGGAATAAAGTGAGATAAATAAAAGAACAAGCCAGGATTGGAACTTGGGATCTCCTAGCTCCAAAGTCAATATTTTCTACTACCCAAAAGTAAAAGGGTTGTATCAGAGAAAGATAGCAACACCAAGGTTTTCAAAAAGCTCTGAAGGATGGGCTGATGATGTGACTTTCACGCATTATTTTTGAGACAGACATAATGGACACTGGTGTACCAATGCTGTCTCTCCAAACTTACTCCTTCTGGTAAGAAGGGGTAGTCTCTCCTGAGAAATTCTCAGGTTGTGCAGATGTTTTTGAAATGCCAACAAAGCTCTAAGAACAATCACAGGGAGGCCTCACTGTGAGAAGCATACCTTACGCAGGATACCAGCATTTCAGCACGATCAGCAAGTGCAGCCTCACTGAGAATGCACTTTCCATCATGAGCGATTATGGTTCGCTATAAGCGCAAGTGGCCTTCCTGATAAAATTCAGCTGCATGGAATTAGGGAAGAAGCCCTCATTTTGTTATTCTTTCAAGGCCTTTCCTATCTCTGGCCAGCAGCTCTATTGTTCTTTGGCTGTTTCAAAGGACCCTCGCTGGAAATGCTTGCACATTTTTTTTTCCATAAGCCTTATCAACCACACTCAGACCTGTTCATTTGCCTAATGGTTTCTCTACAAAAGCAGCTGAAAGCTCCAAATCAGAACTGAACAACTCACTTTGGGCTATCTGCAAGAGTTCCTCTGGCCTTTGATCTCAGAGTATCCCAGACCTCAGATTATTCCATTTCTCCAATCCTTGACCTTGTGGCAATTGGCTGCAGACACAAAAGTATCTTGTGTCATGGACCTTCAAGACCTACTGATCCAACTTTTCATGTTCTCAAACACTCATCAACAGGTATTGTGACTAATGATACCACGAGGTACTTGATCTTCTCTTCTCTGAGTATGGCTGTGGATCAAGATACATTCATGGAATTATATAATGCCTAGATGATAGAACTTACGTGTCAATTTAACATTCAAAACGTCATTCTCATTTATGAAATGAGAGTGAGAAATCCAGTTAAACAGTGGATCTGATGTGTAGTTATTAGAGGAAATGCTGTAAGGCATTAATTTATTCATTAAGATATATTTACTTTTAGCCAGAAAGATACTACTCCTCTGAAGAAGTAAAGGTGCATAAAGCATGGAATGCAGGAACAACAGCCTATTAATCTTCTTCCTACTACTGAAGTTTGAGAAAGTTGATGATCACAAAGTATTTATTAAAGTGATACATGCTGGTGCATGCCTGTAATCACAGCACTCAATAAACTGAAGTGTGTGTTTTGCAAATTCAAGGCTAGCCTGAACTAAATGTGAACTCCTATCTAAAAAAGTCAAACACTATTCCCAGTACTAGGGAGGCAGAGGCAGTCAGATCTCTATTCTGTAAGTTCGAGGCCAGCCTGGTCTACAGATCAAGTTCCAGGACAGCCAGGGCTACAGAGAAACCCTGCCGCAATTAAAAAAAAAAAAAGTTAAAAAAAAAGTCACACACACACACACACACACACACACACACACATACATACATGTGTATACATTTATTTTTCTTATAAGTGGAATCATACAAAATGTATTTTATTGTTTCTTTTCTTCAAAAATATTTCTGACATTTTAAATGTTTTGCTGAAGTCTTGCTGTTCCTTTACTACTAAACATAGTTTCATTGTGATGGGTGTAATGATTTGTCTGTTGACCTGTTAAATGTTTGTATTGTTATTGGTTTAAATATGCTATGATCATTTGTGTACAAGTGTTTTTGAGTGCATTTATGTTTTCATTTTCCTTAGGTAAATTGTGAGGAATGGGGTAAAAGTACAATACACACTTGACCTCTCTTGTCTGTGTGTGTGTGTGTGTGTGTGTGTGTGTGCGTGTGTGTGTGTGTGTGTGTGTGTGTGTGTGTGTGTGAGATATCCTTCCCTCTCTCCCTTCATTCCCTCCCTTTCCTGATTTATGAGAAGAGCATAGAGCAGTGCTCTGCCCCTATTTGGCATTCACTAACTACTCATTAACTGAAACTCTTCAACAATTAGCAAAGTCAACTTTAGTGTAGATCACTGAGTTCTGAGTGTGAACTTGGTGCACTGCACCAAACATACTGAGGACAGGGAAATGATCAGTGTGTAGGCTCCATCCTCAACCTGTGTGGGCAATGCCTGTGTGAGCAACCCCCAGGAGTCCTTTAGTCAAACTACTCACAAAGGAGTCAGCCCTGACAAGAGGCAATGTTTCTCTGGCCTTTCCACTTAACAGGCCTGCCTGCCTGTTTCCTTCTCTCCAGGGAGCTACTGCTCTAATCCCCAGAGTTCTCCCTCTCCAGACTCTTGCAATCCCATTATCCTTCTGCCTGGAGAGACAAGCTCATGTACCACTGCCAGCACAGAGACTCCTGTGGATGTATTGAATTCACCACCTGGTGACTACAATTAAAATTCTTCTCCTTTGATTTATTTTGGTTAGAGGAAAGAAATCATTTAATTTCTTGGAGATGCAGATAAGAGATGATATATGTCCCATCCATTTCCCTGATAGCAACACTTCCTGCAGCTAACACAGATGGAGAAGAAACTTCAATCACACTCACACTTGACTACCTGTAGTGGATGGAAGATGAGGAGTCCAACAAAGAAAAGGGGAGAGGAGTCAGCTAGAGGAAGGAGATAATGAGAAACATGCATGAGATTTCTGGGGAAGGGATTTAAGCAAAGAGAGATGTACATCTGCTTGATACACAGAATTTTCTGTTCTGACTGAGAATGTAGCACTGTTTAAATTTCAGTTGAATCAAGTCAGATATCACCTTCAAGATGATCTACTCCAGAAATTCATATCAAAGGGTCTGTGAACATATTGCTGTAGCAGAAGATCAAGATGTCTTAGAAATAGAGAAGATTTTGACCTTTACCTCCTATTTTCAGTGTCTCATCGCCAAAGAAATAGTTTAGAAATGGGGAAAATAAGAAATGAGGAGGAAGTTTATTATTGGGAAAATGACCACAACTACAGAGGTAAATGTTGGATTCTCAAAAGTGTTGTTTGGCTGGGATTTGGGACAACTTGTTCCATGGCAAACTTTAGTACAGGGAAGGGTTATTCTGAATAGTTTTTATTCCTTGTTCTTCCATTTTATCTTTTTATGAGATTTTTAAAGTGTGACATGCTGTTAGATGCATGATGGGAATAGTTTGCAAAACTAATTGTATGAAATGTCATTTAATAAAGCAATAGGCATTGATCATCACAGCCAGCCATGTAGACCCCAGAAGATTAGGAGTCATCTAGTGTCTACTGTTTCAGCAATCTCATAATGTTTGCAATTGTATCAGTCTTTATGCATTGATCAGTTTGCCCCTCCGCATACACACAGCCCTATGCCTATATAGCCTACTGCAGGAAGACTTGGAAGGATTTGTGAACCTTCTGTCAATAAAAATGGTAAAGCATCTATCCTCCCTCTATCTCAAAGGAGATATAACGTCGAAGAATTTACAAAATTAACTAAGGTAATCAAATACCCCTATTTTGTAGTTGAGGATGTTCAGAGATAAAATGTTGTCCAAATTCCTATTCCTTGCTCAATACCATGGTGAAAACTAGACTTCAGTGCTCTGAAGTCTCATAGTAGTTGGACATTTAATCTGATTGGTAGATTGCGTGTACTGGTGGAAAGCATAGCAGTTCTCCTCCTGTTCAACTCAACATCATCAGTGGTCCTGAAGATGGCAAAACATGTATGGCCACTGCCTCCTGATAAAAGCACAAAAGGAGAGGCAGAGCCAGGCAGATCTCTGTGAGTTCAAGGCCAGCCTGGACTACCAAGTGAGTTCCAGGAAAGGCGCAAAGCTGCACAGAGAAACCCTGTCTCAAAAACAAAAAACAAAAACAAAAAACAAAAAAAAAGCACAAAAGGAGCCAAGGTTAGCTTAAGCAACTTAATTCTTTTTTTTTTTTATTTAGGTTAGTATTTATTGACATGACAGTCATTGACAATATGTCACTGAATGTAAAATACAAAAATGTACACAAGAGATTGTATGATGTAATTTTTCTTGCTTTCTTAAAATTATTTTTTCTCTTTTTTTAAATTAAATTTATTCATTTATTTTACAGTTTCCCATCCCTCCTCTCCTTCTGTTCCATCCCCCTCACCTCTTCTCTGCTCCCCTCTACCTACACATTCTTCCTCTGTTTCTGCTCAGAAAGGGGCAAGACTCCCATGGGTGACAACGGAGCATGGCATATCAAATTGAGAAAGGACTAAGCTTCTCCCCTCATATTAAGTCTTGGTAAGGCAACCAAGTATGATTGTTAGGTTCATAAAAGCCTGCCAAAGTGTTAGGGACAGGTCCCATTCCCACTGCTAGGAGTCTCGGAAGTACATCAAGTTGTCTCACATATGTAGAGGGCCTAGGCGGGCTTCTTAGCTGTGGTCCAGTGTCTGTGAGCTCCTATAAGCCCAGGTTAGTTGTCTGTCTAAATTCCTTTGTGATGACCTTCACCCCCCCGGCTCTTACAATCTTTCCTCCCTCTTTTTAACAGGATTCCCAGAACTTGGCCCAGTGCTTGGCTGTGGATCTCTGCATCAGTTTCCATCAGTCATTGGACAAAGGATCTCTGTTGACATTAGGGTAGTCACCAATCAGATTACAGGAGATAGCTCTTAACGTATATTTAGTAAAACTAAATGGACATGGCTTCAGAGACCTTTATTTTAATCTTTCCTTCTATTAACAGACTCCTGTGTCTGAATGTTTCCTTCCTCATCTTCAGGGCTGTAAAACCTCTTCTGCTTTACTCTAAAGTTAAAAATAAACCTGAATTATTGTATCTTTTTTAACCTCTGGTAAGAAATCGAGAAAGGGTCCCCTAATTAAATATGAGCTTACCCCGAGAATGTTGGCAGGGATAAGGATGTGGCTTAGTGGTAGAGTGTGTGCTTTCGAGGTTCTGGATTCAGTGTCTAGTACCTCCAAAAGAAGAAAGAGCTAGAAAATGATGATGGAATAAGATAGGTAGAAAGACTGAGGGTGAAGTAAAACAAACAACTGTATCAGTGCTCTAACATACATCTGGTAGTCTTGTCTTCCCAAGGCTCCTTTTCTCACCTACCTCTTCCTCATCTGGTAGCAATCCTGGTGTAGTCATGATAATCTTGTTTAGGGAGGAGGTGAAGTAGATAAGGTGTCATTGTAAGCATGTTCCACTTACATATGCTGTTTGCAACTGATTAAGTTCTCCCTAATACAGTGCCTAAGTGTTTGAAACTCCCCTTAAGCAGTCTTTGCTATTGTTGTAAACAGACCTTCACATACCTTCTGTAGGAATGAGCGTGCTGGAATATACCTGGGGGAATTGTCTGGACCCCCAAACACAGGTCCCCAGGAATAACAACTCTCCTCTCTCTAAACGCAAAATTACAAGGAGGCTTTCTCCACCCTGTTCTCTTGTTTCCTATTTTCTCTCCCTTATAAAACTGTCTGGACTGGTAATCTCCTAACATTCCATGGAGTTCTGATGCCCCCTGCTGCTGGGTGCTGGCTGTAGGAAACTACGGATCTTCCCTGGTGCATCTCTCTCTCTCTCTCTCTCTCTCTCTCTCTCTCTCTCTCTCTCTCTCTCTCTCTCTCTCTCTCTCTCTCTCTCACACACACACACACACACACACACACACACACACACACAGACACACACATACACACACACACACACACACACACACACACACACACACACACACCTGTTTTAGTTCTTCCTTGTGCAACTCTGTTTTTCTGGTAGATAGCCAGCCTGCCTTCCCTTCCTTCTCTCTGCATCTTTGACCCTGCACCTTTCTTGTCATCTCTCTCCTCCTCCCTCAACTTCATATCGTCACTTTGTTTTTCTGCCTCTAAGCACATCACAGTTCTTATCTCTATATTCCTGGTTCCTGTATCATGAAATAATTCACTGTATTAGTTTCCATTGCACACTGTCAGACACTAATGGTAGAATGTTTTCCCTTACAGAAAAACACAGAAAAATGCCCATTTCATTATCCCAAGAAAATGAAATAATGCGGTGGTCAGCCTTACTTCACATCCAAAGTGATCACTCAAAAAGTTCTCCTTAATTGGTAAATAAACTATTTTCCTGGGTTCCAGGGAATTCCTTCTTTTGAAATGGTCAATAATACAGCTTGCTGTGTATTACTAGACATATAAGTTTTATTGTCTGAGCTATAATGTTTAACATGTATACGTATTAAGAGACAGAAGTAGAAAGGGAGTATTAGAGGGCTCTGTGGCATCCTCCAAACCAGAATAGAAAACTATGACTCTAGAATTTATACCTGAATCAAATGCAAAAATCTCAGGGGTGTAAATAAAAAACACAGGTCTGAGAATGAAGCAACTTTCTGCATGGACTAGATTCTCTTCCTGAGACACAAGTTGTACCAGGAGATAAGGATGGGCTCAACTTCTGGTGTTCGGGGTCTAAATTAAAACATGCAAGTCTCTGTTCCTCTATTACTCTCTACTCTCCCTAAAGACTTTCCCATTTTCTCTTCTCTGATTCTATGAATTCTGTATCAGTGGGCTTAAAAGCATCACTAGTGTTTGATTTCCCACAATGCTTAGAACCTTGTTGTTTTCAATGTTGAAGGCACTCAGCTTTTGCTTTTGTTTTGTGAAGGCAGGAAGAGTGGGAGGAAACAACTCAAGCATAGAGCCTGGAGGGAGAGGAAATCATAAAAGACCAGAAGAAAGGAAGGAAAGGGAGAGATTAATATGTCTTTTAGCACATTACAGGACCCATTTAAGACACAACAGAACCTTCATTATTGATTTTCTTTTTGCTTTTAAGTGCTGATGGCTGTGGATGACTAGAAATATGGAAGGATAAGGAAGTAAAAAGTCCACTGAATATCAAATTGGTAGTTAAAATTTCAAATGTCTCATGTTAGGAAACCCAGCAGTAAGAAGTCAGGACTTGCTTTATAGGATGATACCCTTGAAAAATGCCTCTTGCAGGTGCATGATTACTCTGCAAAACAAGGTGCCTCTGTAACTCAAACACACTCCCTTGCCAGCACCAGGGACACAACTCAGCATGCTGCTCCCACCGTTATGGTTGCTTTCCTTACAGTGCTTCCTCCCCAAGACTGATGCTAGCAATCGATACCAAATGCCGCACACTTAAGTCCATCAATGAAAAGGCTGTTACAATAACAGCAGCTATTTTTACGTGGCTAGTGATTTCTTTGTGGCTCTCCAAACACAAAGATGGGAAATAATAACTGGTCATTTTTCATCAAGACAGACAATACAGGAGGACAATTGGAGCAGAGGCACCTCCTGTGATCTGTGCAGCCAAGGAGTTCACTAGCTAGGGAAAGCGAAGCTGACTCCTGGAGGCTCCAGTGCCTGTGCAGGTGAAGGCTGGTGCAAGGAACTTATAGCCAACCCAATGCTTTGTGCATACTTCTCATATCAACCCCGAAGCATCTTTGGATGGCTATATAACTAGGGACTTTTGTTCCTCCTTATGTGTTCATGTTGTATCCCTGACTATTTTCACTGCTGTGGCCTAATAACTGACAAAGAACACCCTCAAAGGGAAGCTCTTAATATGGCCCATGGCAGTGTGCCATGGCCACAGGACAGGCTCAAGGCTTTGGCAGAAGTGTGAGGCTGCTTATTCATACCTTGAAGAATCAAAAGGCATAAAAAGACTGAGACTAGAACTAGAACTTAAGTATAGCCCTTCCTTTAGTGACTTACTAAAGCAGTGAGCCCCCACTTTCTGTAGTCTTATGAACCTCTCAAAGCAGGACCACCATCTGGAGACCTGATGTTCAAACACATGAGCTTATGGAGGAGATTCCACACCAAAATCTTAAGGGTAGTTTATACATTCTTTTACTTTGTTTTCTTAATATTTTTCACAATGTAATGTGAATGTGTAATTTGAATTAATAAATACACACATAATCAAAACCAGAAAATTCCATGAGAAAAAGCTTCTGTTATACACCCCATTGCTTTTGCCTAGAGAAGTCATAAAAATAAGCAACAATAAAATCCCAAGGCTGCTGAAGACATAGGCTGGTCATCCCTATATGACCTCAGTTAAATGCTTCATCTCTCCAAGCCTTTCACTCTTCATCTATTAACATGGATATATTTTTATTTCTTATATAATTTGTGGGGGTTTTGCTAATTATAAAAATACCAGGTTTCTGTGCCTGCAGAGCCCAAATATGCAGCCAGACAGGAAGCAACAGCATGAGACAAGAGGGAGATTCCTGCTCTTGAAACCATAAATTTATTCAGAACTTCTATCTTCACGAAGTGGTGGGTTGTGGCAGCCCACATGATTATGTCTTCACAATCAAATGGGTGCATATCTAGGAAGGCAGATCCAGCCCTATGGAGGGGGTGGAAGCCTCTAATTGCAGGATTTCCATGAGACGACATTCCCTAGAGGCAGAAAAACAGTCTGAAAAGGAGACATTGCTAGCTGTTTCCCCAAACACAGGGATCTGGGGAAGTGGCTGCTTTGCTTCTGTCCCTCAGGATCTTTGCAATAGGAGACAAAACCCAACACTTGGCCTAATGGCAGAGGATTTACTTATTTTCAAGGTCACTTTGCCAAATAGATACTTTCTATGAGGTACTCTGGGATGAAAATGGAAAAAAAAATCACAGCATCAAGGAAATGTAAAATGAAAAGCAAGGTGTGTCTAGTGCCTGTTGTGTGCCAGGAAATTTGTCAGACACTATTTAAATTATCCTTACAATCAATTTCTGAGATGGTGATTAAACAGGGAATATTGGGCTCCATTCATCAAAAGGCTCCTAGAGAACCTGCAGGCCTGCAAGCATGCCACACTAGCCAGTTCCATGCTTGGCTTTTATATATTGATCCTTTCCCTTAGCATGTCCTTTTCATCTTACCCACTGCATCAATTGCTTCAGAAGGAATTGTTCTGCTTCCCACTTTCAGATCCCAAAGACTCTCAACTTAGTAAAGATTCCCAACTGTGTTCCTACAATGCTCCTCAGTAGTGAATGTGCATATGTGTGTGTGTGTGTGTGTGTGTGTGCGCGTGCGCGCACATGTGTGTGTGTGTGATTGTATATTTGCTTCTGTGCATTTCTCATCATACTTAATAATTTGCTACTGTTGTTATTCTCATCACTAGGTTTACCCAAAGAGCCCCATGGTACTTAAAAGAGTGCTCATAGACAAGAACAGCATGCTCAAAAATGTAGCATTCTGAATATAAAAATTGGATAACAATTTCGAAAGAAAAGATAAATGGATGAATAAACAAGCAAATAAGGGATATGTGAATTTATATAACCATGAAACGTCAATGTGTATATCTGTCAATGTTGCAGCAGTACAAAGTGAAGGGAGGGTGGAAACAAAACCACAAGAATGCAGCAGAAAGAATAAAAATAGATAGCCCATAAAGACCAACATCAAAATAACGATATGACTGGAAAAACCGTGGCTATTTTTAGCTTGCAGTTTCCCAAAAACAGCATCAGACTTTTTGTAATCAGTTGCAAATAAAAACAAAAACAAACAAAAGCAACAACAAACAAAAACCAGCCATGCTGCTAATTTAAATCTAGTACACCCTTTATGCTTCATAGGAAAGCTTCACACCATCACCCAAATCTGGAAGGAGTAAATAACTACCTGAGCTGATTCTTCTGAATCAGTTTGTGGGTTTGTGCAGCTTCCCAGTCAAATTGACTCAGTTTTTTGTAGCATCTTCTATTGTAATGGGAATTCTTATGCCAAAGGAAAGGCTATACTAGCCTTATAAACTACAGGAAGCCTAGCATTTTGTTTCAACCAAATATGCCTTGGATATTAAATACCACCGTGTGTGTTTACGCGTGCGCGCGCGCACGCGCGCACACACACACACACACACACACACACGACTAGCCTCGTTTATTAGAAGGCTTGTTTCCAGCTACTGGTGTCATTTTCAGAAGCTTGGGAATCTATGACAGGTAGAATTGATGTGCAGACAGTAAGTCACTGGAAGTACATCCTTGGTGATATTGTGTACCTGATTCACTCGTCCCCACCTTTCCCTCCTGCCTGCTCACTGTGAAGTAAGTAGCTCTCTTCTCCCGTGCACTTTCACTCTAGTGATATTCTGTCTAAATACACAGGGTCAATCAACCACGGGGTGAAACTTCTGAAACCAGGAACCAATATGAATTCTTACTCCTTCAAATTGTGCTCATGGATACTTTCAGCAAAATGGTGCAAAAGTAACTGATCCATGATACAACAAGTAATTAGAATACAGTATGAGAGAACATTGGATGGACAGATAACTCAGCGCTAGTTATTCTTCCAGAGGACACAGATGGGTTTCTCAGAATCCAAGTGGCAGTTCACGACTATCCATCACTCCAGTTTGAGAGGACCCAATGCCTTCTTCTAGAGTTATTTTTAATATCTTGCCATAGGCAGGACTTTAAAGTCACTACATGCCTTTTCTTCTGTAACTTTCATGGCATCCTCAGTGCAGTAGACACAATGATATCTCTCACTTTCTTTTTGTTCACAGCTTTCACATGCTTACTGGATTTCTTCCCTATATCATCCTCTTTCTTTTACAGTAAGGACTATTGTCACACATTTCTCATCCTTGTCTCCTATTAGAGTTCTGGAATGGTTGTATTTCTTCTTATAATTAGAAAGGCTGTGTCGCTAATTCTGGTCAATTAAGTAATAGGAGAAGATGGACATAAAGACTCTGCTACTGGAAAATATGTAGTGCCCCCTTAACCCTCTCAGAGGATATTCCCTGCATCCCTTATTGTAGATTCATAAGGTGTTGCTACTAAAGAAAGTGTCACTGCCCTAAAGAAAGAATCAATTCCACATGTGGCAGTCTTCTGAGGTGTTAATTCTAAACTTTACCAATAATGTTTGTGAATTCATCATGGCCTGTTCTCACCTGGTAAATGTGAATGATCTTATAGAAGATTTGCAAACCTACGTTTTGGCTGCTATAGCCTTCCCCATTCTGTGCCTGCTGTGGGATGGTCTGTATGTCAAGTGTGTTGCTGATTGGTCAGTAAATAAATCACTGATTGGCCATTGGCTAGGCAGGAAGTGTAGGCGGGACAAGGAGAAGAATTCTGGGAAGTGGAAGGCTGAGAGAGAGACACTGCCAGCCTCCACCATGACAAGCCGCATGTGAAGATCCCGGTAAGCCACGAGCCATGTGGCAAGGTATAGATTTATAGAAATGGATTAATTTAAGCTGTAAGAACAGTTAGCAAGAAGCCTGTCACGGCCATACAGTTTGTAACCAATATAAGTCTCTGTGTTTACTTGGTTGAGTCTGGATGGCTGTGGGACTGGCGGGTGACAAAGATTTGTCCTGACTGTGGGCCAGGCAGGAAAACTCTAGCTACATGTGCCTAAGTTTTTCAGAAGCCTTTCCCATTCTCTATATCCCGTATTCTCTTAAGAGCTCCTTTAGACTGTTCGTCATGGCCTAGTAATCAGCTTTAAAAGTGCACTTAGAATTCAGCTCCTGATCAGTCCTCTACCTCCACTAACTCAGACCTACTCCTGTTCTCTGCACCACTGGAGGAAACAGGGGAGGCTATTCAGGTGGCCCACCAGGGTATTTACTTTACCCACAGTACACACTAGGATACTGGACTTGCAAGTCCTCCATGCGGACACCAAAAGCCCACTTACAGAGTGGTTACAGAAAAGAACACTGAAGATCAAAGACCTGCTGCCGATGTGAAGAATGCTAGAACTTGAAGAAGCCATCTGGCAACACTTTCTACTCTTTCGGGAACCATGGTGGTTCACAAACATTTATAGCTACAGTTCTAGGTGACCCAAATGCACTCTTCTGACCTCTGTACAAGAGATGCAAGTGGTATAATTATATACATGCAGGCAAAACATTCATAAACCTAAAATCAAATAAAACTAAAAAATGTAAAGAGTAAAAATATCTGCCTATTTTGTTTCACTTTGCCTCTGTAGCATGGATGCAAGATTACATTTAATTTCACAATCAACTCCAGAACAGTCACTAGCTCATAGAGCATTCCCCTCATCTTTGAACAATCTGACTCCAGGTAATTCCTTATTGCCTTTGCGGTGCTCAATTCTATTGAGAACTCTGACTGTACAGGCCATGGACAGAAGAGGTGGGTAGTCTGCTCTTCCTTCCTGTAAGGTTCTTTAAGAATTTGGAAATAGTTGACAGGTCTTCCCCAGTTGACTACCATTCCTTTTATTCTAAGCCTTCCCATTTTAAAATAAAAGAAAATATTCCTCAAAAGAGAAAAAAAATAATTAAGAGCAGATGGTCTACTAAGTGTGAGTCCAATGATCTCTCTATTTATTTTGCCAACTTAGTGAATAAGTGTGTGTGTGTGTGTGTGTGTGTGTGTGTGTGTGTGTGTGAGAGAGAGAGAGAGAGAGAGAGAGAGAGAGAGAGCCAACATGACATAATTTGAATACAACTCAACTCCTGCTGTGAGAGAGCAATAATTCTAGTAGAATATAAGACACATGGATCATTAAAACTACTACAGCTAGAAGAAGAGGAAGGAATCGTATTCATTAAATGCTTTCTAAATGTCAGGCACTGCCAGGTACTTTTTGTGTTATTTAATTTAAGTTTATAGCTTTACCCAAAGCTTGACAGTATCAATCTTTTTTTTTTTTTTTTTACTCTTTAAATACTAAAATGCTGTTTCAGTTTGTCTACTGTAGCATAAAATTCTTCAAAAACCCAGCTGGATGAACTGAAGATTGGGCTCAACTGATATTATCTATCAGAGGTTCCTCTGTTTGGCCTCCCTATAAGACTTGGGCTTCAAGTGTCAGCAGGGTTCTTCTGATACGATATCAGCAGTCATGTAATCTCAGTTTCACTATACTTAGTGTACATTAAAGCATCTACAATGTAGGCATGGGTTAACTTAGATGTTAGATAACACTTCATAATGAGACAGTGAAAGGTCACATTGCAGAAGAAACAATGTCATGGGAGCACAGGTTTCAGTTTTATGCTTGTACGTGCTGGGAAAATGTCATGACTTCAGGACACTTGGGCTCCAGTAGATTTGTGTGTGTGTGTGTGTGTGTGTGTGTGTGTGTGTGTGTGTGTGTGTGTAATTGTTCTATCAAAGAAACTCCAGGGAGGAGGTCCCATTTGGGATGGGCTTTAGGATGGAGACATTTGTATATGTATGCAAAGGACATTCTACATTTCCAATGAAGCGTGATTAAAATCACAGAAGCAGCTATCAATATACATCCTTATCTCTTATGAATTTTCCTTGTTTGTTTCTCTTATTTTGTTTTGTTCATTTGTTTTTATTTTACATTTATAAAGGGCTAGGGGGTGTTCATCCTCTTCCAGGAGCATACAGAGTATTAGAAGCACTGGGAAGTTCTGACAACCAGAAGTTGGCTTTGCTTGCAGATGAGAAGATTTTTAGATCATTGTCACCCATTTTACATGCAACTTCAAGTAAGACACAGCTCAGACACTGCTAGGTCAGTTATTATCAGAAGAAAAATGGACATATTTGTTGACTTGGGAGACCCAGGGAGGATTAAAATCGACCATGAAGAAGCAAACTGAAAAGATACCCAGAAAGCATTTCCCTGCAGTGATGGCTTCTCTAGGGCTCAGGAAATCCAAGGTAGTTTAGAAAACATCCACAGTGAGGACTTTTTGGAGACTTTATTGTCCACTAGTGTAGACAATATAAGGAAATTACCAAAAAAAAAAAGAATAGTTTCAATCTTAAATTGTAGTGCTAGAAAACTCCACAGGCATTACCTGCACACCCAGTGAAACCACAGATCTGACCCTCCCTAGCACTCCATGTAATACTATTCCAGATAAAGTAATTTTTCATTGAATATTTGGAACCTAGAGCTAATGTCTTTTAAGAAGGCTATATGAATCCACAAGAATGACTCTACCATAGACTACTGCCAATAGCCAAGAGGGTGCCTGAGCTGGCCTACTCTGGTGATCAAATGGTTGAATACCCTAAGTGTAATCATAGAAACCTCATCCAGTGACTGATGGAAGCAGATGCAGAGATCCACGACTGGGTCCCAGGCCAAGCTCCAGGAGTCCAATCGAAGAGAGAGAGGAGGGATTCTATGAGCAAGATATCAAACCATGATTGGAAAAAGTACAGAGACAAATAGCCAAACTATTGGAAACCCATGAACTGTGGACCACAAGCTGAGGAGCCCCCATGTTACTGGAATAGGCCCTCTGGATAAGCAAGACAGTTGTTTAGTTTGAACTGTTTAGGAGGCCCCCAGGCAGTGGGATCAGGACCTGTCCCTATTCCATGAGGTGGCTTTTTAGAACCTAGTGCCTATGGTGAGCCACTTTGCACAGCCTTGGTGCATGGAGGAGGGGCTTGGACCCACATCAACTGAATGTACCAGGCTCTGCTGACTCCCCATGGGAGGTCTTGCCTTGGATGAGGTAGGAATGAGGGGTGGGTTGCGGGGAAAGGCTGTGGGGTGGGATGAAGGAGGACAGGGGAATCTGTGGTTGGTATGTAAAATGAAGAGAAAATCTCTTAAGAAAAAAAAGAAATAAAGAAATGAACTCATAAATTGAAAAGCAAAAAAAATACTATAATTTTTGTATGCATATTTTATGATTGGGAAAAAAAGTAGCAATGAAAAGGTTATATTTTATGAAACTGAAGTTCTATCAATTTCCTATATCCTTTCACAGAAGTCTACATAACATATTCTCAGTCTGATATCTGCAAATAAATGAATAAGAAAAGGAAGGAAGAAAGGAAGGGAGGAAGTAAGGAAGGAAGGAAGGAAGGAAGGAAGGAAGGAAGGAAGGAAGGAAGGAAGAAGGTGTAGCTGACGTTTTCCTGGTCCTGCCTGGCCCACAGTCAGGACAAATCTCTCCCACTAGTGTCCCCCAAATAAACACATAAAGACTTATATTACTTATAAATTGTATGGCCAGTCTTGCAAATATGAAGAAACTCATAACCCAAAATTTCTTGCAGTTAACAATTCTAGTTCAAACAAACATCTCTGAAACTTTCAGTTGCAACAGTATTTTATTGCAGTCTTTCCCTAGGAACCTTGCCTCAGAGTGAAGTAACTGCCATAGTAACTGATCTGCTATGAGCTCTTCAGAAAAGCTCTCTGAGCAACCAGCAAACAGAAACTGTGTGGTTTTAGCTGCTAACTCCATTTAGACTTCTACAGTCCCAGTCCTGAGGCCCAAAGGCTTTCAATTGCCTCCTATCACATGGGCTCAAGAGGTCACCCCTGCTATGAGCTGCTGCTCTCAGCACCCAGGGTTCCAGAGAAAACCTAGCTGCTATGAGCTGCAGCTTCCTTGGATCCCATTACCTGTTTCACTGGCAGCCAAGCACTCAGCACCCTGGGTCCCAGAAACCTCCATGGGCTGCCTGCTTGCACAGCTGAATGTCACCCCAGGGAAGCTTCATGGTCCCAGCCACACCCTGCCACTTGGAGCTCAGGCTGCTCTGAGTTCCAGTGTCTCTGCAGCTCAGCCAGAAAAATGGCTCCATATCACCTCAGCATTTCTTGCTGCCATTCCACGTACATCTCAGCTGCCCATCTAGCTGCTACTTCCTCAATGTCTCCACTGGGCTCTGGCCACCAGGGACTCTGGCTCCAAGTGCTCTGGCTGCTAGATTCCAAAGTCTCTGTTGCTGCTCTCCAAGCCACTGCCTGCTGTTTGCCTCTCTTGCAGCATGGCATTTCTGCTGCTTGGCTTGTCAAGGTGGAGTGTTGCCTCAAGCTATGTCAGTCAGGCATTCACAAGCACCCTAATGGACTGTGTTCTCCATACCAAGGCTCCTCACAGCAGAAAGCATGCAAAACCTCATTGTTCATGCTGTCTCTGCTTTCACTGACTCTTGGCATCTGCTGTTTGAGAAATTATGATACTCCATGGGTCTCAGCACCAACACCTGGCTGCTGCCACTTGTGCTGGTTCTGGAGTCTGCCATTGCTTGTGGCTTCTGGAATTTTTGAAGCTGCTCAGACTGCCAAGTTTGCAGTCTGCTGTGGATGCTACTGTCTGTGTCCCAGGTTCTGTTTATACTCAGTGTAGGGAGGGGAGGACTACTCTGCTCTAAATTAAACCCTCTGTTCAACACTCGCCATGTCCCTAGACCTAAAGCCTACATTCTACCCTAATATACCGAAGCCTACATTTCTGTGACTGACTTATACTACCATTTTTAAATCTAATTTTAGTAGCAATTGAGAGAGAACAAAAAGAGAAACAGAAACAGAGATACTTGTTACAGCCTAACTTTAACTACTTTCTTATTTAGCTTAACTTGAACTACTCTACTTTATATTTAAATTTTTACTCCTGAAGAATAGAATACACCCTGCTTTCACTTTTATTACAAAACCGGACATGCTCAACTGCTTCTCTTGGGGTACTTTCCTACTCTCAATTAACTTCCTCTGCATCCAAGTCCCTAGTTCTGGTGCCAACTGTGGGGGACCAGCTCCCACCTTTTACAGGGTTTCTATGAAGAGAAATATTAGGTAGAATGATAGGACTAACTGAGAGGAAGAAGAAAGACAGAAAGGATAGCTTCAGGAAGATCTGAATCAACACTCACCAGCCCAGAAGTTTATTCAAAATGTTTTTTATAACAATGTCATGGGGTGAGACAAAAGAACTCCCCCCTTGCTAGATACAACCAAGGGTAGACCCTTCCAAACACCTGGTACCCAAGCTCATGATTCAATCATCCTCTTATGCAGTCCTGCTGAATAAAACAAGCTAAGACCTCATTAGGAAACCTCTGTGGGCTCCCATAGAGATGAATAAGTGACATCCAGAGATAAGAAAAGAGAAAAAGAAATAGGGAAAAAAAGGACAGTTGGAAATGGAGAAGATGGAAAATAAAATAGGAAAGGAAATGATGGAATTCCCACAACAAAGATCTCAAAATCCGCATAGTAACTTCAGGTCCAGACATCACTAACTGTCCCCAAATTCCAGTTGTGGACCACTTTGTGAGAGCATTGGCTCCTCTATCCTTGCATTGGCCTGACTTCCCATGTGAAGATTTCTAGCCAGTTGGGAAGAAGTGCCCTTGTTCTTAGAAAAATCTGACACTTACCACTCTCAAGACCAAAACCCTCATTTCATGTTCTTCAGACTGATCTGTTCTGAAAGCACAACCTTGGCAGGCATGCTCCTTTGTGTTGATGGCATCAGTAGAATTCTGCAAAAACATCTATCCTTACCTCAGGTTTTCAGTCAGTCTATTGTCATGATTCATATTCTGATAATGGAGTCTCTCTTCAAGACCTTATCAATTTTTTGCTGTAATGCTCTCTCTTTGCTATTAAAACTTTGTGGAAATAATTCTACTTTCCCACCAGAAGATCCTAACTTCCTTTTTTGCTTTAACCACTATTCAGAGGCAAGAGAAACCACTATAAATTGTAGCTTACATACCTTCTTAGTCTTCCTAGGCACAATTATTTGTGTGGGTCAATTCTAGAAAAAAGCTGTGAATATATATATATATAAATAAAATATTATATATAATATATATACTGAATATATATATATATATATATATATATATATATATATATATGAAAGTTAAGGTTATTTTCTAAGAGAGAGATGTGAGTCATGGACCTGATATCAAAAACCTTGATCCAAAAAGCATATGGTATTTTGCCATTTTTCATAATGACATCTAGAATATCAGAGAAAGAAGAGAAACTACAAACAACGTCTCTGTGTATGTGAGTTAAGTCTTAGGTAGTCCATATATCCAGGAATGAGCTTAGGAAGATTTATAGAAAGATTTCTTTCAGTTAGATAAAAGCCATCATTCCTGAGGAACTTGGGAATTGGGATTTTCCATCCCCAGGGGGAGTCATTTCTTTTGCCTATGGCAAAAAGTGGGGGGAGATATATGGCTCTCCATTGGCATATACCTGTGGCAACTATCAGCATATCAAAGCCCATGGTTGCCTCCAGGGTCCTTCATCACATGTAGCTGTTTTGCATTTCCAAGTCCGTACTAGACTCCTCCCCCCATCTAATTATCCTCCTTATAATCCACATGATTTGTCCACCCCACACACTTTCACAATGCTTTCTTTTCTGTCTTTTGCTCTCTCTCTAGCTGTGCTTTTCTTGCCTGCTATGATTTCTCATGTGCTCCCACCTCTGTCATTGATATCTCTGACCATGTTCAGTCTGTTTCTCTTTCTCGCTGTTCTGTACTCTTCCAGATGCCTCTGGATAGTTTCTTTCTCTTATTTACAATTAAAGCCTCCCCCCAAATAATGGAATGGTCATGTTGGCAGTATCTTTATTGTGCCCCTCACATATATCTGGTGTCAAACCAGTCTGGCTAAAAGGAGAACTGACTTGGAAACTATAGTCCCCAGAGACCAATGCCAAGGCTATCCTTTGGTCTCCCTTGGGTCCTTGGCTCCTTCATCTCCTCAGACCACTGGTCTCTATCCTCCTTATAATAATGTATTTGTTTGCTGTGTCTTCAGGTTTAGTCAGCAAAACAGATGTTTCTGATGAAATTTCCCAAATCTCCTTCTTTCTTCCTGCAATTTTAGCCTCCTGGCTTTCCAGCTTTCCTAGACCCAGGAATGTTAGCTATGCACTAGTCAGAGATTACATTGCCTTTGTCACCAACAAAGGATTGGAATGTTAGGTCTCACAGGAATTCCACATAATCAGAAATAAAGTCCAACTCGACTATAGCAGGATTTTTGTCAGTTAGATAAAAGCCAGCACATCTTATGAACTGGTGAAACATGTTTTCCCCTAAAGGAGTTATTTCCCTTACCTCTGGCAGAAGGGACTTATGGCTCTCCAATTGACATATATCTGTGGCACCTACCAGCATGTCAAAGCCCAAGCTTGTCTCCAGGCTCCCTCAGTCCCTACTCACAAGGACTTGTTATACATTTCAAAGTCCATGCTGGTATCCTAGTCTTTCTCAACTCCTCCTATACCCCAAACTCCTTCAATCTCATGGACTTCTACTCCCTCAGTAGTCATCTTTCTTATACTCTTCCTATTCTCTCTCTGTCTTGCTATGCTCTATTCTCTGCCTCTTGCTGTCTCACTGTCTCCACTATTCTCCCCTGCTGTACCCTCTCACATCCCCTTGTCATTTCTGGCCTCTCTTGCAAATAGCCCTGGACAGGTCTTGTCTGCTTTTCTTTTCCTCTGCTCTGGACTCTTTCAGATGCCCCTGGATATTTTCCCTTTCTTACACACACACACACACACACACACACACACACCCCTTCCCCAGAATAATAGAGCAGTCATGTCAGCAATTTCTTTCTTGTGCCCCTCACACATACAATAGGAAACTGAGATCCAAAGAGACTAAAAGGTTATATGTCTCTCACTGGATGATAACCAGATTATGATCTTAGATCTTCAAATTTCTCATTCTTCTAGTCCTCTAATTGATTAATTCATTGTTTACTCAACCAAATAGTTAGACTAGATTAAGAGTCAGCTCTGTACATTTAGGAGTCTAAGTTCTGTCCTGGCCTCCTTTCAAAGCATGGTCTAGAACATTTGTGAGTACACATTATCCCTTGGTCTTCTGATACTTGACTTAGCCACTCCCCTGTGGCATGGATGCAATCTGCCTCACAAAAGCTTGATGGGCAATGATTGAGGATGTTACAGAGATAGATTTGAACATGAAGTTGAAACAGCAAGCCCTCTTGGAGCTGGCATGACTGTGTTCAGGATTCAGTTTCTGTTCTCTGTTGTAGTAGCCAATGCTCACTGTCTGATCCAAATAGAACTTTCAAAAGCAACATTGGGTCATTAAATAACAGAACAAAGAAAGGAAGAGAAGGAGCCAAAGGAAGCTGACCTTACCTGCCAACTTTATTTCAATGTTCACTGATGTCTCCTAAGTCCAAAGAAAGGGCATGGGGCAGTGCGATTCTGAAAGAAAAGACCCCAGGCCCAAGACAAAGATAGACTGCAAATGAGTAGGATACAAACAGGAAGCTATTTCCACCAGGTAAGCTATAAATCCAATCTTTATTACCTTTTATTATGTTGTTTCAACAGACTCTTAAAGACAGCACAACGGTCTGCTGATAGCTGCACTAAATCTCTTTCATTTTCTCCCCATATTACTTTTGCCTCCTGGATTTTTTTCCCCTTCTCTCTCTTCATGAGTCAAATTTTATTGGTCTTCTCTAGAGGATGATGGTAGAATTGGAAATATTGTTTATGATTGAGAAACAAAATCCAACAACCCCCAAACCTTCAAAATGTGAGCTAGTAATGACCATGTGCATGTCACATGTATGTATATATCTTGAGTGTGTATGCAAGCACATAAATACACATACATACACACAGAAGGTGGAAAAGCAGATTAAAGGCAAACATTTAATTGCAGAAAATTGGTGCCTGGGTGAATGTAGCTGGCATGAACATAATAATAATTTATTGCCAAAATGTTAAATGCTAGAACAGAATTAAAATAAACCAAGGGTTGCAATTTTTTTTCATTTTTTTAAACTCTACTTAAGGAGCAGAATTGTATTTAGAACTGAAAAGCAGTCTTCAGAATACTATGAGGTAGCAAAGTAAAGCAGAGAGGCAAAAATAGGAGAGAAGGGGAAAGAAGGAGAGAGGTGGATGAGGGAATGCAGGAGAGAAGTAGGAAACAGAAAGAGAAGAGGAGTGTAGAGCAGGGTGAAGGATCTAGTGACCATAACCTTATATCCTGGAGACAGATTATAAGTATTAAAGTGAACAATGAGCCACTTATTACAGTGTGGGTTTGAGAAAAACAACCTAACCTCTTTTTGTCTCTGTTTCCATGTTTGTTTAAAGATGTCAGTGCTACCTTCTCTAGATTGCTGGCAGAGTTTAAGTGAGTTAATTCAAGGAAGGTGCTGGCATATGGGGAAGGTTGAACAGAATTTAGCAGTTATTACCACGATCAAAGAGAAATGAGACATGAAGGATACAGACAACTGGTGGGAGCTAGTGAATGCTGAGTCTCATCCAGGAGACAAAGCCTTCCAGCTCCTGGGAATAAAGCCTGTCAACCCAGGCAATGCATTGCAAGGAAATGGGATTTTTATCTCCTATAGTCAAAGTGAATGTGTAATACCATCATTACCAAGTATTTGATTTTCATTTGTATTCCTTATGCTTCAATATTTTGTTCAAGTAGAGCAGCCCATCAAATCGGGGCCCAGAAATTGTAAATGCACCAGATAGGCAGCTTCTCTTGTTTTTAATGAGAAAACCAATTTTTCAAGCCTTGTTAGAATTGCCAAACAGAGTTTCCTGCTGGGCAAGCTTCATTTACTTGGCATCTCCTACTGAGAGACACCAGTACCATTCCCAGAATGGGGAGTCAAGAAGACAGGAAGCTGATTGAAAAAATACCAACTTGAATTTGGAATGTGTGTCTTCGAAAGGATAGAAAAGTATTGTTTGTGGAGCCATAGGGTAGTTACTTTTATTTTTTTAGATGAGCTGTGCTTAAGAATTAAGCAAATCATTCCATTTATATACTTAGAAATGTTAAAAGTTAAACATTTAAATTTAAAAGATCCTGTCATAGCTAAGTTCGGAATGACTGATTCAACTGCTGGGAACAGTGAGAAGGATCTTAAGACTACTTCCTCTCTCAGTAGGAAAATGCTGAAATCCACTTGTAATGTCTGCAATGTACAAGGACTTAGGTAATACTGAACAACTTATCATTCTTCTTTACCCTTATCTAGTCCAATTTCCTAATGTTATAAATATTTTTAAATCCTCTACATTATGATTTATACTATGTTCATTTATAAATTCCATTTTAGTACATGCAGATTTATTGAGATATGAAGATCTGAATATAAATAAGAATGATTTATGTATTCTTGGCAAGCAATTGGATTTAGCTAAATAGCATTTATGAACTCTTGAACAATTTCATTTTTTGAACAGTTTAAACTGGATTTTCCCTATTCCTGCTTGTAACTTTGCTTTTAATCTTTGCTACCTAGAAAACCTATTTTTAATTAAAAAGTTGTTCTGATTCAAACACACTACATTGTGTAAGTACAATAGAAATTATAAAGAATTCAGAAATAAACAAACATAATGGTGTGTGTGATCAGTATAATCAGCTTTCTAAGAGTTTTAACTTGAAGGGCAGGTTTTGTTTGTTTTATTGGCTTCAAGGTTCATGGATTTTAGTTACTGTTTTTGTTGTTCTCTTAACACTGATACTAAAGATAATCATTTATGTATGTTCCAAAGCTTTTGATTTTTCAAACACACTCCTTTATTAACCCTTTATGTTATAACTTCATATATTATAATTACATGTCATATTATATTAATTATACTACAAATCTTTATTACTATTATTACATTATTGCCACAGAGAATTTGGAATGTAAAGAGATAAAATCAATTAAGTAACAAAAAGGAATTTCAATTTCTCTCCCTTTTTTTTTTTTTTTTTTTTTTTTTCTTTTTCGAGACAGGGTTTCTCTGTGTAGCTTTGTGCCTTTCCTGGATCTCGCTCTGTAGACCAGGCTGGCCTCGAACTCACAAAGATCCGCCTGCCTCTGCCTCCCGAGTGCTGGGATTAAAGGCGTGCGTCACCACCGCCCGGCTTTCTCTCCCTTTCTTCGTTCCTCATTTGTCCTTCCTTCCTCCTTTCTTCCATTCCTTCCTCCTTTCTTCCCCCTTGCTTTCTTTTCTTAAGAAGCAAATCCTGGATTGAGCAAACTAATGTCATCCTTGTATCTAAAACTGCAACCTCACGTTTTACCCACTAGTTCTGTCAAGACTGAAATTCCTGAACAGGAAACAGGTGTAAATCAAGCTGCAGATGGGTGAATTCTAGACAAACAGCACAAGATTCTGAAGAAATGGAGTTAAGAATGGTATGTCCAGAAGTAGAATCAGAGAAGACTCATGGAGAAGAGGAGAGATGGTGAAGGATTTCTCAAAGCAATAGTTTAGAAGTATAAAACCATTATCCTGAAATATATCAGACAAAGAGACTTTATAGAGTTCCTTGGAGTTAAACAAACACACATAAGTCAAAAACTATTTCTGATGCCTTGGGTTGTGGAGTTGTATGATTTCTATTCACTGCAAGTGGTCCCACAGCAGATACTGACCTCACTCTACCATACACTGTGGTTGCCAGTGACAGACTTAGATCACAATTCATTCTCTGCCATTTCCAAGATTAAAACTTCTGCACATAACTACTTCTAGATATTTTCCTTCTTTTATTTTTCTGTCTTTTAATCTGCCTGCAAATAATAATGGTTCCTTTAGCCTAGGATTGGGATACCTGGACTAACATGTGCTCTGGGCATTAGTCTTCCTCATTTCTGTCTGGCAGAAGCAAGTGTACAGATCAAGAGAAAAGAATACATTGGATTTTCCTTAAGTAGGATGCAGACTATCAATGGGAGTTTCATGCTGAAATTGAACTCTGTGTGTATGTGACACAGGGTAGAACATTTCATCAATTTCTAACAGGGTACAGCTAGAGATTTAGGGTAGATATTCAGAAAAGCATGGGAGTGACTCCAAATTAAATCAACCTAGTGAGTTGCTCAAGGCTTGTGATGCCTTCATCACAAAGGAAAAAAAAATCACTCAAGTTCTTAGTAGTTTTCAGTTTCATTTTTCAGAAGTCAGTCCTTTAAACTTTTACTATAGCTTATTTAATGAGAGTAAGGCATATGCCAACATTTAATTATATAAAACACATATTTTATATGTATATGAAAATATGTAATCCCTTTTAATATGTCCTATTTCCCAGAACATAATATCCTTTACATAGACACAATACAGTATGAAAATTTAGAGTTTAGATTATATATATATGTATGTATATATGTATATACACATATACACACATCTTTGAGACATCTTCACCTATGTCTGCATATATATATATGTGTGTGTGTGTGTGTCACATATATAAACACACATTTCTTTGTTACATCTATATCTATGTGTGATATATATATACACATATATATACATATAAATGTATACACATGCACACACATACATACACACACATATAAATACATAAATACAAATACATCTTCTCTAAGTCTGTACTTATATCTATATATGTGTGTGCATATGTAAATGCATTCATTTTTCCACATACCAGTAGCAAATATATCCACTGTCTCAAAAATACTTTTTAACAAAGAGATCTTTGTGTAATAGATGTGATAATAGTTAGGAGTCTCTGGAAGAACAGAGGTGATAGAATTATAATATATTACCAACATGATCGTAAAAGACTGGCTTACATGATCCAAACTGGGTAAACCAGTAATGTCTAAGAATCCAGTAACTGCTCAGTCCACAGGGCTGGATGCCTCCAAAGTCCCAATCTACATTAAAATTCCCAAGGAATCCTATAGAGCTGCTGGTCCACAGTCCACATAGGCAAGCTTTAGAAGCTGAGTGATGGCAGTACCAGCAGTAGAAGCAGAAGCAATGCCAGTGAGGTAGATGCACTCACTGGTCAGAGGTAAAACCACACAAGCAAGCAAGGCTGATTTTTCCTTGGACCTGGAAGGGTGTGTCTACTTTGAAAGAAAACGTTCTTCCCTCAGATAATCCTTCCTAAACATGCTTCACCAACCCTCTCAGAAACATGTTTTGTAGTTAATTCAAGATCCAATCAAATTGACGATGGAGATTCGCCACTACAGGAGCTAAAAAGTTGGTTCAGCAGTTAAGATCACTTGTTCCTCTTGGACCCTTATTCCATTTCCATCACTCATATGGTGGCTCACAATTATCTGTAACTGCAATCCTATGGGACTGACACCTTTTCCTGACTCCACAGGCACCATATGTTCATACAAGTACATACATACCAGCAAAGTAATTAAATTACTATACTTAAAAAAATAAAAATAACCACTACAATAGATAAGAAACAATTATAATCAATACACTCATTAATCCCATCCATGTGGTTATTTTTAAAGTATGGAAAAGTATTTCTATTAAGCTATAATGTTACAGAATATCCCATACTTGTTAAATGACACATAATAACAATATGTGAGGGCATATTCCAATTAGAAGGTAGATTGAACACTATTACTTACCATTGTTCTCTAGACATTACATTTGAATCAGATGTTATTAATAGAATATATTTTTCTGTAGACATATAATATGTTGACCTGCCATCACGAATTATCACCCTAATTTGATGGACCCTATCAACTATTCCTAGAGCTAAGACTAGACCAAAGAAATAAATAAAGGTAATGTTCCTTTGGGACAATGGGTGGAGCATGAAAGTTATCTAGTTTCATTTAAATAGTGTGTCACACATCTTACTGTTCCAGGAAGGATCTCTGAATGAACCTGGAGCTCACCATTTTGGCTAGACTGGTTCACCCCCAAGCTCCTTGGAAGAAACTACCTCTTTCTCCCACCCTAGTACTGTGGTTAAAGGCATGCCTAAAGTCCAGATATTGATGTGGTTGCTCAAGACCCAAACTCAAATTCTCATGCTTGCAAAGCAAGCACTTTACCTGCTGAGCCATCTCCCCAACCCCCCACATATGTAAATTCTCAAAACCCACTGTGAACCTTCCAAATTAGAAGCACTGGAGGCGGGGTCTTCGATGATCTGTATTTCAACAAGCTCCTTTGGAGATATGAGAACCAGTGGTCTAGTGCAAAGCATTCTGTAACTTCCACCTCTCAAAGCTAACTGGAGCAGAGGGCATGAAGGGGAAGCAGCACCGAAAATCTCTGGAAAGATGTTGGTAAGTGTGTTCGATTTTCTTTTACACAAGTCAGTTGGTACTTTTGTGATGTCTGGTGCTTGAAGTCCCAGCTTTTTTATTACCAAAGTAGCTTGAAGTAGTGCTTATTATTCATTTGTTCATTCAGATGACCATATATTTATTCATTCTACAAATACTTGTGCATCACTTATATTAGGCATTTTTGGAGAATGCATATACAATGGTTAGAACAAACCATAGATAAATATCCTGGGCTGAATGTAGTTAAAAACACTAGTGGTGGTAATATCAACAACCTAACAAAACGTTGTTGTAAGAATTACAAAACAATATTCTGGGACACAACAATATGTGTGTGTCAGGGAGTTTCAGCTAAACAAGCATCAGGGACCACCTCTCTGAAGAAGTGATATTTAGCCTAGACTGAAGGATGAACTGAATGAGCATTAACCAAGAAGAATGACAGAGATAAATCTCATTGTGCTAAAAGGAACTAAAAGGAACAAATGCAGTGAGAGAGCAGGGGACAAAGGAAAAGTTGTCTAGTTTGACACCAGGACTTGGTTGCTGAACACACTGAACATGTTGGCTGCAGGATATGGGGAGATCGAGAGAGAGCTGAGTGGGAATTTTCCTTCCTCCTGGCTAACCTTCATTAGACCAGGGGTTGCTACATAGCATGCTGGGGGAAAAAAAATCACCCACAATTTTGCCCAGCTCTGAGTCCTAGGAGGTACAATAATGACCTACCAGGGAAGCTATGCCTTGTGGCACAGCAGTGGCTTGGCTCTTATGTTGTTGGTTTGAGACTGAATTTCTATAGGTTGATAGAAACCAAATGAAGCCTGGGAAATCATGGAGCACAGGGCAAGCTCCAGTTAAAAATGGTCCCAGTGGAGGCAGTGACACTGGAGCAGAGGCTATGGAAACAGGCAGGAGTCCACTGCCGGAGCCCAAATAAACATTCAAAATACTGCACTTAGAGTAGAAGGCAAAGCAGTGGCTTAAACAGCAGAGACACCGTATCTATGGACAGCCGACATTTTCTGTAATTACTTCCAAGTGTTTTGGACTCAAAGAGAGCTGCTGGACTTACCAAGTAGATAATGAAGAGATATTCACCTCAGTGGTCTTTCCCAGTGACCTTAGGGAAGTCCTTGATTCAAAATAGCTCGTCCTATACCACCAAGCAACTCTTACCTCTGAGACTCTTTTTCCTAAGTATTGCCCTCTCATTGTTCTTTTAAACTGAAACTCCCCTGAGAAATTAAAGCTCTGAACTCTCTGTGAGAATGTTGAGCATGTCAGTTCTCTCCTGACAGAAGCAGGTAACAAGGTTCCATGGTTACAAGGCTAAACTAACACTGTGCTGTGACCCTGGTTTCCCTCTAACCCAGGTCAGGACAGGGATGTGATGTGACTGACACTTCTTACCCCACACATGGCCCCTGGTGACTGCAAGTTGACACTTTCACCAGCCCTCCTCCCAGGGTGTCCCGTCATCTCTCTTGAGGAGCTGACAGCACCTTGGCATTACTGACAGTTGACTCATTTCCAGGCACAAAAATTAAAAAAAAAAAAATGGCTTCAATCTTCGCTTTTTGGAGTCTCACAGAGTACCTCCCCCGCTTCCTGCTCTTCTGACAACTTCACTCTGGCAGTGCTTTATGTAAAAACCAGT
Source organism: Peromyscus eremicus (assembly GCF_949786415.1). Lineage (NCBI taxonomy): Eukaryota > Metazoa > Chordata > Mammalia > Rodentia > Cricetidae > Peromyscus > Peromyscus eremicus. The sequence goes on along the minus strand of NC_081417.1, from coordinate 83,937,026 downwards.
CTGATTATGCCAGATAGGGCTCAGCACCAATAGAGTTCAGTCTCCATTACAGATGCTGATATGCCTCTTCTTCTCCATTGTCCTGCTTATTCATGTGAAGTACCAATATGACCTGTCACTTAAGTCAGGAGAGGTACAAATTCATACTCTGCCAACTTGTATGCATTTCTACCAGTCTGTTACCTGTTTCCTTCCTTCTTATGCTTGGACACCATTCCAGTGCTCAAGGCTATGCCATCATGGCTATATTCTAGAATATCACAAAGTCTTCTACATCCTCATTTCCATTCCCGATCCTTCCAGAGGCCTCAAAGCAATGACTCTACTATACAGATGATTCACAAAAACTAATTTTAACCCTTTCACACTAAACTACTGACCTTGGATGACAACTCCAACTTGGATTCAAAGTTCAATCTAAGAGCTTCTTGTTTCTTTTGACTCTAGACCATCTCTCTCAGGATCCTTGGAAAATCATGCTTTCAAGCCACTGCACCTCTTTGTTCATCCTTGCATAAAATGTCTAGTTTTTCTTTGTTCAATAACATTTACTTCCTTATTCTTTAGGGATCATCGCATATCCATGAAAATTATTATGGCATATCATTCTCAAAAGGATTAAAGGGTCATTGTGAGGCTCAAAAATTCTGTGCTCCCTTCCACTTGCCTGAACCTCACTTACATACTGGATCCTTGTCTTCTGTTCCATTGAGCTATGAATTGAGGTCTTAGGTGACTGTATGCCCAAAGACACAGCCAGCACAAGATGATAAACAATGGGACCCATTCTCAGTCCTGGACCTCAGCTGTACTATTGGCTTTCATGTGATACTGCATGCCATGCTTCAGGACCTTCTGTCATGACATTCATTTTAGTGTCTGTCACCCCAGTGCATCTTTATAGCACACCACTAAGGCAATCATTTTAACTAATTCTGTGGAAACGAAAACTGAGCATGAGAGAGGCAGATAATTTGATTGTTTTTATGCAACTAGTAGAAGGCAGAGTGATACTTTTTGACTGATTTCTACATTCAGCCAATATGAAATGGTTACAGCTATAGACCTGGGCCATGAAAGATTAAAAAGAATAAAATAAAACTGAAGCAAATGGGAAGGAGGTTATACCAAGCAAAACAAAGAGTGTGTGCCTAATTATTAAAAAGCGCAGAGCTTTGCAGAAGGGTGAGAGGTAAGAAGTAGTCATAGTCCTGCGGAATCTTGATCAGTCACTAGTTGTGTGATTCCAGCTGTCTGACACAGTTTCTGGATGTTTGCAATGGAAACAGTAAAAGACAAAGGCTCTCAGGTTGACTTAAAGATATAAAATTTACAGAGAGACAAATACATAAATATAGGTATGTAGGTAAAGATGTAAATAAATAACAACCCCAAGAGCATTCTCTGACTAGTAACTGTAGCTCAGTGTTCAGTAGGTAGTTCTTGCTATTCCATTGACTGTTGATATGAAACAAACTGCTCCAGGAATAGAACAGCTAGCGAACATTTTTGTTCAGATATAAGAAGAGATAAGTAGGAGGTGTGTTTTTGACCTGTGGAGCATTAACTTAAGCATTCAATTCCAAGATCACCTCTTCACTCATCTCCTGCTTGAACTTGGATGTCACTTGTGTAGGGGAGCGATGCTCTCTGTCATTCAGATACCTAGGCTCCAGCAACTGAGCAGAGTGCTTCCCAGATCACCCAGTGCAACCTTCTATGCAGTGTGGACTCTTTCATAGTAGTGGCTTGTTTTTCAGAGGACAAAGAGCCCTGTGTAGAAGGCACAGGCTTCTTTTGAGATACCCCTCTGCAGTTGCAGAAAGTAAGTTCTGACACAGTATTTTGGTCAAATAACTCACAGTGTTCAGCACATATTCAAAAGGATGTGGGTAGATCCAGCCTTTCAATTGCAAGGTATAAAATTTTTACATCTCTCTTTATAAAAATATTACTAGTGGTTCTCCTAGTACCACAATGACACTTGGAAGCAACAATAGTGTACATTCTACTGCAATAATCATAGAAAGAATACAGGAAAAGCTGACTGAGAGATAAGCCATTGAGAAACTGTCACTGATGTGGCAGGGTAGGAACACCCACAGTCTCATCTCTCCATTGTACTCTCAAAGCCAGACAGAATAAAGCAAATGACTTCCCAACTCCAGGTGCCATGTGTATAAATCAGGACATCAGGAGCTCACTGTGAAAAGGTACTGGAAGAGCCAGGAGCACCCCAGGACTTCTTTTCTGACACGCCTGAAATGAGGCTCTGACTTCCTCCTGTCATTCTGTCCCTTACCAGAGGGAGGTCATACTAAGTCATTTTTTTCTAAACTGTAAAGATAAGAGGATGAAAGTTCTTAGCTGCTTTGGCCATCATGAGTCACAGTTATTCATGGGGTGCAAGGGAGGGGGCTAAAGAGGATGTAAGAGTAAAGCAGGTGCTGTATATGAAAAGACAATGTCCAACAGAATACAGTTCACATTGCTTTCTTTGCTGACTGCTCATTTTCTCTTCCTTCCTTCTTTGCTTTCTTCCTCCCTTTCTTCCTTTCTTCCTTTCTTTTTTCACCCATGTGAGTTATTGTCACCACAAATGTATATGGTCTTCTCTCCACCCCCACCTTGGTTCACTGATCTGGTTAAAGACAAAAAAAAAAAAAAATTCAATGCTTTATAGTTGACCTCCCTTCACTTGTTAATTCTCTTAATGTTTCTTTTATATTCCTATAACCTAAGAAAGGACTAAATATTGTTTTCTCTTGTCTTTCATTATTTTATATTAATTCCTGATACCATCAACATTATACAAAATTAAATATACATAAATGCCCATTCATAGACACATTTTCACTGACACAGTTAAACACATCTCATTGTTAACCTTGTTTCATTTTGCTAATACACTATACAATCCCCTTAATTTTCAGTATGAATGTATATTCTGCACCTGTATCATTCATTGGCATGTGCACAAATATATAAATACACAGAATCTTCCCTCTAAAAATGTATTTAAAATTATTCAACAATTCTGTGCAAAATAAACATACTTCCCAAAACACAGAGATTCACTCAATTCATAAATGTTTATTTTCAAATCTTTGTTTAAATCATCAGTCCCAGATTGACAACACAAATATACTTTCATGAAGATCAGCATATCTTCAGATCCCTTACATGAAAAATAGAAATGCCAAAAAATTATGCACAAATACAAAAGAAGGATCTGGGATGATGGCTCAGTAGGTAAGAACACTTGTTCTGCAAGCATGAGTACCTGAGTTCAAATCCCCAGGACCCATGTAAAGCTAATGCCTTTCACAAACTGATTTGGAGAACTTGCTTGTCTGCCACACTAGACTATGAGACAAGGTTCTGGAAAGACCCTATCCCAAAGCAATAAAGCTGAGAGGGATAAATAAAGAAACCTTACATTCTGCTCTAGCCAGATGCTTGGGCACTGATACACCTGCACACCTACACATGCACATTTATGCAGCATTCATACATATACCACATACAAAGGAAAGGAGAAGAAAATATATACACTAGCACACTTCCTCAAACTCCAAAGGATTCTCTGAACAAATCTCATAAGCACACAGAATGCTTAACCTTGGATGAACTATACACACACACACACACACACTGATACATCCACACATGTACATGCACATATATTTGTATGCACATACACACGTGACTACACAATATATATATATCTCAGATACAATACCTGCTGTCTTTAGTTGTTAAATATCTCAGTTTTAGCACAAAATGAAATAAAAAATGAATAAAAATATCTACATACAATATCACATGCATACATCACAGACATTACCTAAGATCTGTTCTCTCACCACCACTTCCTCTATTTCATTTCAAACCCAGTTTGTGCTCAGATCAATATCACTTCAAGAATCCCCCTAAAAATACATGATCCTTCTCTTTATAAACATAAACCTACTTGATCAGATAACTCTCTTACTCAGATGGCCTCAGCCTGCCTTTTAGCCTAAACTGATCATCTTAGCCATGAGTGTAGATTCCAGAAATACTTCTATAATTCTTTTATTGGTCCCAATCTGTGCACATATATAATTCTGGAAATCCCAATGGATCAAGCAATAACACTTAAGAATGGACAACTGCTAACAAAGATAGCAAAAGGTCCATGCCAGGGGAATGATGGACCCAGAGTCATGACCTCAGCTCTTGTCCAAACTCTGCCACAGATTTGCAGGAAAGGAATACCATGGAAAATTCCATCACTCTCTGGTGCTGATTTTCCTAGCTGCAAATTTAGAGGTTTGGCTTGTCAGGATCCTTTATAAAGTTTCCAAAGCTATAATCTCGTATATGTGAATGACTAGGAAGAGAAGGTATAAGCAGGTTAAAACTATTATTTTGAATAAATACAGGCACTGAATCCTTCTTTTAAATGCCATAGGAAAGGTATAGAAAATTTAGACATTAAAAAAAAAAAAACACAGTTCAAGTCTCTGTTTTGCTTGGATGGAAAGGAATTTATAATTATCAACATAGCAGCTAACTTTTGCCAGTTGTGCTAAGTACAGGATCAGAGACTCATCCACTGTTATTCCACTAAAGAAACTCAACCTGCATCAACTTTCAAACCCTGCCTTACAAACATCTCAAATCCCAAGAAACACAGAGTGAGCTCATAAGCTGCTACCCAGATCATCCAGTTCTTTTGGCACTGGGCCTCTGTTTTGCACAGGGTAGGAAGGACTGGGCAATCACAAGCCTCCTTGAGGTTAGGCAGCGTTACACGGCACTGATAATTTCATTACTTTTATTCATCCAGCCTTTGGTAACTCAGCTCGTTGGGTTCCAGCAGCGAATAATTGGTAGAGCTCCCACTGATTCCTGATTAGCTGCTTTTGATTAGGGCCTAATGACTTCATTCGGCCCCTAATTCAGGGGGATGAGTTGCAGAACTGCCAGCAAACTGCTCAAACAAAATTACATTTTCCCAAGCCCCGAAGACATCACTTAAACTCCCCACATGCAATATTCTCCCCCTCTTTCCTCTTGCTCATTGCCTCCGGACCACCCTGCACAGAAGCAAGGCAAAAAGGGAGCCTGTGACCTAGCTCCTGGCTGCTAGAGCAGATGTCACATGGAAGAGGCCTGGAAGCCAATATAGCCTTGCTCCTAGAAGGATGCCGTCCCCTACAGAACTAGCTCATGCATGGCACCTAAAGTAAAGACTTGCTGTGTGAGAATCTCCCTGGACTCTTCCAACTCACAGTTTGTATTCTTTGGAAAGTATAAACATCCCTGAGCTGCTCTTTGGTCTCTGGCTATTATGCCTTCAACCTGTGACTCACAGCAAAGATCAGAAGACATGGCGAAAATAAGTTTCCTTCCAGAATTCTAGCTGATCTTTCCTGATGAATGCCTCTGACACTTCCTCTGTCCTCCTAGATCACATATTCTAAAATCTTACACCAAAAAGGCAGACAGTCTGAGATACACAAACATTGCCTTGGAATTCCAGCTAGAGTGTGCCTTTAACATACAGATTCTTCAACTTTATAGTTCTTCCTACGAAGAGCTTTGTTTAATTTAATATTTTATTCTGAAGTAAGGTAAGCAATTTAACAAACATTTGTTTAGTATTTACTATGTATGACGTGTTGTTAGAATCCAGAGTCGCACAGATGACTAAGATTGCATCCTTTAGCTTGGAAAAAACACCTACCTAGTGTGGAAGCAAAGTATTCCAGTAATAGTCATCACTATAGACATTGTCTAATATATGCTATATTAAAGTGCAATTTACATACATGTAGACTATATATATGCATATATTTGTGTGTTTGTGTGTATGTATGTATTTGAATATAAATGGCATATTTGCAGTTGGCTAAATATGGTGCATATATATTTGTATGTATGTATATGTATCATGAAGCATACACATGTATATATGCATATAAATATACATACACATACATATTTATTATATATACACATATGTGTATGTGTGTGAATGCATGTGTGTTTATGTGTGTATACAGAAAAGTAGTCTCTAATCCTTCAGCCCTCATTGTGCTCCCTGCAAGCCAACTGCTGTTAGGAATCACTATTTTGCTACTTAAAATACTTTACATTCATGTGTACCCAGTGTTAAATTAGGAAAGTGAAATAATGGAATCAAAATGTGCTGAATTTACCTGCTCGAGAGATTGCTCCAGCAGTATTGATGTTGGTTTGAGGAAGGCTTAAGAGTGTAGAGTAGCACCTAGCATACCAGAGAAGACCTAGAAAGATGTGGTTGAGACATAGGATGATAACGGGCAGATAGCTCACAGAACTTTAAAAAAGTTCCTGTGGCTAAGACAATTATCCACACAGGCTACACTGGGATTGCCAATTCCAAACTCCCTGATTGATGCCCATCATTAAATTAGATGTCTGGCAGGTTCTCGGTGCTGTGTCTCACCTTTGCCTGGCTTCCACTAGTGTTTGTCACATGCCATACCTTAGGCTGGTTCTCCTTACACTAGTGAATGATTGCCTTGCATTCATGCTTTTTACAAACTATAGTTTTCAGCCACTGTTAGAATGACTGTGATATGTGAGAACCCTAACTGCTCAGAAAGACATCCTAAAGTGCCACATGAGTCTCTCTCTCTCTCTCTCTCTCTCTCTCTCTCTCTCTCTCTCTCTCTCTCTCTCTCTCTCTCTCACACACACACACACACACACACACACACACAATGAAGGAACATAGTTGGGTGGGAAGTGATAAACATTAAGGGTATGTGGTTCTCATCTCTAATTCTCTTTAGCATTACAACTGAAAAACATTTAGCAAATTATTTTTTTAAATCCTCTTTCTGTCTATGAAAAAATAATCTGGGAGCTACAGATATGGCTCAGTGGTTTAGAATAATGGTTGGTCTTTCTGAGGACCCATGTTCAATTCTTAGCATCCACAGAGTAGTCCACAACTGTGTATTACTCCAATTCCAAAGAATTCAACACCATCTTCTGACATTTCTGTGTATGGCACACATGTGGTACACAGAGATGCATGCAGACAGAACATCCAACATACATGAAAAATAAAATAAGCATTAAATTTTTAAAATAATGATCTTATCTCTTTCTCAAACTTCTTTCAAGGTTACAAACATAAGGAACTTACAATGGTTCTGACATATAGTAGATGCCTTCTAACTGGTAAATATTATTACCTCCTCCTCTTTAGTTATTGTTAGTTCACCTAGCAAAACATGTGCTCCTTGCTGCCAGCAAGCATATCATTTCAGAGATATTTGTATGTATAACAGGAAGCACTGTGCCTGGAAACATAGCAAATGTTTAATAAACAACCACTAATGGGAGGAATAAACAAATGGCAGTTTCTAATTGGTTGTTCAATTAACTGAAATGATAACTCTTGATTTGGGTCTGGGAGAAATATGGGAGGCAATTTGAGATACTTTACAAGCCAAGGAAAGTTTACTAGGGAGCTAAAGAGCTTTAAAGTTCTGGGAAAAGTCTAGGTTTTTGCAATAGGAGATTGATATGTACCAGTAATTGGTTAGAAGTTGTCAAAAGCAGCATATCCCACAGACCACATCCTTAATATGTCTGATAACTAATATTGAGAATAAACATACATATAAATGATGTAGTAAGAGTCATAACTCACAATTCTCATTTGGGAAAGTCACAAAATGATGGACTTAGTTTGTACCATCCCTTACAGCCCCATGAGGCAGACCCAGAGGTTTAGCTTAACAAGTGGAAGTTATGTATCCCAAGCAATGAGCAGATAAACTGGAGCTACAAAATGGCCAGCAAAGAGGCCTGCATTCTGTGTATCTAACATGCAAAAGCCTTCTCTCTATGTCTTTGCCTGCCCATCCCTGTACAAATTGAGAATGTGTAGAGAGCAATAAATTGATGAAATGGTATAAATTTCATTTTCTGGATTAAAACTTCTCTTTCATTAAATGAAATCCTGGGAGGGAGGGGGTCCAATAAGCATGATTCCTGAGGGTATTGTTAATGTACTCTTAGCCAGGCAGCTATTAGTTTGTGGTAGTGTGTGTGTGTGTGTGTGTGTGTGTGTGTGTGTGTGTGTGTGTATTTTATTTGGAGATGGGTATGGAAGGAGTATTATTTACTAAGTGGACAAAGAAGACATCTGGTCTTGCTGCAAATCTGACTTATGCTGAACCTCTCTGGTTCTAGGGACTCTATTGTGACTCATGTCTTCTTCACTATCTGTTATTTATGATGAGAACTGCCAGGAATTGAACACTTTCCAAGTGTTAGAAACTATACTAAGTATTTTGCATGCATTATCTAATTCAGCCCCTAAAACTATTTTGAGTGGAGCCCATTAGCACTATCATATTAAAGAAATCATAAATCAGAGGCTAGTTAACTTGCCTGGCATCACACTGCAAATTGATGGCAAACTACAGTTCTCCATGGTTTCTATGTATCCCAAAGCCTAGGTCCTAATTCCTGCACTTTATTTCCTGGTATGATGCGGGCTCACGTGAGCTACTTTGAGGCAGGGAGAGATCATGCATTCAACGATGAGGAGAATAGACAATAGTGAGGAATCATGTCTCCCTATATCCTGCTTTGAAGGTCTGAAATATTGACACAGCTTCAAAATACCTTCAGTACACACACACACACACACACACACACACACATATATATATATATATATATATATATATATATATATATATATGGATGATATAAAATTGTGGATGAGCAAGATGGCTCAGTAGGTAAAATACTTGCTTCACAGACTGATGTAAGCTGAGTTCAATCCCATGAGCACATGTAAAGGTGACAGGAGAGAACCAACTACACAATATTGTTCTCTGACTGTCACATCCATTCTGTGGCACAGACCTTGCCCCCTCCCCCAAATCATGCACATATACAGTAATAAACAAAATTTAAAATTAATAAATACATAATTGTACATGACAGAGAAGATCCAGGGCAAAGTCTAAAAAATACCAGAACCAAGACATACGGAGTCTAGATATAAAAACTATTATATCCAAACTGCTAAATCAACTTTGAGCACCCTGTCTGATGAAGGGAAAAGGAAAAGATAATTGGTTGCTTGGTGAATAGTACTTATAAATAAAATGTATCTAAATTTCTCAGAGAAATCTAAAGCATATCATCACATCAAGGGCAACAGTATAGTCAATAGGAAAACTTTAAGAATTGGCCATGTGCCAGTCACAGAACTAGGAACAATGAAACAGTAGAGAAGTAAACAGTGCTTGTTTTCTGGTAAGGAAAGGAAACATTTTTTTTTTAAGTATAAAAGTTTCATCTGTGCAAAGGAATAGTAAAACAAGGAGATTGCCTATCTTAATCTAGCAGGGGATGGGATCATTTTCTGGTGAAAGTGATATTTAAACCACTGGCAAGATGTATATGAATGGATATTATTTAGACAGATAAGTGGAAAGAATTTGGGATATTGGAGAAGGAATGTTACTGGTAGAGGAAAAGATTTACAAATGCCCAGCTTCATGTAAGAGCATTTATAAATAAAATAGATGTGTAAGAGCATATCATGTGTAATAATAAAAGGTCTAATAGTTAGTTTTAACACATTCAGAGAAAGAAATGAAGATGAAGATTGGACTCACATACCCAGATTGTCCTGGTGCCAGCTCATGCCTGCTGTTAAGAACTGTTTGTGTGTATATTCCAATTAGGGTAGCAGTTTGAAATCAGCTACAGTGGGAATATTTGCACCAAAAAGAATTGGTAAACACCATACAAAACACTTATTTCCTCAACTAGCTCACCATGTAGGTGACTGTGTTAAGGGAAGCAGTTCTGGCAAGGAAGTGATTTGGAAAGATAATCATTTGAAATTGAGATCAGAGAAGAATTCTTATAAGAGATGCTATTTGGAGTGATGATAATAATGAGCTAATGTCCTGGTGAAGAGGTTGGAACATTCAAAGTAGAATTAATTAACACCAAGAAGTGGTAGGAAAGCACAAATGATAAACCTCTGTAAGGCAATAATGAAAGTAGAATCTGCTTAGTCATTTGAAAAGAGCACCAAGGTACTCAATATGTCACTATAGTGTGACCTAGTAGGTAATTATGATTAAACTAATCTGCAATATGTTCCAGATAAAGAATACACCTGTTGAATAGGCAATGCATACTACAAGACACCACTTGAGGATCAGTCTTTCCAACAGTAACAAAAGCAGGAAGTTTAATCTTTGGCTAATATACCTTCTTTTCTATTACTGTGATAAATCACCATAACCAAGCCAACTTATGGAAACAAAGACTTAGCTGGGCTTAGAGTTCCAGAGGGATAACCACCCATAATGTTGGGGAAGCATGGCAGTAAGCAAACTAAAGCAGAAAGCAGGGAGATCACATCCTCAATGCTAAACGTCAAACAGAGTAAATTGGAAGTAGGATGAGGTTATGGACTCTCAAAGGCCCATTCCAGGGTGTCTTTCCCCCAGCAAGGAAGTATCTCTCCATTATCTCCCCCAAACAATGCCACAAACTGGGGACAAAGTGGTCAAATGTAAGAGCCCAAAGGGAACATTTTCATTGAAACAACCACAGATGACATCTAGGGTCCTAAATGAAGAAGAGGAAATGGAAGAGCCAGAATCACTAGGTGATAAGGGGCAAGCATCTGCTGTAGATGTAGACCCAGATATGTGAAGAAAGCAGGCAAAATAATAATTAATAAAGTAATAATAAGAATAAGAATAAGAATAAGAATAAGAAGACGAAGACGAAGACGAAGAAGAAGAAGAAGAAGAAGAAGAAGAAGAAGAAGAAGAAGAAGAAGAAGAAGAAGAAGAAGAAGAAGAAGAAGAATAGGCTAGGGCTTCACCTTTGTGGGGGTGGACATGACCGGATAAATAAAGCGGTGAAGCCATAGGAAGGCAGGATTTTAAAAAGGGAAAGTAGTTTTTTCTGGAGAAGATTGGAGGTTCCAAGAGATAAAGACAGAAAGGTTAATTAGGGTCATGATGTTAAGAGCCTTAAGTTCTTTGCTAAATGATTCGACTTTATCCTACAGGCACCTTATGGCCATACAGCCTGTCCCATATGACCAGTCTGCTGCTGATTTGATTTTGTTCAGCAGAGAAGTCAAAGGCTTTGTTCCTAGAGAGCTCATCAGTACCGCACTTACAGAATCTGTCCTGAAAAAGTCAAGGAAAACAGGACAGTAGGCTGCTGAGTCTCCATCATCACCATCTGAAACTGCTTTCCACTTCTTGCCAACCTTTCCTCTTGTCCTCAATCCACCCACACATTCATCCACACCTTTAGATGACTGTTCTCTTAGGAAATCATGCCCCAGAAAGCTTGACTACTGTTTGGTTTTTCTCAGACTTTAAGATTTTTCTGTGTATTTGGAACTATAGTATTAAAAAGAAAACCAACCAAAGAAAAACAAGCAAGCAAGCAAGTAAACAAGCAAACAAACCAAAACACATGTCATTCTCTCAGCCTGACTTACAGAAAGACCTTTGGAAGTTCGAAAGATTATCTCACTCCTTCCAAAATGCTATAGGGAATGCACCATCAAAATTTCACTAAAATCATTTGTAAGGAACTTGACCTCCAAACTCCATTTTTTACAAATGTGTATGCCGTTATTGTAGAGATATCAGACTCACACAACTAGGCAATAGGGGCTTGATCTTTAGATAGAATCACTTGTCTAGCATGTGGTAGGCTCTGGGATCAATCTGCAAGTGCTGCAAAAGAAAAATACAAATAAAAGCAATGATTAGTATAATGGATCGATATGATACACTGGAATCAGGAACTCTGAGGCTTTGCACATATACTTGGATATGGTTTCTCTCTGTATAAAGGGGTGATTAGTATCACATTCGGGGATACACCAAAACCTTTTCTTTTTTCCTGTAAGCAGCTACTCAGTTTGTAAGAAGCAATCACATACTAAGAGATTTTTTTTTACTTTAATAGTATCCTTTTATTTCCAAATCCAAATGAAAAGACACATGCCTCATAGTGTATGCTTACACCCATTGGATGGACTAGTTGCCCTTCTTGTTTAGTACAGGAAACCATTATTACTGCCTCCTTCTGCAGAGACTTGTCTCTCACTTAAAAAGTAAGGGGCAAATGAAAAAATAGAGAAAATATCTCTAAAGAGTCCATTTTGCCAGACTTCAAAATGGAGCTGGAAAAAAAAAGCTTCCCTGTTCTGGAAGCTTTTCTGGTGGCCACAGTGGGCTCTGATTTGGTCAGCTTCCTGATTAGTATGGTGGAGATGATAGAGTGCCTAGAGTCTCCTTTCCATTTATGTCTAGAGAAGAGATTGCTGTTCATCTCTCAGTTCCATCTGGTGGTCTTAGAGGGCATTCATGCTTCATACCAGTGTACTGAATTTATAGGAACAATAAGCCTAAAAGGAAGGGAAGATGGCCCTTTTGAAGAGCTGGGAATGTGTCAAATAGAAGTCTGGGATGAAAGAAAGAAGGAAGAAAGAGAGGAAGGGAGGGATGGAGGGAAGCGGAGAAGGGATGAATGTATGTGTGGATGGATGCATTAAAACAGGGTGGAGAGGCATTGAGGTGAGATATTGTTAATCTAAATAAGGATCCTGCAATCATCTGGTCCTCCACATGTTTTTATCTCCTTTACCACATGTTTCCACTGCTACCTTATAGACAATGGCTCATTATTTCCTTCCATGTGATAGTCAAGTGGCAGAAGTCCAAATCACCAACAGTTTCATTTTACACTGAAGGGTTCTTCAATGAAGCCCCATTTTCCAGATTTTATCTCATGAGAGTATTCAGGTCTCTGATTCACTACAAGGCATGACACTTGTTAGAGATAGTATCTGGTTGGGCCAAACTCTCCATTCCCTTTAGGAATGAGCAGCAGCAACTGGAATACTAGTGGTACCACTGCACCATATCATGCCAGAACTTACGAACTGACACACATTCTCTGTATTTCCATGATGAATCTGAAAGACAGACTTCTCCTTTGGCGGTGGTGGTAGTAGTTGAGGTGGTGGTGGTGGTGGTGGTGGTGTGTGCATGCACCATGGGACAATCTTGAATGCTGTCCCTTGGGAGCCGTCTACCTTGTTGTTTGAGACAGAGTCTCTCATTGGAACTTGCTGAGCAGTCTAACCTGGCTGGCCAGAGAACCAGAGTGATCTATCTGTCTCTACTTTCCCACTGATAGGATTAAAAGCTTCCCACTATACCTGGTAATTTTTACATGGGTTTTGGGAACCAAATTCCCATTTTTCTGAGTATATCACAAGCGCTTTGCAAATAGAGGTATCTCCTAAAACAAGTACTTCTCTTTTATTTATTTTTTTGAAAACAGAGCTCTCAGCAACTATTCATCTCGCCCAAACTTATCACATTGATGAGGAACATTGTTGAGATTGAAATTCACATCTTTCTTTAACTCTCCAGCCTAACTTATCATCCACTACTCAAGACTGCATAGCCTATATACAGCCCTAGACAGTTAGATGACTCCTGTTTCCTCTCCTTCTGCTTCTCAGAGTTTGGACGGATTTTACACCATTGTTTCAGGGGTTTCCAACCTTATTTTTTCTCTTATTATTCAGATAGTCTCTTTTGTCCAATCAAAAACAAATAATGGAACAAATAATTGGCTGAATTTAAAATTGCATGGGTAATTGTGTGAAGGAGAAATTAAGGGAATGAGCGAGTGGAGGAGTTCAGGTGGCACAACAGAAAAGCACTGGGATACAGCTGCATCAGTGAGGCAACCGTTGAGACCAGGGTGGACCACTGGCTGGAGAGAATCAACAGGTGTGGATATTTCTAAAGAGAAGGGAGGAGTTTCACTGAAATATTTGCAGACTGAGGACACAGGTCTATGCATTGCAGGATGGGAAGAGGAGTGGAGAGATCACAGCTGGGTTGCAGCGTGCGTGTTTGACAGATAAATTATACACAGCAAAATTTCCACCTTGCATCCTTTGAGGTGCATTTGGCACAGGATTAGCTACAGGCTCAGCTCCAAACTGTATTGTCAGGACTAGGATACAGGTGATGAGAGAACCATGGGTCCCAGGAAGATCAAGGCACATGCTTTTATGCCTCAATTAAAGTTTTGCTTGTAAGGCTTGCAAACACAATTTGACCTTTCTCTGCTGGGCTGGGCTAGACACAAAGACAGACACTGGGTCTTTTGGAACATACCTCCCTTGAGCGTCTCATAATTAACAGTTCTCTCCTGCTAAAGGAGGAATGGTTTTGGTTTATAACACGGCCTTCATGCGAGAATGGAAACTGTGGTATTCACAGTGTGTAGCATGGGCTGTTTGCCCAAGACTGCCTGTCACAGCCTGATAAGGCTTCAAGACACAAATGTTTGAGGAAAGGAATTAAGAGATAATGTTCAAACCAGGAAGAGAGATGAAAAGGAGGAGAAGAAGGAGGGTAGCAATTTACCCTGTGCTGTAGTGAAAAGAGTGTCCACTTAAAGTAAGAAAACCTATATTTTGTTGCGGTCTGAATCTGTCACTTTCTGGGTTGCCTTTGAACTCCACGAAAGGTCTCAATTTTTTTTTTTTGGTAAGAATCAGAAGACATGACATCCCTTAAAGACTGCTACAAAGACTATATTCCCTTTCTGAGAAATTTTACCCCAGTCTATTTTCCCAGGCTCCTAGTGATGCACTGATAACTTTCCCACAGAAACCTGAGTGCATCACCATCTATCCACTCAAGCAGAACTCTTGCATTTACTTTCTACCTCAGTATGGGTTGCTGAATGACTTTGGCTGCACCACAGGTAGAACTGTGCCTCTGAAACAGAAGTTCCGGTGTCCTGAAGGGCAGGGAGCCAAAGAACCAGTTAGGCTTAAGGAATACAGATTAAAAAAATAGTCAGATGGTTTTGCTGAAAAAAAGCAGGGGGAACAACATAAAGGAGCCATGGGGAAAAGAACACTGGAGATCTGCTAGCTGTTATATACTTGACCTTGGGGCAGCAGGGATGAAAGACTTAGTGCACTTAGCCTAATGCCCTCCAGGCCCCATGTGTTGAAAATAGCAAAATTCCTAGGTGAAGTTAGCATATCGCATAGTAGAAACTGACCAAGAAAGTGATATAATTCTGTGTTCTTATAACACGACAATAATAATAAGAGCTACAGCTAGTAAGTAGTGCAAGCATATCTATGATTCCAGCACTTGGAGACAGGAGGATGAGAAGTTCAAGACCATCCTCAGATTATAGCAAGTGCAAGGCTAGCCTGGGCTACAGGAGACTCTGACTCAGAAAAACTAATAAAATAAAAAAAAATAATAATGTAAAACAACAATAATAGTTGTGGATGTAAAGAAGACATTTTGGGAAATGATGGAGAGGTTCCTGGACTCCAAAGTAGTGATGGCTTTATCTCTAAACTTAAGTTTGTACGACTTTTCAGTTATATCTCAGTGAACTAAGGCATGTGTAGGAACCAGAGGAAGTATAAATAAATACACAAATGCCAAGACTGGCCTTCTAGTGGTGTGGTGAAAAGATAGGTAGGAGGCTACCATGTTCTCCACACCTTCACCACGTTAACTGGTTTGCAGAATCTTCAAGAACATCTGCCTGGTTGCACAATCCATTTTGTCCCCAATGGTTGTAGCTACCTCCTTTCCTGAAGCTTTGGAATACTGCCTGTTCATTCAGTCAGGAGACAAGAGACCTGCAGAAGGCAGCAGGTCAAGAACAGCAGGGACTCCTCCCTCCTAATAGAAATCACGTTCCTCAACCTCCAAGAGGGTTTGAATCATTTCATTTAATGTTCTCTGTATCCAAGCATTCATCCCCTGCTGTATCTGATCCCTAAGTAAAATGGCGTCACAGGCTTTGAGGGTGAGGTGAAACAAAGAAAAAAGAATATATATCCCAAAGAAAACCATTCAATGCTTTTACATCAAACAGCTCATTCATCCCAATGACCTGGCAAACTCTGGGAGTCCAGCGCCTGTGGTAAGTAAGGCCAAAAGACAGCTCATCCGCCAGTCTGTTTCCCATCTTTTATTGTCTCCTGAGCATAGGCAGACAGTCAGGCCCTGGAGGAGGTTCACTAGAGAATCCTGCCTGCAAAGCTGAGTTGCATCCTAGCTCAGGAGAGTCAGGGGATCCGCCCCTTCAAAGTCCCATTTTGAAAGCTGTCAAGAACTTAAAAGGCAGCTCAGAGGGTCTGTGAGCGAATAGGCTGCCCTATGGGCTCCAGTAGAGCAGGGTCCCTGCGCAGAGGAGTACAGTGTCAGGCCTGGCAATGGGACGTGGCCCTGGGAAGCTCAGGAACCACCACCCCAGTACAGACTCCAGTGGCCATGGGTGGCCACAGGACGTCCCAACACTCTTCAGAGTTGTCCATCTGAAGCCCTTGTGCTTGCCTGATCCATGAAAGGGAAGAAAAACAAAACAAAGCAAAAAACACCAGAGCCAGCGGATTGGGAGAAGAAGAAAGAAGAGAAAAAACAAACAAACAAGCAAACAAAACCCCAAACCTTTCAAGGGTAAAATAAATAAAACTAAAAACCTCAGAACTGAGAGGTCCTCTACCCCCATACATTGCTCAGTATATTCTAACGACAGTCTGACTACAGCAAGAGCTAATTCCAAGAGAGATGGATATCCTGGGCTTACCAGGAGCTGTGGTAAAACAAAACAGGGAAATAAGAAGCTAGTGACAGACAAGAACTGTGGCAGCTTCTCAGAGGAAATCACAACTCCTCTTCAGGAGTCTTGAAAGTTGTCAAGTAAGTGTGACATTTACCCAACCCCAAGAAGGCCCTCCTGAACATGCTCCTCTCCCAGCTTCACGAAGGAATCTACCAAATAGATTGTATTTGACTTCGCAGATGGGAAAACCAACTTCCGAAGAGGCCAGATGACATAGACATACTCAAGCCAGCACAGCTTCTATTGCTGGAGATTACCTTTAAAAACAACATGTGTGTTTTAAAACACGCCAATTGCCTATGAAACCTTAAGTAGATTGACAGGTGAAATGAACAAAGGAAAAAAGGGAAGCTGACCAAGTCAGGTTTTAATCTAGGACTGTAAAAGATGGGAGTCTCAACAAAGATCCACAGACTACTATGCAAATAGCATTACTCTAGTAAATAAAACAAGGTCACTACCTATTTTTCCACACAACACAGGAATGGCATTTTTCAAATACAGAGAGTATGCAATGCCTTTTGAAAAATGTTCTAAGGAATAGGAGAAGGTGGATCCCAGGTTTCCGGGAATCCAGAGTATAGTAGACAAACAGTGTGAATAGTCACCTGTGTGGCAGAGAGAAAAAGGAGAGGGAAGACTGGAAGGCAGTCAGTAGTCATAGAAAACCTAAAGTCATAATGACATGCAAATGATGCCCAGTATTTACCGAAGAGGAAGGAAGAGTGACCAATGTCACTGTTTGACAGGATGGTGCTATCACTTTCTCATTGTGCAACCCTTGAGAGCTTATCAGATCCACATTCAACAATGAAAGTAAAGTTAGGGAGATAGCTCAGCAGTTAAAAGCAAGTGTGTCTCTTTATCAGAGAAGCAGAGTTCAATTCTCAACATTTGCATTAGGTGGTTGACATCTTTCTGTAACTCCAATTCTAAACGATCCCATGTTTCTGTCCTCTGTGGCCACTTGCCCACCTGTGCACATAATCACACACATAGACAGAAAATTTAAAAAAATACATTTTTAACATTATTGTACAGGTAAAATTAAATGAAAATGCATTTATTACTTAACCACATTTTTGAATGATGAGTAAAAGCTTAGTTCTTTATATTCTCATTGTGATCATTTGGCGTTTCTCACTCAGTCCTCTGAAGGTGTCATAAAGAAACCGTGGCAAAGAAAATTTATATGGCCTGCTAGAATCCATTCATCTAGTAAACAAAGACTCAGGTCAGTCCACTCAGGCTCATTGTCTCTATACATCTGCACAGTGTCACCTCCAGTGTCATTGATTAGAAGTTCTGTGATTGTAGAGAATTGGAATATTGCAAATGGCCCACCAAAATTATCTTCCACTGCCTTTAGTTACCTTAACAGTTATTTATCACCTGTCCTGTTATCTGCCCCTAACATCCTTGTGACTATCAGAACTTTTGGAATATATTAATACTTATTAGCAGATCACTAGCTTCTACCAACCTAGAAGCTATGAATGTCATCAGATTGTAGCTGAGAGTATAGCAGAGACATCAGTGCTATGTAATCTAACCCTTGTGACTCCACCAATGCATTTAGTAAATGATCTATGACTATCTTTTTTTCTGTGCCTACAAAAAGTCCACACAAAATACTCTCAGAGTGAGACATAATATTTCAGGCCATCTCACCGATGTTCCTGGTCCACGGTCACTAATATCAGGCTTAGAATAAACTGTCTCTTATAAAATCTTTGAAGTAAGAGATGTAATGTGAACAGACAGAAAATTTACAAACTTGGACCCAAATTCTTCCTCTTTCTACCACTGTCTCTATATTGTCTATCAGCTGAAAATCTGAAAGTAAGGCAAAGCTCTCAGTTAAGCAAAGACACTAAAAAAGGAAAATTACTATGAGAAGATGTTTTAATAATCCTCTTGTCCAGCATAAATTTACATAGAATATCCTGAATGTCACCTAACATGTGGGTCATTGCATAGAGGGACTCCCCTATTACACAGTGCCACAGATCCACCTCTCAGATCGTTCTTCTTTCTTTTTTACATTTCATTTTTTCCTTTTATTGAAAATGGATTTCATTCTCACTAATACACCATGATTACCAGTCCTCCCCCCACTATTTATCCCAGTTCCTCCCCATGTACCCCCTCCCATCCAGATACCTCCCCATTCCGTCTCTCAGTAAACAAACAGGCTTCTAAGGGATAATGATATGATATGGTGATATGATACAGTATGATAACAAAAAATAACATATCAGAACTAGACAAAACAAAAAGATGGTAAAGAGGTCAAAAGAAGGTACAAGGAACAGAGACTTCCTCCAGATATTTCTTCTTATGTGAAAATGTGAATACTATCCAAAAGTATTCTGTCAGTTGGGAAACAGGAATAAGTCTGATCTTTTTCAATTTCAATCTTTTAAAATTATACCCTTCCCTCCACTTTAAATATTTCACCTTCAAATGAATCATCTTTATTATGCTACACCCTCTTGAGAGAACACCTCAGCCATTTTCCTTAAAAAGGGATGGAGCAAGCCAGCATCTATATTAAAACCAAGATGCTCGACAGAGACAGATGTGTGGGCCCAACCTGAGTCTGATACATGAACTCGCATTTGGGTATCCACTTCATAAATGTCATCTTGGACATTCCCTTCTACCTTGGAAAGGGAAATTTTGGTGCCAGCCACAACATTGTTAGTTCATCTGCATTTCTGTTGTGGACAGGAAAAGCAGGTAATTAATTGTTTTTCTTCTGTGCTAGGCAGCCAGCTCTCTTTGGAAAAGTTGAGCATTCCTCATGTAGCCATGGTTTCTGCAATTAAAGCTATCCACAGCCAGGAGTTTGATTAATAGCTAGGAGGTTTCTCCTTTGCTGACAAATGAGAAAGGGAGAAATCAGATAGGGGGAAGCTGAATGCATTTGCTTAGCACAGGGCCAGCTAATGTTCTTTCCAAAGAAAGACCTGCAGTGATTTCCTAGGGACCGGAGAGAGAGAGAGACAAAGAAAAAATCTCCTCAAGGTTTGCAAAGTAATGGATCCAGAAAACAGATGTGTGTGCTCCTTAGGAACAATGTGGAAGGGACAGTAATGGCTAATCTCTGAAGGTGGAGAACACATCCATTCACTAGTGCCAACAGAAACAGCAATGCCGAGAAAGGGCA
Organism: Peromyscus eremicus; assembly: GCF_949786415.1. NCBI lineage: Eukaryota > Metazoa > Chordata > Mammalia > Rodentia > Cricetidae > Peromyscus > Peromyscus eremicus. Next base: position 83,917,102 of record NC_081417.1, on the reverse strand, counting down.
GCTGCTTTCTCCAAGGTCACACTACTCTTCCAAAACTCTAGGGCAGGTGACGTCAAACTCTGTACTCCACAGAGTCACCCACAACCTTGTTCAGAAAAGTTGTTCCCAAGTACTTAAAATAAAGCAACTTAGGCTCTGAATGGAGAATTCTAGGAATCTGCTCTCTCTCCAGCATGACAGCCATATGTGGAAGAAGATGTATTTAGTCATCTAGAATAAGCTCTGTAAGAGGTAAATTGACCGCTTTCTAAATTTCATTCATAGTTCTCATTATCCTTTCTGTAACTGTCCTGAATAATTAACATATCTTGCCTCCTTGGAGATTAAGACAGCAATCCACCCTCTGCAGCCCTAGGGTGTTCTTCTCTCCTGACTAAGCCCAGAGTTCCCAAGACTCCTTCCCAATGGACCTGGGGGAGATGGAAAAGAGAAGTAGGAGGGCTGAGAATGGCAGCTAATGATAGGAAATTTGTGGTCCATGGGGCTAAACTGTCAGCACCAAGGCAAGCCAGTTGGATATGAATATGTTGCTTAGTCCAAAATAAATGTCAAGTCAGAGACTAGGACCAAGAAGAGTTTTGGGAAGACTTGGGAACTACCATAGTAGTTCTTACCAACAAATTATTTTGATTCTGGATCATCATATTTATTGCTACAGGAAGTTTTTTAGAAGATGTGAATTTTGATCCTGCAACTGGAAAACCAATCATTTATGCCTTTTGTCCAGGTGGATGTCCAGCATCTGCAGAATAAGTCTGTCATGCTTTCACTATTCTGAGTCTCCTGTATTTTTACTGTGAAATGATATCAGTGTGTCTCCCAATGACAAGCATAAAACATTCTAATTCAGATGTCAATGTCCACGAGTAAATCTGCATTGGAACATAGGCTGTGTATTCCTTCTTGTTTTATCTGTAGTGGCTTTTTTTTTTAAGGCAGGAACTGAGAGAGTAGTGGCAAAAGAAACCTTACAATCCTCAGAGCCTCAAGACATATTTTTTTGTCCTTCAGAGACAAGGTTTGCTGGCTCCTGGAATAGAACCTGCTCTCTGGCCTACCAACTGCCGTCACAGATCTAGCATTCTGACCCCACACACAGTGCACAGCTGTGCTCTCCCATCTTTAGATGTACATAACATCCACCAAGCATTGCATCTATATCTTCTGGCATGAGGTGGTGGTGTGGTGATAATTCTCCATGTGGCTGTGGACTGATAGACCAGGATATCCAAGGCACTACAGGGAATTGAAATAACTATTTTCCCCAGAGTGTATCTTTCTCTTCCCTTGTGCAAACGCACGTGCTGTTTGCAAAGTCCTAACAATTCTAGTCATAATGGAAAGGAATCTCACCCATTTTATTGCCATAGTTACAGAGATTGCAAGTTTAGATGCTGTATTAGCAGTAAGTGCACGGTAATAATAGAAGTCAGGGAGGAGGGAACGAAAAGGCTCCTGTTTCTCCCTACAGCATCCTTCAGGGCAAATATACCAGAGACAGTTTGCATTAAATTGCAAAGTTAGCAATTTTCTTTAAAAAAAAAAGAAAAAGAAAAAGTCCAAATAATTGCTTTAAAATCTCTTGTCTTCCCCTGACTGGTTAACCCTCATGCAGCCCACCTCATCCTGAAACAATGAAAAGGAGGTTAAAAGAAAAATAAGTGGCCAGGGTTACTATGGAAACCAAAGTAGAAGGCAAGTGAAAGTCAATTTAAGGTTTAAATGCATATGAAGTAGACGTACATGTGTGGACATATTTGCATATAGATATCCATCTCCCCTCCTCTGTGCTATCCATAGTATTCTTCCTTCCAGATCCACCTAAGGACTCTTCCTTCCAGAGAAATTGTCCTGACAATTAGAATCCCCACTAATCTCTGCGTTCTAGAACTCTATTTGAATTGCTGTCTGGACACAGGATTTGAGCTCTTAATAAACACTTCCCTGGTAAGGAAATGCCCGGTCCTCTGAGGCAGTTGAATACTGTATGCTATCTTATCCCTTTCTTCTTGCAGTGTATACCACCATTACTGTGCTTGCTCCCTTGGCCTGGGGAACTCCTCTGAGGTCTCAAGTCTTTATGTAGATAGCAATTCATATATAATATTTTCTCAAGCATTTTATGTCTCATGTCAGGTGAGGGATGTCTCCTCATTAGTCAAATAGTCCATCCTATGTCTCATCACACTGAGTTGTGATTGCAGCTTACACCACTCTTCACCCCTCTCCAACATCTACAGACAGACAGGAACTGTATTTTACTTTGTGTACCCTTACTGCTAATGAATAAATATGAGAATAAGTCATTCAAATCACATAACTTAGGTCAAAACACCCATTTCCATGGACCAAGAGCAGCTGGTAGATGTTATTATTATAGCTTCTAATTATTAAGATTATCTTCACATGTATAAGATACAATTCTCCCCTGTTGATTCTAAGAACCTGAAAAATATGAGATAGGTGGAGAAAAGAAAGAGAGAAGGGGCTGGGGTTGTAAAAACCTTATCTTAGGAAAAATAGTTCAAAGAATCTGGCACAGGAAAAAACTGGTTAAATAAAGTTCCATTAAATTCACTTCTTAGAAGAGACTCATCCTGTACAGAGTCTTTGCAATGAGGCAAGTGCAGGAATAGTGACATATGAAAGTTACAGAGCGGTCTGGGTTTCCTACATAAAATCACGCAGAGATTGAGAGCTGCTCGATATTAGAAAAGACTATTGCGTGGAATACTGAATCTCCCAGCACAGAGAGGATTTAGATCATCATGGCATGCTCATGACCTAAAGACATCAGGGAATGTAATGCATGGTGTCTATTTAACAAATTGCAATGAGGAAACTATGGTTTGATTCGATGGAGGTAGTAGAAGCTAGAGGTGACCAGGAATAAATAGGTGTGAGTGGGAGAAGCTAGAACATAGCTTAGAGAACGCACGTCAGATAACTGTGTTTTGCAAAAATAATTTCTCTTCAGGAATGGATGGCAGGGAAAGGACTTAGTAACATGACCATGGATACACTCTTGGAAGATGACTCTTTGGGCTCTGGATAAAAAAGAACAGGAGGAGTTTCAGGCCTGAAATACACTATGTAGCTGTCAGGATAATCGGAAACAGGCCTGAATGATGTCAAGGGCAAAGGAATGAAAAGGGAGGTAACCCAGACTCAGAAAGACAAACATCGTATGTGCTCACTCATAGGAGGATACTAGATGTCGAACAAGGATGACTGGACTGTTACTCACATCACCAGGGAGGCTACCTGGAAAACAGGACCCCAAGAAAGACACGGGGATCGCCCAATGACAGAGAAATGGAATGAGATCTACATGAACAGCCTGGACATGAGTGGGGGTAGTGAAGGGCGAGGGTCGAGGGAAAGAGAGCTTGGGGGAGCGGGAGATCCCAGCTGGATCAACAACAGAGAGGGAGAACAAGGAATAGGAGACCATGGTAAATGAAGACCACATGAGAATAGGAAGAAGCAAAGTGCTAGAAAGGCCCACAGAAATCCACAAAGATACCCCTGCAACAGACTGCTGGCAATGGTGGAGATACAGCCCGAACTGACCTACTCTAGGGATGGGATGGCCAAACACCCTAATTGTCATGCTAGAAACCCCATCCAACTACTGAGGGATCTAAATGCAGAGATCCATGGCTAGACCCCGGGTGGAGCTCCTGGAGTCCAATTAGCGGGAAAGAGGAGGGTTTATATGAGCGAGAATTGTTGAGACCAAGGTTGGATAAAGCACAGAGACAAATAGCCAAATGAATGGAAACACATGAACTATGAACCAATGGCTGAGGGGTCATCAATTGGATCAGGCCCTCTGAATGGGTGAGACAGTTGATTGGCTTGATCTGTTTGGGAGGCGTCTAGGCAGTGGGACCGGGTCCTGTGCTCATTGCATGAGTTGGCTGTTTGAAACCTGGGGCCTATGCAGGATCGCTTGGCTCGGCCTGGGAGGAGGGGACTGGACCTACCTGGACTGAGTCTACCAGGTTGATCTCAGTCCGTGGGGGTGGCTTTGCCCTGGAGGAGGTGGGAATGGGGGGTGGGCTGGGGGGAAGGTGAGGGAGGCGGGAGGGGGGCGGGAGGGGGGAGAACAAGGGAATCCGTGGCTGATATGTAGAACTGAATTGTATTGCAAAACAAAAATAAAAAAATTTAAAATTAAAAAAAAAAAAAAAAGGAAAGGGGCAGGGTGGGAATACCAAGGGCATGATATCAAAGCAGAAAAACAGGTTGTATCAGCCTGTCCTTCCAAGCATGTTCCCTTCACTGTAGCTGTGTGCTACCCCTACTTATGCCCTCTTGGAAAACAGGCCAGCCGTCTTTCTTCACTAGCGAAAACTCAGACCGTGGCTGGGCTGGGAAGGTTGCAGTCACCTTGAGTGGATTCCCCACACAGCTCAGCAAGAGGCAGAGCCTGTCCTCTGCTGCTCTGTCAGCTCCGCTTTGCATCAAGACTGCTTTGTATGTCACCAAGTTATTAAAGTTGCGGATTGCAGTGCTGTGTCAGGCGTTGTAGTGCTGAAACTGGGTCAGCAAGGGCTGTCTCTCAGGCAAGGTGTGGATTCCCGGTGTTCCCACACACTGGTGCTGACTGCAAAGATACCTTCTCTGTCTCTTCGCAGACAGTATAGAGAGGATGGTGTGGCAACCCACACCTTGGCCTTTCTGTTTAGCAACTCTGATGGTAAATAATTCCCTACATGAAGATCTGAAAGGAGTTCTTTTATCCTCCCCCATCACTCATTTAGTTCACAGCAAGCAAGGGCAGGCTGCTTCAAGCCTCTTTTGAATCCTTCCTCTTCACAGATAGAAAGACTCTAGAAATCGCGGAATCAGCTCTTTCAGATCTTGAGTGTTCGAGTTTCCCTTATGCTGCTCCAGGCAGCCCAGGGGCAAAGAGGCAGAGGCAGTTACAAAGACAAACACGGTCAAGCAGAATGGCAGTGCATAAGGACAAAGCATCAAATCCTCCCCATAGCAGACATGGTTAAAAAGCACATGGTGTGTATGTATTACAGCCCACAATTTCAGAGGCAGAAGAGGGAAGAAGATCCTCAAGGCCTGACCAAAGACAAATCTGCCTCAATTCCACCTAACACATGGGGATACAGCATCTGTTATGCAAAAGTTAGGGAATATACTCAAGAAAAACCAGCATGACAAAGATCCCTGTCCTTGTGAAGTTTATTTTCTAGCAGAAGTAAGCCATAAATCATAAATATAGTAAATACTTAAATAGCATAAATCACCTGGTGCAGTACAGAAACATTCATTATAATTTGTGGGAAAGTTACACGTTGAAAATTTACAGGATAACAAAGGAGAATGAAGTGAGAAAGACAGGGAGAGAGGAGGAGAGAAAATGCAGAATCAAACATAAGGAAGAAACGGCTGGGCGGTGGTGGCGCATGCCTTTAATCCCAGCACTCAGGAGGCAGAGGCAGATCTCTGTGAGTTTGAGGCTAGCCTGGGCTACAGAGTGAGTTCCAGGACAGGCTCCAAAGCTACACAGAGATACCCTGTCTTGAAAAACCAAAAAAAAAAAAAAAAAAAAAAAAAAAAAAAAGAAAAAGAAAAGGAAAGAAAGAAAGAAAGAAAGAAAACCCAAACATAGGGAAGAAAAATGCTAAGGGTCTGGGTTGTTACATTTTTTTTAAAGTCTGGTGAGGATAGACTATTAAATAGATAATGATTAAATAGAAAAGGGAAGCAGATACTAGAGTTAAATAAATGAGTAATCCAAGGGAGTGTGTTCCACAGAGAAGGAAGAGTCCCACAGGCCCAGTAGAACCATCCATAGCAAAGAGGGTAGAGACACTGGAATACATAGGCAATAGGAATAACGGGAGAAAATGAAGTTAATATGAAACCAGAAAGAGCTCTGTAGATCCATATGACAACTTCAGCAAGAGTCATATGTGAAGCCTTTGTCATGACTGTCAAAAAATTATATGTTTTTTATCTAGAAAGACTATTCCAGAACAGTGACTCAATCAGCTATGATTTTTCCTTCTCAGTGAGGTACTTGGAAATGTACAAAGGTATTTTGGCTATTAAAAGTGGGGCTGGTGTGTTGCTAGGCTCTAGTGAACAGGATATAGGAACTCCCTCGAATACCTTACAGTGAGCAGAACAGCCCTTCATAGCACAGGGTAACACCAGTAAAAATGTCAACTGTGCTGAACTTGAGTTTCCAGTTCAAACAGAAAATCAGACTTCCTTTGGGTGCTAGTATCATGTTCTCTTAGTAAAATGCACCACCATTTTTAGGATACACAAGCAGGGAAACCTATGCATCCAGTGTAGTAGGCAAAGTGCCACAACACCTTCAAAGAGCCATAACATGTATATGTTTTTATTTTAAAGAATAATTTATGATTGATGCTGTATCATATTGTATTACTCTTTATACTGAAAATACGGTATTTTTAATTTTTTATTTTGATGATTTTGATACAGGGCCCTACTATGCAACCCAGACTATTGTCAAACTTATTATGTAGCCTGGACTAGCTTTGAATTCATTATCTTTTGGTCTGTTGTCCAAATCCATGTAGAAGTATGTACTGCAGGATCTATCCCAGAGGTGGAAATTTGAGGAGCCTCTTAGGGACCACTGTGAAGATTTCATTATTGAGTCTCACATTTGGGTTATAACAGCTTCCTCAAATGGAGAGAATGAAATTGGATTAAAAATAAGCCAAAATTTCTCATTTACTACTTTGTAATTCTGCAAAACTTTACAGCTTTTGGAGCTCTTTAACACAGCATTTCCTTAACCTTTTATTACCTTTGTGAATAACAGAGAAAGGCATTCTTATCATACCTATTTCTGATATGCAAGAATGGAGGCTGGGGATCCACATGACTTGTGACAGAGTTAATAAAAGATAAGAGTCACAAAACAGAATTCTGAGCCCTTCACTTCTCTTTCAGGACTGTCCTTCAAGTCATCACTATGTATTATTCTCAGTGTGCCACATAGCACCTTATAGAAAGTTTGCATTAAAAATGCTTATTAAATGAATATTTTAATCAATTTCTTAATGAACAGAATGCCATTATTGTAGGCACTAAGAACAACAATTAATAAATAAGACCTCATGAAACTGAAAAGTTATTGTATGGCAAAGGACACAGTCATTCTATAGCAACAAGCTATAGAATGAGGAAAGATTTTTACCCAGCACATATATGATAAAGGATTCATATACATAATATATAAAGAACAAAAAAACTGGACATGAAGAAAAGAAACAAATTAAAAATTGGGTACAGATCTAAACAGAGAGTTCTCAAAAGAGGAAACTTAAATGCCTAAAAAATACTTAAAGAAATGTTCAACATCCCTAGTTATCAGGAAAATGCAAATCAAAATTACTTTGAGTCTCAATCCTACACCAATCTGAATAACTAAGATCAATAAAAATATGACAGCTCATGGTGATGAGGATGTGGAATAAGGGAAACATTTATCCATTGCTGGTAGGAGTGTAAACTTGTATAGTCAGTATGGAAATTAGTGTGACAATTCATCAGGAAACTGGAAATAGATCTACATCAAGATCCAGCTGTATCACTTCTGGGCATATACCTAATGGACACTACATTCTACTACAGGGACACTTGCTCATCCATGTTTATTGCTGCTCTACTCATAATAGTCAGAGATTAGATACAGACTAGATGTATATCAAAGTATAAATGAATAAACAAAACAATGTACATTTACACAATGATATCTTTTAATGAATACTTTTAATATTCATTAAAAATGAAATCATGAACTTTCCAAGTAGATGGATAGAGTTAGAAAAAATCATCCTGAGTGAAGTTAAAAAAACAAAACAAAACAAAAAAACTATGGTACAAACACAAAAAGACAAATATGGTATGTATCTACTTGTATGTAGATGTTAAATGTTAAGTATTCAATAATCAGGCTACAATTCACATAACCACAGAGCCTAGGTAAAATGTAAGGGACTGGGAGGGGTGGAGTGGGAGATGAATCTCCCTAGGAAAGGGAGGTCGATAGTTATGGATATGTGAGGGGAAGGGGAAGGAACAGGAACATAAAATGGGGATGAAGAGGAGGGCAAAGGGAAGGACAGTTAAAATTAATAGCCGTTTAATGGGTCACAGAGAAACTTAATATAGTAGAAGCTTCCTAAATTATATACGTATATGAAAGAAATCTAAATTGAATCATCAAATAAGAGAGGAGACAAATTTCAACTAGATAAGTCACCAAATGAAACCTCCAGTTCCAGAAATGGGTGCCATCTAATCCAGTTTTTGGTAAAAGGAACCTCATAGAAACCCTTAAACAACCCATGCCATAGCCAAGCCTATTGGTTGTTCTTCACAAGCTGATGGTAAAGCCATCTGACTGAGGACAACATTTATACAACTCACTGAACACAGACAAGTTGAGCTGGTGTCTATAGAGAGCGTTTACTCCTAACCTACCGATGTTCTTTGTACTGAAAGGTACTATGCATGCTACTAAAAGAGAAAGGTAAATAGGACCCCAGCTACAAACCCTTTGATCTACAATGGCGACCTGCCTGTAAGAAGCACTAGTGGTACAAGCTTGTGTAAGTAACCCATCTAATTGGATGTACAGCCCACTCCATGAAGAGAAAACAGTGCCTGACACTGCTTGGATATGTGAGAACCCGAGAGAAGATACGCCAGGAACCTAGGGAAAAAACAAATAATCCTACTGTACGGCTAGAGGAATGTAGCAATACAATGACTTCTAAGGACATTCTGCTACACTCATAGATCAGTTTTTGTTCAGCCATCATCAGAGAAGCATTCTCCTGCAGTAGATGAGAACAAATACAGAGAACCACAACTAGAAAATATGCAGTGAGCAACCTTGGAACATTCAGTCCTAGATGAAATGTATCCATTAAATACCCCCTTCAGGGCTCAGAGAACACTGTGGAAGAGGAGACAGAAAGTTTGTTAAGAGCCAGAGAGGATTGAGGACACCAAGGACACTAAGCCTGCTAAATATAGCAGGGCAGATGCATACATAAAGTCACAGAGACTGTGGCATCATGCACAGGGCCTGCACAAGTTTGAGCCAGATAGGGCCCCAATGATGAGAGAGGAAGTGGACACAAGCCCTCATCTCTAATCTAACTGATAACCACTTGCAAATGAAAAATTAGTTTTCTCCAACCTAGCCTCATTGCATGGACAAACCATTCTTAAGGGCAGGCCCTATGCCCAGCAGAAGATAGCCAACACAACAAACTCAATGGCATTTTTGGAGGTTCATTATCTTAGAATGTTTTGTCAGGGTTTTTCTTCTGTTTGTTGTTATTGCTGTTTGTTTGCTTTATTTTGTTTTTTACCTTACAGATCCTTTGCACATACTTCATGGTTCCCCGTTTTGTGTTTCTATGGGATTTCTATGTGTTCAAACATGTTTGTCTCTGAATCTACCGCATCTATATGTGTTTCTCGTGCTTTTCCTTTGACTCTGTCTTCTGTTTGTTTGTTTGTTTTCCTCTATTTTGGTTTATTTGTTTTTATTTTAGTTTATTTTTAGTATTTTTAGATGCCTGTGTGTATTCTAATGACAGAGAAAGGGTATGGATTTGGGTAGGTTGGGAAACGGGGAGAATCTGGGAGGATTTGGGAGAAGGGAATCTATAATAAAAATATATTGCATAAAAACTATTTTCAATAAAAAAAATTGAAAAGGAATATAAATTTATCTTCCTAGAAACAGAACAACATGTGATAAATCCCTGATATATCTTAGATAGAAGTTGATATTATCCTCAAAAGTACCAGGAAGCGATGGGGATTGTTCAAGTGCAGAGAGCTGAAGACACCCAAGTGCTGCCTGTATCCCTGTAGTCCCAGGGCAGGCAGGCACCACTACTAGGAACAAATAAGTGACCGAGAGGTGAGAAAGTGCAAAGCAGTGATGCATGGGCTAGAGAGAGAGGTGGACATGGAGATGTGATGGTAGTGACAGGTGAGACAGGGGGCTATCTTCTCCATGCTGTTGCCTCCCAGTAGGTTTTGCAGGATGATGTACAACATCCCGGAGCTTAAGCAGATGCAGACTCATCTCCTGAACCTGTGGCTTAGCAGCAGCATCTCTCAGCTCTGTGGAAAAAGGAAGGCCAGAGATGAGGAAAGGTTCACTTTTTAGATTGGACTTCCCGGAAGGACCACCATGGCCCTCAATGCGATGAGAGGCCACGTTGGTTTTGGTGGTCCATGCTGCTTCCCCAGGCCATGAAGAAACCTGGGATCCATTTGGACATACCTAGCTGCCTGATGCCTTGATGATGTCCTTGGCCTTTTCTGCCTTGGGGAGCCATGCTGATGTGAGCGGCTTGTTTAACCATCTGAGACCATGTTAGGTATCCTGGTCCAGGTAACTGGTGAAGGCCATGTGAGGGTCAGTGGTCCTGATATAACCAATAGCCATGTTGATGTCTGCCACCCATGATACCGCCCACACCCATGGCTGAGGCTGCTGTCTGAAGCCTTGGGCACTGAAGAGCTGGGCTTCATCCACCACAGGGCCCTCCTTAGCTGATGGCTTCTGGCAAATGGATGCAGGCAGAAAAAGACTCATCCTCCCTGGGGCAGGGCTCGCCACTAGAAATTTGACCATGCTCCAGTGAATGTATAGATAACACAAAATGGACTTGTTTTTTTCTTTTTCTTTGGTTGGGGAATGTCACAGGGGAGGGGGTGGACATGGGAAGACTGGGAGGTGAGTGTGATTGGGGCACATGATTAGATTTCCAAATAATCAATAAAAAATTAAAGAAAATAAAAACATTTAACCTCATTTAATTTAGTGTGTGTGTACATGCATGGAGGTTAGAGAACAACTTGGGGAAGTCATTTGTGTCTTTCTATCATGTGGGTTCTGGGGTCTTAACTCAGATCATTACGTTTGGCAGCAAGTGCATTTACCTGCTGGACCATCTTGTTGGCCCCAAATTTACTAGCAAGTAAAAAAGCAAAGGCATTAGAAAAAAAAGGGGGGGGGGTTGTACATAGTTGGGAATTACAATTTACCTAAAGGAAATCCCATTATACTTGATTTTCCCTCTGGGTCATTCTCCTAAATATGAGAAAATAATAATAAAATTAAGGAAATAAAAGATAAGACTGAATCAAGATTCCAAATCTTCCAGGAATTTGTGCTAGGAAAGAACCACATAAATTAGATTACTCTACTGATTGGTCTCACAACCTGTATTGCCCTACATTCTGGCCTGGCACTCCAACCAACTCTACACTTGTAAATAAGTTTCATGTCCTATTTGTTAAAATGTGGCAGTTGAAACCAAGATAGCCAGGCTGGAAGCTAGACGTGTTTGTCTGGCCTGGTCCTACCAGGTTGCTGCCCACAAGGCCCATGGACATGCTTTTTCTTAGTAGCTTCATTGTAGGAATTCTGTCTTTGTCTTCATTTATTCATTAGTTACAAGTTGACCAAAAATCATTCTTGTCTCTTTCTTCATTTAGTAATAAATGTATTTATAGTATGTTGACCACTTTGTCTAGTAATTAGAAACGGAGAACAAAGACAGATTTTGCATTCCTACGAGCACATATAGGTTGAGGTGTGAAGATCATACCCATAAATGAACTTAAATATACAAAATTCAGCATTAGACCCAGGCACAGCCTGATACACTCCTCTGCGATACACAGGGGAACAACTGATTCTGTTTGCAACAATGGGGTGATTGGAGAATGATTTGCAAAATACGTGATAAAAGGAGTCATAAAAGACACTTCAGGAATATGCCTGGAGTAAAAGAAATTACAGATGGAGCTGAACACCATGAACAAAGTAAGACACATATGAGAAGCCATGTCATCTCAAGAGTATCACAGCAATAAGTAGGAATATCGAGTACTTATTATTGGCTTGGCAATGTGTTAAACATTTTACATTCTCAGTCCTATTGAATGATTCCTTTGGTACTTAGTTTTTCCTATTCCAAAGAAGAACTCCATGTCCATGAGCTAGGAAGTAAGATGAACTACTAAATAAACATTGACCTGACCATCACTAAATCTCCATTCTCAGATGCTCCACTCTGCTGCCCATTCATTTTCTTGATGCGGAAACTGTGACCTGGAAGTGAATTTCTTTGTTAAATAATCATTGATTTTTGACCTTTGGCTCTGAATCTTGAGCACTTCTGGGCTCTTTCCCTGTTATTTCATGCAGAAGCTCATTAAAGAGACTTCAGTGTGAAGACAGATGTGTTTTCCTTTGTTTTGTTTTGTTCTGTTTTCCCACAAGTCGGTGACAAGAACTGAGTATACAGCCTCAAAAAAGAATGTTACCCCTTCTGGTGTGAATAGATATATCAATACAAACTGCCTCTCAGTTTTTGCATCATGAAAGGGAAAATACACTTAGCCAGAAAAGTTTCAGGAAAAAATGAAAGGGAAACAAAAATAGTGAGCTGATGGAAGAAAGATGGGAAAATCTTTAGGGAGGAAACAGGAAGATAAAAGTAGTGGGTTTTAGGTTGAAGCAGAGGAAGCACTAGGGAGTTGAGAGAGAGGGTAGGCAGAAGCATGGGATGTATGTATGCTGGAAATAAAGAGGACAGTGACAGCCTCTGTTATAGAGGCAAATAAAACATACACCGGCAAAGGCTGCTTTGTCTGAAATCCACAGAGGAGAAAAGGGAGGGGTATTGTACAAAATTAATAGAGGCGAAAGCAAAGAGTTGAGACTGGAAGTCCCATTGGTGACGGAGAAAACATCCCAAAAAGAACAGTGCGTGACTGAGGAAGTTACAACGTGAGGAGAAAAAAGTAGAAGGATAAAGTAGGAAAGCCAAGAGGCTTAGCAGAGAAGCCTTGAAGGATGGAAACAGAATCTCACAGATAGAGGAATCACAAGCCACAGCAGGAAGCATATAATCCTAATAGAAAACAAGAGATGTGGCCTCTGAAGGAGTAAGTCGCAACAACCCCAGCAGAAGGAAGGAATGTGGACTGAGAAAACAAATGATTCAGGAAGGATCTTGGGGCTGATACCTAATATTGCAGATCATTTGTAAAGTGCCCTATATTTTACATAAAGTCTCTTTGTCCATCTTTCTAATTGTCAGGTATGTTGTGACATATGTTACAGATGCATGAGAGAATGTGTCCATTAAGGTCCTGCAGGTATTTGTGCTGGAAATTTTGATGATGTCTGACTAGAGTGTGCTTAAGCCCAGACTCACCTTTTCACCTTTGTCTCCTGCAGCCATCAGGATTGTTGTATTATAAGCCAGTGACTAGAGTAGGGCAATTAAAATTAGGGAATTCCAGTAGCACCTTGTATTCATCACATAAAATAGCTAAGGAAAACCCCTGGGAAGAGGGCAGTGAGCAGAACAGCTCACAAGGCTGATAGGACACAAAGAGAAAGAAGCCTTGTGCTGCAGGCTTTCTCCTTCCCCCTTTTTATTCCATTTGGGTCCCCAATCTGTGAGTTTATGCTTTGCCTATTCAGGATCATCTTCCTTCTTAGTTAATTCTTTTTGGAAGAACTTCTATAGAAGTGTACATAGGTGAACTTAAGTAAACTTCTAGGTGTTTCTCAACCCAGTCAACTGATGGTCAAGATGAAACACTACACTTCCTCTTGAATATTAAAATATAAAAATGATAGGGTTAAAGAATATGTAATTACTTTTATAGTATCTGGAACATAGAGATCATTCCATAAACCTTGGTTTTCATGACTACAATTACCTAGAAATTGGATCTAGAAAAGTAATGCAACATATGTGAGCAAGAAGAAAGATTTTGGGGCCTGGAGGTCTGGCTTAGTGGTGAAAAGCATGCACTGCTCATGCAATAGACCCAAGATCACTTCCCTCACTATATGTTGAACTATTGACATCTATCTATAATTCTGGTTCCAGGGGACCTGATGGTCTGAACTCCATGAACACCTACACTCACATGGATATAACTCCACATACACATAAACACATAACTAAACATGCATGCTAAAAATAAATATTTTAAAGATAAGAAATTTCAAAAGAAAATGGAAGAGATACTCCACTTATTATTAACAAAAAATCATATATGTCTTTCCCCATTCCAACCAGTGTCAGTGGTTATTTTGAAATTAGCCATAATGAGTATTTAGCAAAAATTGATAAATACTACCATGGCCTTCTACTCTCCATTTCTCATGTCAAGAGAGCTGGTGGCTAAACACCAATGACTTTGCCCACATCTGTTTAGGAAAACATAAGATTTTAGTTACATTAAAAGAAAGGGCAAATGGGGTGTTTTAAAATGAATTTTGACATCTCCCAAACATATATAATAAGCCATACTTGTAGAAATATGATCACTTTATTGAAAGAGTAAAATGGATTTATTTGGAAAAATATCTTAACTATTTTATGGAAAATGAAGGTGTTGAAGGTGACTATGTATGACCTACATATATGAACTTGGAATTGGACAGAAAGACATTCAGACACACTAATATTAAATCCCTAAAGCATGCCGGGTGGTGGTGGTGCATGCCTTTAATCCCAGCACTTGGGAGGCAGAGGCAGGTGGATCTCTATGAGTTCAAGGCCAACCTGGTCTACAGAGCGAGATCCAGGAAAGTCACTAAGCTACACAGAGAAACCCTGTCTCAAAAAACAAAACAAAACAAAACAAAATCCCTAAAGCATGGTAGCACATTGCAGAGAACAGTTCCTAGAGTAAGCTTGTCAACAATCAATCCTGGTTTTGCCGTTTACTAGGAACTTAGGACAATCAATTAACTTCTCTGCTGTAATTTTGTCTATGAAATGAGGGTAATAACAATTCTTCTCAGAGGAAGTCCATAGGACCCAGTGAATCAATGCAGGTCAAATGAATTGCACAGTTCCGGTGACATAAAGATTATTTTCTACGTGTTGGCTTGTAGAAGAACAACTAGCTAGAAACTGGACCTAGGGAATTGATACTATGTATGTGAAGCAAGAATAGAGATAGAAAGTATTGGAGAAAACAATGCCTCTATCTAATTATCCCAGGGTATTAATTGAGACAAAACTTTCAAATGCTAAATTACTAGAGCATGGTATATAGGGGTACTAGAGCTCCTCTTAGGATAGAAGAGGCCTGAAAACACATTGTGGAGATCTGTATTTTTTTCCTGTGGTATAAGGTAGATGGGCTTTGTGCTTCTTCAATCTGCCTAGTCTTAAAATCACCTGGTAGCTGTAAATGAAAACATGCTTCCTGTCCTTAAATTAGAAGGTATCTTGAAGTCCTTCTGAAGAACTGGGAACTACAAATATCTTCCTTTTCAAAGAGGATTTTTCAAACCTTCTCTACTAGATTTTGACAATCAGCTGGGATTGGTGGCCACTGAACTAACTCTCTGGCTTGAATTTATAAACCAAATCTTGTAATATTTTGCACCTAAGTTCAGGCCAGCCCCACATGAGTCCTTATACCACTGTGTAGGAACAACCTTTAAAACATTTGGGGGCCCTCACTGACAATTAAGACTGAGCACAGTTTGGGATTATTGTCTTCTAGGGAGATTCTTTCCAACTTTGGTCAGGTATAGTTCTCATGATAACTTTATGTTGAAACCACTTCTGGTCATTCGACTGTAATGTTCATCTATCCCTGTTTTCTCTAAGTCAGCATCATGAAGTGTCTACTTAATATATAAATCAGCACATGACATGATCTTGAAAATGCTTAGAACACCTGCAGTAGAGCTCAGTAGACCACAAATCCAACTGGAGCACGATATCCCAACTGCTTTGGTCTGAGAAGTGGTGAAGTTTTGGCTAGTCCCTAAAAGTTTAAAATATGGGAATGACTTGAAAAGATAGAAATTGAGTTGGAGGGAAATAATAACACCCTTTGCTCTAGGAAGGGATGAAATCATCAATCCTCTGACTCTAGGAAAGGAGAAATTAGTTAATCTGTCCCTCATGTGATAGCATAGCTGATGGGTTAAAGGAGCCAGAAGCCACTGGAAATGGTAGGGTGACAGAGCCCGTGATCACAGTTCACTCAGTCACTGGGAAGAGACCTAGCCTTCTTTCTTCTTCTTTTTTTAAAGGTTTACTTGTTTAAAGTTTTTTTTTTTTCTTTGCGGGGGGTGGGAGTGGGGTGGGGGTGTGTGTGGGGGTGCATTTTACATACTGCCTACTGTTCCCCCTCCCTCCCCTTCTCCAACTTTCCCCCTCACCTTCCCCCATTTCACCCACCCACTCCTCATAGGGGTAAGGCCTCCCTTAGGTAGTCAACACAGGCTGGCACACCAAGTTGGGGCAGGCCCAGGCCTCTCCTGTCCCTGCATCAAGGGTGAGTAAGGCACGGCACTATAGGGAATGGGCTCTAAAAAGCCAGTTCATGTATTTGGGATGAGTCCTGGTCCTATGGCCAGGGGACACACAAATAGATCAAGCCACACATCTGTCACTCTCATTCAAGGGGCTTAGTGTAGTTGGTCCCATGCTGGCTCCCCAGCTGTCAGCCCAGAGTCCATGGGCTCCCACTAGCTCAGGTCAGCTATCTCTGTGGTTTTTCCCATCATGATCTTGTCCTGCCTTGCTCTTATAGCTCCTCCTTGCTTTCCTCAACAGAACTCCAGGAGCTTGGCCAAGTGCTTGGCTGTGGAGACCTAGCTTTCTTAAAGTCCTCTTACATGTCAGTGTTCTACTTCCATAACTTAACTCTACCCTGTTCTGAGAAGGTAAGCAAATTTAGCCACAGTTTACATGTTGTATTTGTTGCTTTTCTTATTGCTGAGACCAAATAGCTGACACAAAGAAACTTAAAGGAAGAAAGACTGTTTCTATTATTATCTTTTCTTTCCAAACTAACAACAGATTTTAGGTACTTCCTATGTTCAGTGTGGCCCATGGAACACGTTGTAGACATTAACATTAATCCTCCAAGCCTCTTTATAAGAATGATGATATGATTTGTACATTATAAAATGGAGATTTAGTGTATAAGTCATTTGCAAATTTAAGCAAATTGGTGGCAGAGATGAGATACAAATGATCATTTCTCCAAACACACACAAACAAACAAACAAAAAAGAAGTTTTAAAGTCTCAGAGTCTCAAAGATTAGGATATCAAGGCCTGGAAAGTGGAAGGTATTATCCTAAATAATTCAGCCAAAATGATCAATCATCCACTGGTTTGTCAAACACTGAGTATCTGCTATTTGCCAGGAAATAGGCTAGTCAGGGAGAACGTAAGTATGGCCAGGAATCTGCATTTGAGTAGATTCATTAAAGGAGAAGATAAGAAGTGATTATAAATTACTTAAATAAAAGCAAAATGTGACAAATAACTCAAGAAAGTCAGAAAAGAGGTTATCAAATGTTAGAGGAAGCATTCATGACATTTATTTGGAAAAAAAATAAAAAAGAGAATGTGGTGTTTTAGATTTTGTTGTTGTTGTTTTGAAAGAAGACTAAACTTTGAATACCAACAGTGGAAAAAGGGGTGGGACCTAGAGCTAAAGAAACAGCATGCTAGTAGAAAAGGACACACCATTTCATCATGGACTCCAGGTAACTGAGGCTTGTCTAGTTTTCTAGACTAACAACTAGTGGTTATCATCTCATGTTTTAAATCTAACTTTGATGATACAGGGCCCAAACTATCATTGTCAAAAGGGGCAATTTCTCCCTGAAGTCTTTTCAAAGCCTCATCCTTGCAAGCTTCGATAATCTCCGTTCTGTCTTTCCTGAACCCTCAACAGGAGAGGAAAAAACTGCAGTGGCGAAAAGATCAGCAGAAGTATGACGGGGATCAAGTGAACGATAGATCCTAGGAGAATTTATTTGATTTACAATTTAAGAAGAGATATAATCCACAATGATGAGGAAGGCATTATAGCAAGAATGTGAGGCAACTGGTCACAAGGTATCTACAGTCGTAAAACAGAGAGGGCAGGAAGTGGTACTGACCTAAGCAACCTCAAGACTTGGTCCAGTGACTCATTTCCTTGAGCTAAGCCCCAGATAAAGGCCTGTTCCAAGGAACAAGAACATGCAAGGACTAACCATTTAAACACATGAACCAGTATGGAACATTTCATACTCTAAGGACAATGTGTGAATCCACTGTGGTGATATTTTATTTGTGCTGAAATGTGGTGATATTTTATTTGTATGTTAAAAAATAAAGTTTGCCTGGAGATCAGAGGACATACCCAGCCATAAACAAAAGTCAGGCAGTGGTAGCACATGCCCTTAATTCTTTCACATGGCAGGTAGAATTTCTGTGTGTTCAAGGACACAGCCAAGGACGGTACCTTTAATCCTGGTACCAACTATAGAGACCTGGAGGTCTGTATAGACAGGCAATGGAGAGGAAGTGAGGTGGCTGGGCTAAGAGCCAATGAGAAGGCAGAACAGCAAGGCAATAAAGGCGCAGGTTAGACAGGAAGCAGCTCTCTATCTCTTTGGGGAAGCTAAGGTTAGCTGGTGGCTCTCACTATTTCTCTGATCCATATGGTTTTAACCCCTGTGTTTGGCTCTGTGTTTCTTATTTAATAAGACTGTTTAGAAATTCATCTACAATCCACTAAGGTTAAGAAAGGCTATTTGACTCTCTCAAGCTAACTCTGCAAGAGGTAATTACAATCAGAATTAGGACTCAGGCAAACTTGTCTGTATATCTCAGAAACTTTGAGATATGGGGTTAAATTTCAGGTGAACATACAGACAAAATGATTCTATACCTGCCCCTTGCAGAAGAAACCAGGGAAGTACACTGATAGAAAAGATGAGAGAGAAAGAACACATTTACACATACTGTGCAATCTCAGCGAGCCTGCCCAACTGTCTACTGGCTGACATATTCTACAGGGACTTCAGGGGATTCAAGAAAGGATGACTCTTCAGTTCACAGGAAGTGGAAAATATGAGAATCACTAATAATCCTACTGTCCTCTTTGAACCTTCCAGTGAACTGAGACAAGTTTTTGTTTTGTTGCATTTCTTTTTTTCAGGAAAGGGCTTTTCCCTCCACATGATGGTTGGCCTAGATTGTGTTTCTTTTTCCCCTGGTGTTCAGCTAAATGCTACCAGAGACGTGACAAGACTGAGCCTTTGTTAGAGAATCAAAAGAAAAAGAAAAAGTTGTATACATTAGACAACCCAGTCAGGAAGGCCTCCTGTCTCAGCCACTGGGGGCCTTTGCTCAAATTAAATTACCTTCTGTCTGTTGTCATCATAGCTCTCTCTATAAATATCCAGGGCTCCAGCTACTGAGATAAATGAGTAGAGCCCAAGTTGTTGGGTCAGGCCACAGGAGACATCTTAGTTGCTACCTTTTCCCCAGAAGAGAACTGATTGCATTTTTGGCCCTGAAGGTCTTACTCTATCCTTTATAAGACAGAGCTAAGATTTTAGTTTCTCTTACTTTAAGTTTCTTCTGTCATAAGACCAGAAATCTCTGTGGCAACCAAAAGAGCTGTTGAAGTTACAGTATCAGTGTTTTTTTTTTTTTTTTTTTTCCCGAGACAGGGTTTCTCTGTGTAGCTTTGCGCCTTTCCTGGAACTTACTTGGTAGCCCAGGCTGGCCTCGAACTCACAGAGATCCACCTGGCTCTGCCTCCCAAGTGCTGGGATTAAAGGCATGCGCCGCCGCCGCCGCCGCCACCACCACCACCACCACCCGGCCAGTATCAGTGTTTTATTGTCTGGCCTCTCAAACCCTGTCTTCCTCTATTCATTCTCTCCTCTACAGCACTATCAGCCGTAGAAATAAAAAAAACAAAACAAAACAAAACTATTTTTCATTTAAATTTAAACAAATTTCTCATTTACTATGTGAATCCTTTACCTTCCATTGGAGAATGTAATTGTAATGTTTTTTACAGTCCCTGTTACTGTACTATATAAGGACATTTTCATGATACAAGTGTGCATGCATATGTGCATTACAATGTGTCTATATTTAAGTGTATATATGTATATCTATATTATGTTGAGCATACCTAACCCATATCCCCTAAAAGTCCCTTATTTTTCTCCTACCCCTTGATTTATTTTGTTCTTTTAGACTGTTATTGCTTTTATGTTATATAGAAAAACATGGGGTTGTTCTTTTTTGTAGCTCTATAAAATGTAAGAGTTACATGTGAGAAAATGTACATGAAATGCCTCTACAATGCCCAATATCAGAACAATGGAGAAAAATAATGTGATACATCTACACAAAGGAATTTTCTTCCAGTCACAAAGAATGCATTTTTATTATTTGTGGGACAATGGATAAAATTAGAGATAAACAAACTAAGCAAAAATTAATTAGTTTCTTTGTTATAAAAATTAATGTGATTTACTGTGGTTTCTCTATGTGTGCAATGCACCGTATGAACTGTGTCTTCTTACAAACTCCATACCGCAAAATATTTTTTATTCTTAGTAATTTTTCTACTTTCACATAAAATTTTTAATTTAATTTTCACTTTCTATCTATAAGAGAAAAAGCAAAAACATTGTCTTTCTGTGCCTGGCTTATTTTACTTAACATGGTTTCCTCCAGTCTATGCATTCAATTGCATATGACAAGATTTTATTCTTATTTATAACTGAATAGTGCTCCATTGTGCTTATATACCATGTTTTCTTTATCCATTCATGTAACACAAATCTTAAAAGGCCTTATTAATAAAATACAAAACAAAATTGGAGCTAGATATTGAGAATGAAGCTGAAAGATCAGAGAAACAGAACAAGCCAGCCACTAGTTCTTCCCTCTAGGAAATCTTCAGTCTAAAAAAAAAGAGTGAGTTCCTGTTTCCTTGAGCCTTATATACCTATTTCTACCCTGCCATCTTACTTCCTGGTTTTAAAGGTGTATGTGCTTCCAAGGAAAAGCATGAGATCTCAAGTTTTGGGATCTCAAGCTGTGTGCCACCCTGCCTGGCTCTGTTCCCAGTGTGGTCTTGAATTCAAAGAGATCCAGATGGATCTTGGATCTCTGTCTCCCAAATGTTAGGATTAAGGGTAGGTGCCATCATTATCTGGCCTCTGTGTCTAATCTAGTGGCTGGCTCTGTCCTCTGATCCCCAGATAAGTTTTATTGGGGTGCACAATATATCATCACACATTCATCCATTGATGGTCATATAGATGGCTCCATATCTTCATTATTGTGTTAGTGTCACAATAAACATGGATATGCAGGTGTCTCTATGGTATGCTGGCTTGCATTCTTTTAGATAGGTTACTAATAATGATTTAATATGTCACTTCATTGTTTGATTTTAGTTTTTTTTTTTTTTTTTGAGACAGGGTTTCTCCGTGTAGCTTTGCGCCTTTCCTGGAACTTACTTGGTAGCCCAGGCTGGCCTCGAACTCATAGAGATCTGCCTGGCTCTGCCTCCCGAGTGCTGGGATTAAAGGCGTGCGCCACCACCACCCGGCTAGTTTTTTTTTTTTTTAGGAACCCCCACAGTTATTTCAAATATAACTGACATTCTCCTCAACAGGATTGAAATGTTTCTCTTCACATCCTCTCCTCATTTGTTTGTTGGTTGATTTGGTTGGGTTGTATAGAATATTTGTTTTTGTTTTATGTATTTTTATTTTACTTTAGTTTTATTTTTTGACAATAGCCATGCTCACAAGAATGAAATACAATCTCAAACTAGTTTTCATTCTCTGTTGCCTACTGTTATAAAACACATGTTCGTCTTTTTATTGAACATCTGTGTTTATTTTGAAAAGTTTAGCTCAAAAGTCTTTTTGCCTATTTTTAATTGTGTGACCTGGATTTATTATTATTTCTTTTTATTGCCATGAATATATTATGATATATCAACCCTTTGAAACATGAATTACTAGCACATATTTTCTCCAGTTCCTACAGTGTCTCTTCATTTGTTCATTGTTTGCTGTCCTAAAGCTTTTGAGTTGGATGTTATCCTTTTAAATAATTTTTAAGATTTTATTTCCTATGCTTATAGAGTCCTATGCTTATATTAAAAACTTGCCTCCCTATACCAATATCTTAAAGTATTTCCCCTATGTTTTGCTCCAATACTTTTAGAATTTTAAGTTTCATATGGACATGATAATGATTTCATTTTATATGACCTTGCATTTTATGAAAGCACACCATGTTTTCATAGCTCAACATACTACAAAGATGCTGCAGAATCCAATCAAAATCATTTCCCATGCAGCTCAGTGTAAGAAACCTCTGTGTACATTCATGTAGCATTTCTCACCTCCCAGGAAATGTCAAGCATCTTAGTAAGGGTGAAACAGCCAGGCTAGTTAAAGTGTGACAGCATAAACTCTAAACAAGGCACATATAGGTTTCCATATTACATCTCACTGGCTAATATTTACCAGCAAAGTCATTTGGACAAATGACTGCCACCTTCCTAAACCTTGATTTTCTCCTTTACCAAATGAGGACACTAACAATACCCATGTTCATGGTTTGACTATTGGGTTAAAAAGAATAATATGTATCAAACACTTAACACTGTGCTTTGACACATGGTAACTGCTTGGATACCGGAAAACTTAGTATAAATAGAATTAATAATATTTGTTATTAGTTCTGATATTTTGTGGTTGGAGAAGAAACCCCTGTTTAATGTTCTGAAATAGCTTACTAGTGATGATCATGAATACTGGGCATGATTTGAACATGACATTAAACACATGAATGACATAAAAACAGATTAAGCAGAACTCTTCCAGATGATTTACTCTTTACACTCCTCTCCCCCATTTCCCCATTTCCCTATCATCATTATTATTATTATTATTATTATTATTATTACTATTATTATTATTATTGGCAGTTGTGGTATTGATACCATTTCACTGATGCTACTACCAACATTATTACTGTCCCAGTGTCTCCTTTACCAAAGTCAGCACCATGGCATAGGATTAGAGAAGTCTGACTTCATTCCAGACCGTTCCTCTCACTAGCCTCATGATAGGAGAAAGAACAAAATGCTAGCTGAGAGAGACCTGAGAGGCCAGCTCAAATCTCTTTTGCCAGTGGACCTGTTGCTAAGGAACATTTAGTTTTCTAGAGTTTTTACATTGTCCCTGCAGAACAACTCACATTTCCCTGGGGCAGGGGATAATTGACTCATCTTTCTGTACCTTTTCCCATCTAGAGCACTACTTTAAAAATGAAAAAAAAAAGTCTGTTTTCTGGAATGTTAGCAGATGATTTCCAAGTGGTGTATTGTGTTTAACTGCACTATCTACTCTAGGAAAGCACAACTGCTGTGTCATGACTCTTTGAATCTGAGGCATAAAAATGGAGGAAGAAGATATTGTGTCACCCTGTTACACAACTGCCTGTAAGATCACAGGCAATGAAACACTCTTTACAACAGTTACTCTCCAACTCTGATGTTGTAATAAGCCAGAATGTTTGCCCTTTTCTGGAAAGGGTGGAGTTACTCAGTTCCCAGAAAGTCTTTAAAACAAAACAAATAACTCATGTCACTTCAAGTCTGATTTAGAATTTCCCCAGTGTCACACAAGCAGTTTCTTCTACACCAACATAAGAACTCACTCTTCCTCAATCTTGGGCCACAAAAGGAGAGGACTTAATGCTAAATTTACTTTTTTTTTAATGTTATGTTTTCCACACTTCATAACATTAGCACATAAAAAAGTGTTAGTGTTTGTAACTGACTACTTATTTCTGGTACTGTGCATTTGAGTAAGTGTTCAATATATTATACTTAACTGATGGGTTAGCAAATGAAAACAGGGTACTAATAAATGATTTGTCAATGACAGATGACATCAAAGAACTTTTGGCAGCTACATGACTATTTATACTGTACTCTCTATTAGTTCCATGTTATTTGAGCTTGTTTTTTCTCAGATTTACTATTTTCACTCATGCTATTCTTTAGGTTGAGGAATCCCCTTCTTATTCTGTCATGGTCTATCTACATAGCTATTATAGTATGCTCAGCTCTAACACAATGTCCTCTATGATTTTTATTATTTCCCCTACAACTTTCATGTTAGCACAACACATGTGTGTGTGTGTGTATGTGTGTGTGTGTGTGTGTGTGTGTGTGTGTGTGTGTAAATGATCCAAAATCTATAAAACTTTGGAAGCATAATTTTGACATGTACCTCTAACTCTACAAATATCTTATATTGTTCTAGCAGCAAAGCAGCTTCTTCATAAATGTTAGATGGTAGGAAAAGCAAAACAATGAACACTTTCAAGGAGGAAAATGAAAGTTAGAACTTTATATCAGTGAATTTCTCTGCTATCAAATCTGAAAGGCAGATATTATCCCTGTTTGGCAGAAGCTGTGAGACATGAAATCAGCACAGACTTATTTGATTCTCAGACCTGGAAATATGCTTTCCATCACACTGAAATAAAATGCATATTAGTTATTCTTTGAAGCAAAGGTTACTGGAGTTCACAAACAGAAAGAGAAGGAGACTCTCACAGAGGGAACAAACACCAGCAAATAGGGAAGTTGTAATTATTGTGCTTGGGGTTAAGGGTAATGGGAGAGGGAAAGAAAGAAAAGTCAGGGAGACAGAGACAATTAACGATTACCAAGAAAGAACCAACTTAGTGTCCAAAAATTGTAAAGAGGGCCAGCAACATGGCTCAAAAGGTAAACGTAATTACTACCAGGTTTGACAAACCTGAGTTCAATCCCTGCACTCTATATGGAAGGAAAAAACTAACTCTCATAAAGTTGTAAGAAATCATCTGGTCTATCCAAGTGGGTTGTGATCTGCACATGAGCACATGTGCACACACACACACCCTAAATAAACATAAAAAGGAAAAGGAAATGTAAGAAAAAATGATGATGGCATGTGGTCAGAGAACATAACTGAACTTCTGGTTGTTGGAAGAAGGAGCTGCCAGGGAAGAGAGGAGGGCAGAAACAGGAACACTGAGCAGGTCAAGAGGAAGAATGACTGAGGGCACATGCCATAGCTCAGGAAGGACTTTGGAAGGGAAGTTCCTGTAAGGCCTGGGAGACAGGCTTTATGTGCACTTTGAGAGCTTGGGCAATCATAGATAGCATTTTAAAAAATAAAGCAGGAAGAAAGAAGGAACAGAACCCTCTGCTCTCATCAGTCTCCAATGGTGAAATTTATGCAGAGTTTACTCTGAGCTGACAAGAATCCACAGATGGTGAGAGGCACAGGGGTCGGATGGTGCTTCCATAGCTAGCAAAGTAGGAGCCTGCGATATATCACTTTAAATGTCAAATGTGGGAAACAAGGATAATTGCAAGCATTAGTCCAAGACGTGCTCAGATTTAGGCAAACTGTATTTCTCTCCTTAAGATTATTCAAAGTGGCCGAGAATAAAAATTGTTAAACTTTAAGATAATCTTGGAAAAACGGTGAAGATGATGAATTTACAAGGTTTTTAAGTGCATATGCATGATGGAAGATGTTCTCAGGATTATACAATTTGGCAAAAGAGATACACTTCTTTTGTGGCAGTTCAATTGCACTGTGATGAATTTTCTTGAATCCTCAGTTTTACTTGACTCTCAAAGCTGCCATACACATGCTATATAAGTACTCTTACCTTGTAGACAAAGAAACAGAACACATGGTGATGAGGTCCAGGAACTTGCCTTTGTTAGCAAGTTACCACTGCTTGTACCAGTTCACCAGCCAACCATAACTCCTGCTTCCATGGTGTGTTGTCTACCACTCAACTGATCTTAGCTAAAGCTTTTCCAGGAACTGAGAAAAGAATGGAAACTATTTGTGCTTGAATATGTCACTACTTAATGAAAGACTCTTCTTTTCTTTAATAATTTATTCATTTAAAATTGTATGTGCATTGATGTTTTGCCTGTATGTATATTTATGTGAGGGTATTGGATTCCCCTGTATCTGGAGTTATAGACAGTTGTAAGCTGCCACTTGAGTGCTAAAAACTGCATGCAAGTCCTATGGAAGAACATCCAGTGATCTTAAACACAGAGCCATCTCTCCAGCCTCTCAAAGACTCTTCTATTCCTTGTCTACTATCATTTTGTTCCCAAATATTAGAACACAGGTTAGGGGTACCATGACAGAGTTACTCCTCTAATTGAAGAATAATATTGTATAAATGGACGTTTAATCATTTTTGAATTTTTACAGATAAAGGGATTGTCTTGCAGAGGTGAGCACTCTAGAATATAAGGGGGATGAGCCGAACCTCAGCCCATCATCTTACAGTATGTTGCTTCTTTCCCTTTGGAAATTTCACTAGTGATACCTTCAAATTTATTAAGCATCTATATCTCTCTGATGCACTTTTTTCTTCCCTCTAATAAGCTCATATTATAAACACACATGTATTTTATAGAGGTCATTGTTTACTAGTCATAAATCATCATAATTAGAAATAGCAAGCATATAACCATTAAGGATAATTCACTCATCTTATTTACAAGCAAACCATACCCTGCACACTAGTGATTCTAACTCAAGTGTGATACTTAAGCCAGATGGAGTCTTCCAGCAGTTAATATGCATCCTAAACTCTACAATTGCTAGCTCCTAATTCAGTGAAATGCAGGATAGGGTAATCCCTACACTTAGCAGTGCTGGCTCTCAGGCCACAGCCAATACTGGAGAAGATGACAAAGGGTAAAGACTCAATAGGACCCTACAGTGTGATGAGCACAGCACTAACCAGAGATTCATCCCTGCAATGCATTTCAGAAGTGCTCTTTTCAAGCAGTAAGTTTCTCTAGCAGGCATTTCCGACTGGGGAGCCACAGACTCCTCCAGACAACTCAGGGTATCCAGTTCAAAGCCAAAATGACTGCATTTCAGCCATTAGTGCTCACTGCCTTTTCCCCAACCCCAATAAGAATGAAAGAGATTCCTGTGAAGACTGACAATTATACAGCCAGTCTGTACAGGAAAGCCTGGTATTTCCCAGAGAAAGCCATTTGTTGAATCTTCATAAGTGAGTAAAAAATTGAATGCTCAGTTTGCAAATGACTAGTAAGTTTGATATGATATGATTGGGATTGATAAACCAGTAAATTAAAGCTATCAATAGATGCCTCGGAGTTCATGACACGCAATGCTACTTTTCAAATGTAAGCCTATGCTGCATCTCAACTAACAAGGAGGATGAAAAAGGCAACATACTACGTAAAGCAAAGAGAAATAAATGACTGTCAGATTATATATAACTTCTAAATGGGTGTAGGAAGATGAGATCAAGCAAAACACTTTCTCCTCCATGAGTCTTATCTGTTAGGATTGAGAAGAATCAACTGTACAGTGTAAAAGAATGAAATAATCAGGTAAGTAAGACACCTCCTTTTTCTTAACAAAGATAATCACATATTCCATTTTGTTGATCTTTCTTTGGCTTTCATGAACCTTAAAAATAAACTCAAGGACAGAACCCATGACCATATTAAGCATGGTACATTATCTTACTTCCCATTAAAAGTCATTCCCAGATACTTAAAAATTGCATGTAGAATATTTTAAAAATACAGATTCCTAAACTCTGAGTCTCAGTGAAAAGTTCTAGCAAGAAAGATGATAAAAGCAGATACATATAAGCAGCCATACTGAACTAAATAAAGCCAAAAATCATGAAGTGATTTTTAAGCCTGGTAAACTTGACCATCTTGGCATATTCTTATTTTTATGAATTCCATTGCAAGATCTGCCTTAAACTTCCTGATGTCCTTAGCAAAAATAAAACACAAATAAAGGATGAGAGAAGATGTTATGATAGATGTTATTTTTGTTATTTTAAGAGAGACATACATACAAAATTAAGCTGCATACCTTCTTCTACCTTTGAGGTCTTGGAGCATCAAGGATTTTTCAAATCTTTAAAGAAGGACTTATTTTTCACTCCTAAGGAAGGAGCTCAAGATAAGTTCTCCAAGGGTGAATTCTTACCTTATTTCTGTAAAATGTCTCTCATGAAATCCCTTGAACAGAAAGTGTATTCCTTACTGACAATCTGGGAAGTCTTTGAAGAAAGGCTTTACACTACAGACAAAGCCAATTCTCAGGGTGAGGGAAAACTGACCATGCAATTCCATATCCTTTCTGGGTCCTGAGAAGACAGGTTTTGCTAAAGAATCTTGCTGGGTTGCTTCTGGCCAGTCAAATCTTGTTTGTTGTAGGTGACATAATGTTGTTCATGTAAGACAGAAACTCAAATTGGCAACTGACTGGATTTGATTTAATTACACAGTATGATAGTTTCTTAGGTGCAAACAACACGATCCTTTCTCCTAAACACAGGTTTAATTTTCAACAAAACACTTCTTACATAAATACCACATTGTTTGCAAATCCTTATTGTCATTCCCAGAATTGCTTGCAGCTTTTCAGAAACACATTATTTTATAATTATAATCAGCACTATTAGAACAGGACAATTTGTGCCAAAAAAGCACATTTACTCTCAGACTCATCACTTAGCTCTGTCACAGGAGGGACCATCTTCATTTCCATAGAAATCAAGGAAAATCACACGTTCTGCCTCTGAAACCTTCAATTTCTAGATGGTATGGGAGTTGCTGACCTTGTCCAAATGATTCTCTCATTACTATTCTAACAACCCCCAGCAAAAAAGCCCAGAACATTGCAGCAGGGTGTTGTGTGATAGGAAGCTGGCAGCCCTGGAAATCAGGCCAACTTACATTCTGCCCCTTCCAATTTTACAAGTTGTTCAATGTATGTGAATTGATGATGTTACTAAGAGCTGTATTAGAAGGCCATTTATGTAATTAAATTAAAATAGTCACAGGTACATATAGAATATTTGACAAATAGATTTTATTATTACAAGCTCTTTTGACCCTAGGACGAATTATCCATTCTCTCTGGATATCCATTTCTTCATTTTGTCAAAGTGAACTCTACCAAGATGCTACTTTCCATTTTATGTACTGGAACCTGGGCTGCTAGGCTTTTCAGGGACTTTTAAGATACCATGTACATAAGTGGAGAAACAGTTACATCTCACTTTCCATCATGAAGGATCTTCTCAGGGCACTAGGTCCTTACTTCATTAGAAATGAGCAATATTTGGCCTTTGTCCATTACAAATTCTAGAAACAGTCTTTTGATTCTGTGTCTTTTAAAGAAGTGATCCTCCTTGCCCTGTTTTCCATTCTGTCTGAGACCATATTATGAGATCTCCTGCTGTAGGAGGTCTCCAGAATTCCAGGCCACCAAATCAACTTCATGCCAGGCTTGTTATGTTTCTCATTCTTACATGTGTCCGTTTAATAAAGTAAATTAAAATCTTTGCTGAGTCTCCCGAGAACAATTTCTTTTGTCTTCATAGCAGCCCTATGGTGTAGCGGAGAATGACCCTCAGTGCCTAGGTAAGCAAACTGAAATTTGGAATATGAAATCTGTTCTAAATTACTTTGTGAAGATATGATACAACCACAATTCAAACATAGACTAACTCTTTACATTTGCTAGAACTGTTAAGTGAAAGAAGGCAACCTCCTTCTTTAGTAATAACTAGAACAGTTGATGCTGGAAATAGATAAGTCAAACTCTCTAATCACTTAATTTTCAGTGCATCTGCAAAATAAATTGCTTGCATTATAGTTAATAAACTTAAACGCTTTGAATCCTTTAATTTTACAAAGCTAAAAGAAGACACAAGAATGATGAGGAGAAAACTCTATCAAAAGGACAAACTCTCCTGATTCAGACAGTACAACTAAAGTTCCATATCAAGTTGCATTGTGAAACTCAGTGTCCTTAGACTAGATCAGCTTAATGATTTCATTGAGTTGGTTTCTAGTGAGAAGTCTCAGCTATTTAATGAATGTTTGAAAGAATGCCCAATTAAAAATCATGTGACAGAAGAAATCCCCAAGTGAAGAATGTTGAGAAATTGCTATAAAGACAGAAACAGCTGGTCCTATTAGCCTGGCTGTTTGGATGGTGCATTAGCATAAGTGGAAGCTTCATGGAAAGTAGTTTATTCCATTAGAAAAGAGATCTGAATTGGGGAGACTTAGTCTATAGTTATCAGAAAAAATTGCTAACTTCAAATACTGTCTTCATATTTCCCAGCTCCTGTTTCAGCCTAGCCCCCTTATTTTCTGGTATAAACTTCATGATTGAATTCTAGTTTTGAGTTCTGAACATAGTACACAGAAAATAAATAAAAATAGAGAACAGTAGCATTCAAATTTTGATCCCAAAAGAAAACAGTGGAGAAACCCTTTGATATAGCCAGTTGAATTTTTAATTCTGCAATTTAATACCTTGTGTACTTTGGGTACATTAATAAAAATCGTCTGAGTCTGGGTTACCTCACACAGGATGATATTTTCTAGTTTCATCCATTTGTCTGCAAATTTCATGGTGTCATTATTTTATTCTGTGGGATAGTCCTCGATTGTGTTTATGTACATTTTCTTAATCCATTCTTCAGTTGAGGGGCATCTAGGTTGTTTCCAGGTTCTGGCTATTATGAATCAGGCTGCTATGAACATAGTTGAGCATATGTCCTTGTGGTATGATTGAGTATTCCTTGGATATATGCCCAAGAGTGGTATAGCTGGGTCTTGAAGTAGATTAATTCCTAGTTTTCTGAGAAACTGCCATACTGATTTCCAAAGTGGCTGTACAAGTTTGCACTCCCACCAACAGTGGAGGAGTGTTCCATTTGTTCCAACATCCTCTCCAACATAAACTATCTGCTGTGCATTTGATCTTAGCCATTCTGACAAGTATAAGATGGTATCTCAGACTCATTTTGATTTTCATCTCCCTGATAATTAAGGATGCTGAGCAAATCTTTAAATGTCTTTTAGCCATTTGAAATTCTTCCTTTGAGAATTCTCTGTTTAGTGCTATAGTCCATTTTTAATTGAATTGTTTATTATTTTGATGTCTAGTTTCTTCAGTTCCTTATGTATTTTGGAGATCAGCCCTTTGTCAGATGTGGGTTGGTGAAAATCTTTTCCCATTCTGTAAGCTGTCATGTGTCCTTTGCCTTACAGAAGCTTCTCAGTTTCAAGTGGTCCCATTTATTGTTATTCTCAGTGTCTTGTTACTGATGTTATATTTAGGAAGTTGTCTCCTGTGCCAATGTATTCAAGACTATTTCCTCCTTTCTCTTCTATCAGGTTCTGTGTACCTGGTTTTATATTGAGGTCTTTGATCCACTTGGATTTGAGTTTTGTGCATGGTGATAGATATAGATCTATTTGCAATCTTCTACATGTTGACATCCAGTTATGCCAACACCATTTGTTGAAGATGCTTTATTTTTTCCATTGTACAGTTTTGGCTTCTTTGTCAAAAACCAGGTGTTCATAGGCATATGGGTTAATGTCAGGGTCTTCAATTCGATTCCATTGGTCCACATGTTGGTTTTTATGCCAATACCTACCAAGCTGTTTTTATTGCTATAGTTCTATAGTAGAGCTTGATGTCAGGGATGATGATGCCTCCAGAAGTGGTTTTGTTGTACGGGATTCTTTTAGCTCTCCTGGGTTTTTTTGTTTTTCCAAATGAAGTTGAATATTGTTCTTTCCAGGTCTGTGAAAAATTGTGTTGGGATTTTGATGAGGAATGCACTGAATCTGTAGATTACTTTGGTGAGATTGCCATTTTTACTATGTTAATCCTACCTATCCATGAGCATGAGAGATCTTTCCATTTTCTGACATCTTCAATTTCTTTCTTCAGAGACTTAAAGTTCTCATCATACAGGTCTTTCACTTGCTTAGTTAGAGTTACCCCAATGTATTTTATATTATTTGTGGCTATTGTAAAGGGTGATGTTTCTCTGATTTCTTCCTCAGCCCAATTATCATTTGTATATAGGAGGGCTACTGATTTTTTTGAGTTAATCTTGTATCCTGCCACATTACTGAATATGTTTATCAGCTGTAGGAGTTCCCTGGTAGAATTTTTGGGGTCACTTACATATACTATCATATTATCTGCAAATAGTGAAAGGTTGATTTCTTCCTTTCCAATTTGTGTCCCCTTGATCTCCTTTTGCTGTCTTATTGCTGTAGCTAGAACTTCAAGTACTATGTTGAATAACTATGGGGAGAGTGGACAGCCTTGTCTTGTTCCTGATTTTAGTGGAATCACTTTGAGTTTCTCTCCATTTAATTTGATGTTGGGTGTTGGCTTGCTGTAAATTGCCTTTATTATGTTTAGATATGTTCCCTGTATTCCTGATCTCTCCAAGACTTTTATCATGAAGGGGTGCTGGATTTTGTCAAAGGCCTTTTCAGCATCTAAGGAAATGATCATGTGTTTTTTTTCTTTCAGTTTGTTTATGTGGTGTATTACATTGATAGACTTTCATACGCTGAACCATCTTTGCATCTCTGGGATAAAGCCTACTTGATCATAGTGGATAATGTTTTTAATATGTTCTTGGAGTTGGTTTGCCAATATTTTATTGAGTATATTTGTATCAATGTTCATGAGGGAAATTGGTCTATAATTCTCTTTGTTGCATCTCTGTGTGGCTTGGGAATCAGAGTAATTGTAACCTCATAAAAGGAATTTGGTAATGTTTTTTCTGTTTCTTTGTGTGGAACAATTTGAAGAGTATTGGTATTAACTCTTCTTTGAAAATCTGGTAGAATTTTGAGTTGAAACCAAACACAGTATGTACCCACTCATAAGTGGATACTAGATATAAAGCAAAGGGTAATCAGGCAACAACCCACAACTCCAGAGAAACTAACTAACAGGGAAGACCCAAAGAGTGATTCATGGACAACCCTAGGAAGGGGAAATAGATGAGATCTTTGTGAGTAAACTGGGGATGAGTGGTGGGCAATGAAGAGTAGAGGATATTAGATGAGAGCATAAGGGAATGAGATGGTTGAGCTGGAACAGGGAGGGAGGGGGAATGCAATGAAAGAGATACAATGATAGGGAGAGATATCATGGGGATAGAGAGAATCTGGTGCTAGGGAAGTTGCCAGGAAGCCCCAAGGATGACCCCAGCCTGGGCTACTAGCAATAGTGAAGAGTGTGCCTGAACTGAACTGGCTTGGCCCAGAGATCACACTGGTGAATACTCTAAACATCATCACAGAGCTTTTCTCCAATAATGGAAGTAGATGCAGAGATCCACAGCCAATCACTAGATAGAGCTCCAGGAGTCCAGTCAGAGAGAGAAGAGGTATTCTATGAGCAAGTGCATCAAGATCATGATAGGGAAACATGCAGTGATAATCAAATGAAACTAGAGGGAACTCATAAAAGTTGGGTCAATGGCTGTGAAGCCTACATGGGACTGGACTAGGCCTTTTGCATGGCAAGACAGTTGCAAAGCGTGATCTGCTTGGGAGGCCCCATGACATTAGGATCAGATTCCATCTCTGGTTCATGAGCGGGCTTTGTGGAGCCCACTACCTATGATGAGACACCTTGTGCAGCCTTGAGGCAGGGGGAAGGACTTGGAATTACCCCTACTGAATGTGCCTCCCCATGGGAGGCCTTACCTTCTTGTGGGTGGGAGTGTGGGCTGGGTTGGGAGGGGGAGGCTAGAGAGGCAGGAGGAAAGAAGAGGAGGATCTTTGGTGTGGAAAATGAATGAAAAAATTTTTCTTAATTAAAAAAAAGAAAGACAATTGAAATTCATCAAAAACACACTTAAACCTTAAAATAATGTTGAGGAAAATAAATAAACACAAAATATTATGTAGATATGAATAAAAATAAATAAAAATCTTGAAGCCTTAATTTCCTAACGTGATATTGGGAATATTCATCAAATTGGTATGGCATGAGAACTTTACTCAGAGATCATACATAAATTAGGCAAATAGGACTTTAAAGTATCTACTAGAGAAAACTATTGTTAGAGAACTCTTCTCCCCTCTCCCTTCTTCAAAGTTTTGGAAAACATGATGTCAAGCAAACCAATGAGGAAGTAGTTGAGAATATCCGTGCAAGTGACAGACAGGAAATGTCAAATCTGTGAAAACTAAATTGACAGCAAAGATCTGTAGGACTTTGGGTCTTAACTGGGAGGTATAGAGGACAAGGAACATCACACAAAGAGAAGGTGCATTAATGATCCATCTGTTCTTCAAATGAACAAGTATTGTCTGTCTACTTTGTCAGGCATGATGCTCAACACCAAGGAAACAAAGGTGGTGATAAGATGTGACTCTCAGGTCCACAAAACACCAAGGAACATGTCTGAGAACTCAAACCAGTCCACACATGACTTTCCAGGAACCCACTAGTGATTTCTCAAAAGGCTGTAGAGTCCAGGGGGGAACCTAGAGTCGGGTAACACATATTAGTAGAAGGCAAGTAAAAAAGAAACTATCTGCTTTAGTCACAGGAACTACTATGGTCCTACAAGCTATGAAAACAACTGTGGTCAAAACTGTCATTGAGAAGGCCACTTGGTACTTCTCTCTGACCACCCTTGAGAAAGCCCCTTATATTAAATATATTTTTCACTTTGCAATGTCCTAAAAATATATTGATCTTCACTTTATTTATAAGGTGACAAGCTTTTAGACAAGTGAGGCCCAAGTCACACAGCTGGCAAGCTCTGAAAATGAATTCAGGAAGTCATACTTTCCAAAATTCCAGGAGATTTCTCTGGAATTACACCTGGAAAACACTGTTGAAACATCCCATGTCTTTCATTTCTTTCTTCTATCCATATTTTCTACTTCTTATTAACCTTGTTCTTTATGTATACTTTGTTGGAAGCTCCCCAAAGCCCTTTATGGAAAGATGCGTTATAAATAAACCACTCTGTGCATAATGCATGCATGCATATGTATTTGCTTAATGATTCATGGTTTAAGTTACAAAACCCTGACTGGCACTAACCACACAGAGAACTGAGGGGGTTTCAGTTCTGTTTTGCCAGTTTGAAGTATGAAGTAATGGGCTAGAATGCACAGTAGTTTCCCTGAGAGAGAGGGAGGATCAGGCTGGGGCCTTGCCTCTGGTGTGCTGACTGGCTGATTGACAAGACCTTTACTGCATTGAACTTCAGGTTTTATATCAGGAAAATGGAGAGATTAATTCTTGGTCTGATACTTCATCTGTCTAACAAGAGGCCAACAATTGTGTGATTATGTTTCAATTTAAAGGGAATTATAAAAATTTAAGGCATCCTAATTAATATTAATAACTCCATACCACCATGTGAGTCTCTTTCAAGCAAAAATATTTAAAATAATTGTGGAGAGCTTATCTTAGGCCTGACTTTCTTTTGTCTTCCTCTTCTCTTGTTCTGCATATCATTTCTTTATGTCCTTGCTCACCTCATCAGAAGTTCCTAGAATTTCAGTTCCTTCTGTGGTTAACTTATTTCACTTAGAATAAAGAAACTCCATTTCTTTGTTTTTTAAAGAGGATTTATTTATTTACTTATTATGTGCTTGCAGTGTTGTGCCTGAATGCCAGAAGAGGGTACCAGATCTCATTATAGATGGTTGTGAGCCACCATGTGGTTGCTGGGAATGGAACTCCGGACCTCAGGAAGAGCAGCCAGTTCTTAAACTCTAAGCCATCTCTCTAGCCCCAGAAACTCCATTTCTATCCATGTTGTCACAAATAATAAGATTTCCTTCTTTTCTAAGGTCAAACAACATTCCACTGCAAGTATATAGCCTACTGCCTCTATGCATTAACCTGTCAATGAACATTTGGGTTGTCTCCATAATTTGAATATTATGAATATTCTCATGTTGAATCCAAATGATTTTTTAAAAATATTTATTGCTAGATTTTGTAATAGTTCTAGTTTGGTTTCCTTTATGAAGAAACCTGCACAATTTTCTGTAATGGCTTAACTATGTTATATCCCCACCAACAATATAGAAGTGCTTTGTGAACACACACACATACAGCATATACATGTCATTATATATATATATATATATATATATATATGTATATATGTCACACACATATACACACACACACACATGCACACACACACACACACACACACACACACACACACACACACACAGTGACCATGCTGACTGGAATAAAGTAAAAGCTCATTGTGGTTTGAATGTTGCAGTTCCCTAAGAATGTCTTCATTGTCCTTTCTTGGAATGTGCCATTTCGAGAAAGTAGAAAAAAATACACTTTTCTGAGAAGCCCCTTGATTGTCCTGTTTTCTTAATGATATAATCTTCCCTCCCTAAATGTCATCAGAAGGTGATACCTAACAAGAAGCAGCAATGATGTACTCCCAACATTCCCTCATCTCACAAAGCGTGTCCAACAGTGGGAAGGATGAAGGGAAAAGACCTCAGATCTCCACAACTCCCTGAAGGGCTCTCCCAGCTCATCGAACAGTATCCTTCCTGAAAAGAAACATCAATTGCAGCAAATCTTGTGTTTCAATGCAGCTATGGTTCTGGAATTACCAACAAGAAATGATCAAGTTATCTGATTTCTGTTCCTGTACGCCTCTCTGCTCCCCCCTCCCCCCATTAAAAATACCCTATCAACCAAATTAGTTTTAACACTGCCTCTGACATCCATAACTTAGTAGGTAATAATTTAAGAATGACACTCAGTGGCAAAGTGACAGAGTATATTTTACACACTTGCTTGAAAATTTGTTGTTAAATATGGGCATTCCTAGCATATCTCTAACAGTCTTATTTATGATATGAATATACAGACAAGGCATGAAAAATGATAACTAAATTCATAAAAATAAAAGTATATTAGGAATTTTTATTTAATAAATACACCATACTAAATATTGGCCAGGATGTCTGTGAGCATGTATTAATCAGGTTTCCTGAAGAATTAGGTACAAAAAAAGTCATAAAATGGAAGATGAATTTTGAAACAGAGGCACTCAAAGAGAGCCAATGGAATTTAATTATATTCAGTAGAAAAAATGGGAAAGTAAGCAAACATTTTGTTCAGTTGAAACTACCAAAACTCATTTAAGGTAGCTGAAACACAGTATATGATATATTTTATATTCAAAAGGTCAAGGGAAGACTAATGCTCCTTTCTACTCTCACTGAGGCTTAGCCTCTTCTTCAGTTTGATATGATAGGAGTTGAGATTTTTGATTATGATTCTTTGCCAGAGTTCACTAAAGAATATGCCTGGAAGGTATGGAGTTTGATCTCAGTATTATGTCTTTCTGCTCTGTAAGGTCCATGAGGTTACCAGACTTTTGGTACCTTGTGCACCAGGGGATCCTTGCCTACAGCAGAACCCCTGATGAGCTGTAACATCTAATACTTGTAAACAGAAGTGTTGGACCCAGAGTTTTATCCTCCTCAGGTGGAAGTTGTTGCTTCTTGTTGATTGTTTTCTTCCTCTGCTGTTTCCTCTGGATTCCAGGCTCTCCCATCCAACAGAGCTTTTTTAAGCCTTCTCCAGAAGATGTGCCTCCCCAGAGCATTGTCCTCCCACTCTAGGTACGTGTTCCTGCTGAGAAGGCGATACAGCTCCACCTGTTGCCTCAGCAGGGACTTCTCCACCTTCTCCAGGACAATGAAGATGATGCCAGAGTGGCTGCTCAGAAACTGCCATGTCTGAGCAATCTCATATTCAAAGATACACCAGCGACTCTGGATAAAGTGTCTAGACACCACCACAATAACCTTCCGGCTCTTGTGGAAGCCTTCCTGGATGATGTTGGCAGCGATGGCTACACCAGGAATAAAGTCTCTGTAGTGGAGGCAGAGCCGAAAGGGGGGCACCCCTTCCTCTAAATTCTTTACCAATTCATTTCTCACCCAGTCCTCATCCTGGCTGGAGTAGATGACAAAGGCATCATAGGTGCTTTCACCTCTGCTGTACCTTTTACAGCCAGCAATAAGTATCAGGTGAAAATAGAATTTGTAAACCAGAAACGCTATAGTGGATACCACAAGTACACTGATCACCGACACACTGATGATGGTCCTGTGCATATAACAGGTGGCATTCCTAAAATCCAACACCAAGGAGTCCTTCATTTCTACAGGTGTTGCACATGTCATTTGTTTAGTGTTCACTAAGAACAGCCTCTGGTCCTTGACCCACTGCAGGAAGTTCTGATGTTCACATGTACAAGCAAAAGAATTATTAGAAAGATTTAAGGTGGCTAGATTCTTTGGAAAATGTTGCAGTATTCCTTTGACAGTCTCTATGTGATTGAAACTGCAATCAAGAGTTTTGAGGGAGTGCAGCTGTTTATAATGGAATGGATCCAAAATCAGTAGTTTGTTGTGACTCATATTTAGTAACTGAAGTCTATGGAGTGTGTCAAACACTCCCCAGGATACCTGTTGTAATTGGCATTTAGAAATATCCAGGGATGTCAAGTTTGTCATATTCGTGAAGACATTTGAAAGAGTATTGTCTTTGAAAGAATTGCCAGACATTTTTAAGGTGTTGAGACTGGTCAAGCCATAAAACATGCCATTGAAGTCAATGTTGGTGTTAGTATGAGAGATGTCAAGGTAAAGCAGTTTTTCAAGTGATAAGAACACTGGGAATTCCGTGGCCTTCTTTAAAGTGGAATGCTGAAAATCCAGGTATTCCAGCTGTTCTAAACCCATGAAGTTTGCACTCATACTGATGACACCATTGAAGCTGAGGTTTAAGTGTTTCAGGATACTTGTTCCAAAATCATCATAAGAACAGCAACCTCTAAAGCTCAGTCCATTTCTACTGAGATCTAGATATGTGAGGTTTGGCAGATTCATATCTTTAAAACTGGTAGTCCTTTTGTTGGTAGTAAAAGTCAAATGTTTAAGGAAGGGGTGCTTCAGAGGTGGAAATTGCTCAAGGTCACATCTAGTGACTTTTAAGGTTTCCCATTTGAAATATTTAGGAATTTCTTCTAGGTGTCTTAAATACACACTTGCCAGAGACATTGCAGAAACATTTGCCAAGCAATTGAAATCAGTAATATCACCTGAAAACTCATTTGCATATGTTAACCGGAACTCATCAATGACCACATTGCACAGCCCTTCCATGACAGAGGGGTCAAAACTTTCTACATTCCTTTCATTTTTAAATTCTCCCAAGATCAACCTATGGACTTGTAAACCACCCAGGTTTTGAATGCAAGTTTTCATTACATTTGTGCTATTAAAATTACTTCTTAGAGTCAGTTCATGGAGCCTAATTCCTTGAAAGGCTCGAGGTTGAATAAAGTCAATTGGGTTCAAGGAAAGCTCTAAAGAGAGATTGCACTGGGGATTTTCACGTAAAGCCTGTAAGTCGTTGTGGGAAATAGTTTGAATATAGTTATTAGAAAGGTCCAAGTGTTCTAGGTTAGTCAGATTGGAAAAATATTCAGGTAACTTGAAGGAATGTATAAGATTGTGAGCCACGTTAAGTTTCTTTAAGGTTATAAGGTGTCCAATAGGTAAGATCTCTAGAGAAGCCAGTTTTATCTCCACAGCCACCAGATTTTGTAAATTTTCTAGTCCAGAAAAACTTCCCTGGGATAAAGTCTGGATAGGGTTTCCTGTCAGTATCAAGGTTGAGAGCAGCTGTAATCCCTGATATGCCTCATCTTCAATTGTCTCAATTTCACACCTATGGGGAAAAGAGATACCAGTTAAGTACTTTTGCTTAATAAAGCTTTGCAACATCATGAAAATCCCTGCAACCCCACCATAAAAACAGATGTGCTATGCCATGTTATTGTATAGAGACAAACATACTAAGCAAGGCAGGTGACAATGGTGTGAGCAGGTAAGAGGCTCCGCAGATTCGGCATTTTCTCACTTCCCTGAACTATGCAGGGCAGCAAATCCATCAGAAGGAAATCAATTCAAGATCAATAATTGGGGCACATCACAACTGTTTGCTTGATAGAATATGTAATTGCCTTAGATTAAGTTAAGGTGTTTCTTTCCACACATAGCTGTGATTTTACATCTAATGGGTACAGATTATATGGGTGGTGGTTAGTTGTTAGTCATGATAAATGACTAGTGCAAGTCAATTCCAAAGACATAAGTAATCACACATAACTGCCAAGGATGTCATTAATATTTACAAAAAGTTACTTACATATGACAGCTAGGTATTTTAAATCTGTCACTATCACAGGTAAATGTTAGTAAGTGGTGACATGAGTAAGTTTGTGGAAGAAGTGGAAAGAGAGCTATGAATGTCCACATCAAAGGAATTGACCTTCTTCCAAGGGATGAAAGCAGACTTCTCTGAAAATATTTAAGTGGAATTTTTAATAATAAATAGGAATGAAAGTGAGGCAAACAGTAGGCATAAAAGCCAAAGTAGGCAGCAGGCATGTCACAAGGAGGAGCCACAATACACATTGTCTGTGGCTGTAGGGCAACAAGGGAACTGAGGGAGGCTAAGATGAGGTTGTGACGAGAGGGGTTTGCAAATAAAGTAGAGAATCTTAAGCCTAATGAAATATTATCAATTTTATCCCAAGATAAATGTAGGTTGTGCAATATGTAGCATTCCTAGAGACAGGCTAACAACAGCCAACATACAGTGATGTAAGATAGACTTCACTGCAGATACATGCCAGACACAGTTTGCAAATGAGTAGTTTCCAAATCTTTTAGATTAACCCTCACTTTTCTTATTCTCTTTGGGATATTCATAGGTAATAAAATCATTCCGGTCTGTGTTTTGGTTATTAATTGGTAATTTGATAAAAGTTAGGGGTATGATAGAAAGAATATTGGAAGAAGAGGTCATGTATCCATGGTTGGATGTATCTATTCTCCTACCTCCATGCATAATCTTTGGAACCCATATTTTGTGTGGGTTTCCATCATACCACTTCTAAATGATGCAGCTCAGTTTGATTCTTTCTCAAGTTCCTTCTTCCAGTTATATGATTTCATAGCCCATAATCATATTCATATATTGCCATATATAGCAGATAAGGACAAAAAAGGCCTTTCTCTGTTTCTATCTCATAATATCTAGCTCATAACTTTAGAGAGATGAAGTGATACAGTGAAAAAACTTTAAACTTGGAAGCCAGAGATATGAGATGATGCTCTAGTCTGCCAAGATAAACAATATTACTCAAAATTACTACAGATAAGTCAATCAAACCCTTCAAAACTCAGTTTTCCTAGACAAAAGAAGAAAAAATTCATAATATATGTATGTTTCTAAGGGCTACTTGGTCTACCACAAATCACTGTTGGGAGCCCAATCTAGTTACTATACATTAAACATCCTTGAAAAGACTTGGGGAATAACTTGTCTACCTGGCTCTAATGCAAAATATCCCATGAGCTAAGGGAAGAAGAACCTGAATTCTTTCTAAGTACATATTCAAAGCCCTTAAGGAATGTTCTTATAGTGTGCTGTAGACCCATGTTCAATTATACAGGACTTTGATGAGAAATTATGTCCTCTTTTTATTGAGAAGAGGTTATTCTGTTTACCTCTTTTCTACCTCCCTGTCTTACTCAGTTCCCTTCAGATCTCCCTGGGAAATTAAAATGTAAAATCTAATGAAATAATTATAATAGCATTTTTTAAACTCATAAAACTCACTAAATAATTTTACTACATGCAGTACCTAATAACATTTAACTATGCAGGGGCATTTATCATTTTCATTTAATATGAGTGATAACTGAGACTGAGGTAAAAGTTACATGCATCAGGTCATACACTTATAAATGTCAGAGAAAGAATGGGCTCCATTTTTCTTTGTGCCACAGAGTTTTTGCCCTACCCTTTTGTAATACTCTATTAATACCCAAGTAAAGAGTATAATACACTGGGTAGTTGCTAACTTTTTGACAGTAATGACTTCTCTGCAGAAGACTTTTAATACCACCATCTTTATCTTTATCAAGAGATTTTTAGAATAAAAACATGTGAAACATTTCTGTTGTTTTACAAACATTGCAGGAAAAAAAAGGCGATTTATCTATTTCAGATTTTAAGGATGTTCTTGATCATTCCAAATCACTGATGTAAAGTGGAAGTTGAGGTGGAAGCTTCCCTCCCTGATGGCTAGTTTTCATTAAGAGGATGCTATAGAGGCTGCTGGAAGAGAAAAGTCATTAATGGTGTTATCCAGTTATGAACCCTATGAATTATAACACTAACCTGCCAGGCAAGATGTGTCTAATGATGAAATGTTGGCATAACTTTTGTAGGGATAACAAATCTTACTTGAGTTAGATTTTTGTCCCATCCCACAGGAGGTTACCCATGGCTGGTATTGTTAACTTGGTCAAAATAGTGATTAGAGAGATAGATGACCCTGATGTTTCATGTGGCAGGGAGGGTGGTTATTACTCTGGTTTAGTAAAATTAGCATGGCACTAGACTACTATCTAAATAATTATATTTATACCCATTAACAATTGTCACTCCTCTTTCTAGTAAACAGTGAAGAATGCAGATATTCTTAGATGTTCTAGATGCTGGGAGTGAAAGATGGTTCTGTGCTCTGCCCTGAAACAGACATTTATAGCACTTGCTCTAAGGGTCAGAGAACATAGAGAAATAGGGAGCAGAAACAATATGAGAGCCAGAAGACAGGGAGAAGAAGGGCTATCTTTGGGCATGACACAGCTATTGTAAACACAATCTCACAGGAACTGTGCTTACCTGCACAAGACTAAGCCTACCAACAGAAAGTCATGGATCAGGGAGGGGAACCGTGGGGTCCTTTCCTCCCTGTTAAAATTTAGATTCTAGGGAATAGGCAATCATTGCTTTTAGTTGTTTATCAAATGGTTGATCCCACTAGGCTCCAATAGGTACTTCGAAAGCTATGACAATACAGAGAACAAGGTTAAAATCTATGAGTCACAAAATAAACAAAAAGATATGAATATAGGAAGGAGACCTGTTGGGAAGAGTCAAGGCTACCAGGGGTCAAAGGAATTAAGTGTTGTTGAGGATAAGAGTAACAGAATGCACTACATAGATGTCTGAAATTGTCAAAGAGTAAATTTAATCTTTAAAACAGGATTCAGGTTCCCACTTAAAATATTGGTTAAAAATTGTATGTGTTCCAACAAATGGTATAATGTGCTGAATCAGAAAAGATAATCTTAGCAACTATGTCTTGCCCATAGCAGATGTTTTTCTCGGATCTTGGCATCTTTCTCCTAAGTGTCTTTCTTACTCTCTACCCTTTATTCTACTTTCAATATTTCAGGCATTTCTGCACCTATTCATGTCTCAATCCTTTCCCACACATCCCCTCTTCTAATCAACACAGATTGTTGCCTTTATTTTCACATAGTTTATCACTTACTGTTTTAAACCACAGCAACAGAGTTGGTTAACATTTGTTGGATTTGTGGTATGTGTTTAATAACAGGGACAACATTTTAACTTATTCACTTAGTGAAAAGGATATTAATCCTACTTAATAGTTAGGAGTATGGGTCATGTATCTATAAGTTCTTGTTCTGCAGTTTAGGGTACAACATACAGGATTATTGGTGAATATTGTTGTAAGGTGTGTTACCTTTGTTTATGTTGCATTTGTTTAACTCTGTTAATCTACACTACTTTTTCTGTCTAAAACAGAGTAAGATTTACAGAAGTAAGAAAATAGAAAAACGCAGAGGCCAACAAGTAGACAGGCCAAGTTAAGTTAAGAAAAGCTAGCTAGAAACTAAGCCAAGCTAAGGCCAGGCATTTATAATTAAGAATAAGCCTCCTTGTGTGATTTACTTGGGAGCTGGGTGGTAGGCCTCCCAAAGGAGTAAAAACCTACAACATAGGATGTGGTCCATAAATATTTAATGGAATAGTTTAAGCTAATGTAAAAGTTAGAACTGTCCTTAAATATTCTTTTCTAGCTGTCCATCAAACTTAAACCTGGTGA
The DNA here is from genome assembly GCF_949786415.1 of Peromyscus eremicus. NCBI lineage: Eukaryota > Metazoa > Chordata > Mammalia > Rodentia > Cricetidae > Peromyscus > Peromyscus eremicus. Next base: position 83,873,259 of record NC_081417.1, on the reverse strand, counting down.
ATAAAAGTAGCTCTTCCAAGGATATACAGCAAGTAATATATTTGCTGAATAAAGAGTGAAAGAAGTTGAGTTAGAATAAGCTAGATTTTCTTGGCCAAGAATGCAATGATAGAAAAATAACTATCTCACTTTTTGCAGCATGTAAAAGGTCATTCATTACCTGGATAAATCCAGCAACTGAAGTTCTGGAAAATTAGAGAAGCTATGGCTTCCTAAGGTCTTCAGGGGGTTGAAGCTCAAATCTAAGTTCTTGACTGAAGAGGGGATGTTGTCAGGGATTTTGTTGAGATTCTGATCCATGCATTGGTAGGTAATGTTAGGATCTACCTGGAATGATCACACAACAAATATCTGTTTCAAACTGCGTATGTTCCCTTTCCTCCCCAAAGATAAATAACAGAGTGCTAAAACTCTTATACAAGCATACCAGTCAATCTTCTCTTGTCCATCCACCTAATCCATTCAGACATTCTGTTTTATTTTGTTTGAAACAGGGTCTCCTTTACCCCATTCTGGACTTAAATTTGCTATATAGACAAAAGTGTCATAGAACTCCTAATCTACCTGCCCCTACCACACAAGTGCAAGTATTACAGTGTATGACATCATATCCTTCCTCACTCATTCATTGATCTAACACTTCATGCTTATAAAATTTCTTATTCTATATATTCAGAAGGAAAAAGTGTCTCCTGAGTTCTCAATGTGTTAACCTTCTACTAAGAGAAAATTATGATTAAATGTGGAACAACAAAATCAGGTGTTAAAGGTCTCTCAAGTCTTAAGTCCTTGGTTTCATAACAGATGTTCTGTGCCACTTGGTACAAAGTAATTTTCTTATCATTTTATTTATTTATTTTTGAGATTATAATTACATCATTTCCCTTTTCCCTTTCCTCCCTTCAAGTCCTCCCTTAGCTCCTCTTCTTTGCTTTCTTTCAAATCCCTGGCCCCTTTTTTTCATCAGTTTTTGTAATATACAGATATGAACATGTATGTAAATATAATCCTAAATACTATAGCATGTCCTCTCATTTGTGTAATTACTCATATGTATGTTTTCAGGGCTGACCATTTGATATTTGGTAACCAATTGTGTGCTCTTCCCTAGCAAGACTCTTCCCCACTCAACAAACAGAAACCTTTATAGAATATGACAGCCAATCAAAATGCAGAACTCTGGAGCCCAGTCCCAAGGGATACATTTACAATAAACTCTTGCACCTAAGGCTAAGGGATCATTGCAGAGGAGGGGGGAGGAAGATCATAAGAGTCAAGGGAACAAGACATTTACTGTGACATGGTGTCTCCTAATAACTTCAGAAGCTACACCCATAAAGTCTGACTAACATGACTGCCTGAACATGAGCTGAACAAGGACTACAATTAGTCATGCTACCATGGATTGAGTAAAAAGCCCAAGAGTCCTCAACTCTCTACAAAGAACTATAGGCACTTAAGGGATGTTGAGAGTGAGACAATGTTTTTGTTTGTTTGTTTGATAATATCTTTAATGAACTTAATTAGTTTTATGTAAAAAACATGTATCTTGTAAATACAGAGTTTATATAAAATCGCTATCATTCTAATTACTTATCCTAATTGTATGCAGCCACATGGAGAATACCAATAAAGATGTCCTCACCTTTCGTAGCTACCGCCTATTATTGACAGTTGCGTTTTCTGCCTTGGCTTATTGACTTCAGCAGCTTGGTGCAGGAAGGAGAGGCAGTCTTAAAGTGCATGGATCCCAGTGATGGAAAGCAGGCATCAAGACCAAGTGCTTTGTGCTGTAACAATCCCCACTTAGTTTTATCTATTTTCTCACATTTACTGTAAACTCTGTTTCATAACCTTCTACCTAATCTCACAATTATATAATTTCTTCCAGAAAAATGCTTTGCTTAACTCAGTGAGTTTTGTTTTCTCTTATTTAAAAGCAGTAGAATTCCCAAACGACTAAATGAGATCAGAGCTTATCTGAAAACTTGCTATAATGAAAGTGATAAATATTAATGTTAATTATCATTGGCTATTATTAATCCCTTGCTGCATATCAACATTTTACTTACATGTTATATATTTTATGCTAATCTTCAAAAAATCTGTTAAAGATGAAGAAATTAAGAAGACAGGGTAACGCACGTACAGTCAGAGGATTTATACATGTCTCTTCCCCATTTCCATATGTCTCTTTAAGTGATACTTATCATAGTATCCTTGAAGGCATTGCTTCTGATAGAGTAAGGTGTTAGGAAGAAATTCTTCTTTTCCCCTCTTTTATTTCCTTCACAGATTTTGACCACCAAGCAACTTTGTGTTTCCTACGTAATTATTTTCCAAATGTTGTTCACTTGATGAACAGGACCATGAGCTTTGATGCTCTGATGATTTTGTTTGCTACATTGTCTCCAAGGTTCAGAAAGGTGCATGGTGACCTGTCAATGCCCGTTGACATTTGTTGGATGAGTGAATGATAAACGTTGTATAACTGATGAAATAGAGGTTTACATAAGCCAAATGGTAGGCTTTTTCTGCTAAGGGCCATGGGAAGTACAAAAATAAATGCTATAGAATTCCAGTTGGCATTGAACTCACAACATCAGCTAACAGAGAAGGAAAGTTATTAAGACCCACACACCTCGCCTGGTTCAGGGGAAATAGAGATTGATTCTAGATCCAGAACATGAAAGGTGAGCAACATCTGGATATGTGGAAAAGGAAGAAATGTATGTCATAAGGAGCAAACAACATAAGCAAATATAGGGTGGGAACAAATTCAGATAAACTGGCTAGCAACAGGCACAGAGGAGAGCCTTAAGTCATGAGAAGCCACAGTCTGAACACAAGGGTCTCAGACAATGGCCAGTAACCATTCTTTCATTCGCTTCACACATAGAAATTGAAGACTTATTATGATCTAGACAGTGGTAGAGTAGTGATGAAGCCAGCAGAAAAGGAAGGACAAATAATAAAAAATAGACGAAAGTATGAAGTGATATGATCGATGGAAACACATACTGAGAGGCCAAAGGCAGAGATGGCCATGTGGCAATCAAGAAAAAAAATCCTGAGAAGGAGATACTTATACAGAGATCTACATAAAGTGAAAAGGAAAAAAATAAACCCTGAAATCAAAGCCCTATATCTCAGTACTGTAGCTATAAGCCACACACAACTGTTGAACATGAACCATGTGTGTAGAATAAATCAAAATGTGTGGTAAACATAAATACTGCTGACTTTCTAACATTCTGTACCAAAATGGGACATAAATTATCTTCTTATTAGTTGCACTACATTTGATTATATAAAATATATCACTAAAACTAACTTCTCCCATTGGTTTTTAATTTTTCACTTTGACCACTAGGAAATTTTTGAACTACATAAGGGGATCCGAAACTTTTACCATAAGACAGCTCTGATGTAGGGGAGGGATACTGTGTGTAGAGCAAAGACCTTGTAGGATGAAACCACCTTTGTGGCACTAAAGAGTTATTAAAAGGTTATAAAGGAGTAATTTGATAGATACAAGCCTCTGGACCAATGGAAACAAATAAGGATGAAATTTTGGTTATAGAAAAGGAGTGTAAATTAGGAAGCTAATCATCATCCCTACAGATAAGGCAAAAGAAACTGCTACCCAGGCCTATAGAGGGGACAGGCTGACTTTGAAGGTTGCCAGAATACAATATACACCAAGGGTAGTGGGATTTTATCTCAGTGTGAAACTGATTTGAAATTATTTCCACCAACATATCTAAGGAATCAGAAGGCAAGATACCGAGAGAGAGCAAGGAGTTAGTCTTTGCTATAACTTACAGTATTTTCTCCCTTGCCAACTCTATGACTTTAACTCGTTATACCTGTCTTGAGCTTCTGAGCCTGCCTCACCCTGAATTATTTCCTTGTTTTCTCGGTTCTGTTGTGAGCTTCTGAGGTAATTGTGTGGTTTGTGCAGGGAGAAAACAAGAATTAGTCATGAATCAGATTACTCACTGGTCAGTATTTCACCAAGAAGGGAGTCACTGCCTTAGCTGATATTTTAAATCACTCTCTGTCTGTCTGTTGTCTCTGTCTATCTCTCTGTCTCTGTCTCTGTTTCTGTCTCTCTCCCCCCTCTCCCTTACCCTCCTTCCCTCCCTTCCTCCCATTTCAGCATCTTCTAAAATTAGTGGCCGAATTCCAAACTCCCAGAAAATTATTACATTTTAAAACAATGTTAATTATCAACATGTGTGTGTGAGTGTATGTGTGTGTGTGTGTGTGTGTGTGTGTGTGTGTACATTTTCACGCATGCTCACACCTGCCAAGGCAGACACTTGGAACTCATGGGATATCTTAAAGAAGTAGATTCTCTGCTTCCACCATGTGGGGCTTGAGGACTGAACTCAGATCTTCAGGCTTGGTAGTAACTGACCACACCTGCTGGGCCACCACTCCATCGTTCACAGATTAAGCATCTTTGAGACAGAAGTGACAGCCACCTTCACCTGAGTTGGAAAGGGGAGGAATGACTGCAGAAAGCAGTGTGCCTGCTGTACCAACAGAAAGGCCTGATATCGATAGCCTTCTCCAATCCCTCTAGTGAGCACAGGAATTCTTTTACAATGTGAAAACTGGCATCGGAAAGGTTCAGTAACTTCTTTGATGTCACTCAGGCAGGTCACAGAACAATATAATATGTTTAAACTAGTTTTACTAATTTCAAGTCTCTAGTCATGGCTCAGAAGAAGTCGTAAATGGAGCAAGACACCACACTGGCTGCCTGTTCCTGCCCTGCTGACACTGAGTCTTTTTGTTCCCACAGCTTCTCAAGTTTTCGGTTAGTTTAACTCCTTTGTGCAAAATAAACAAACCAGAGCACACAGCAGGAAGCTCTGAGCTGGGGACGGTTTTGAGAAGCAAGGGAGACCAGCAGAAAAGGAGCTGGTCAGGACACGTACCTCCACACAGGGATCCAAGCTTTCTGGTCTCAGGCAGGAGAGGAGCAAAGCCATCATCAATGTCCCAGCCAGGCAGAAGGGAGGAATCATCCTGGCATGTTCTGCAGCCAGCGGAGGCCCTGAGAAAGCATGATGAACTGACTGGAACCGTTGGCAGGGCCGAGTCCCTGGGGCACCAGGCTCTTCTCTCCCGGTGGGTGCCCCTCTGCAAGTACTGTATTCAAAGATGTTCTGCGCTAAAGGGGGAGAGGAAGTGAGAGTGGCAACCTTAGCATTCTCACTTTCGGTTGTTCTTTTTTTTTTTTTTTTTCCTCTAGAATTTATCTGCCCTATTGAAGGAGGCAAACTGCAAGACTAAGAGGAGAACAGGAAGAAGAAGGCGTTCGCCAACGCCAACCAGCCCTTGAAGGAACAGCAAGAGGAAGCTGGCTTTCATCCCAGGAAGTCATCTGACCTCTGGGCTTAGTGAACGCAGGAAAGTAACCAGATACTCACAAAGCCAGTGTATGTGCCTGGAACAACATCCAACTTCCTGCTTTGTTTTCAGTCGTGAAGACTTACTGCTCCAACTAGACTTGTCAGTCTCTGATGGCACAGTACCGCAGACTGGGTGTTACAAACTGCAGGAACTTACGTTCTCAGGATGATGAAGGCTAGAACCCAGAATCAAGATGTGATCAGGTGTGTCTGTGTCCTGATCTTTTCTCCTGCGTGTGTACGTGTGCACAACTGCTTACTCATGGGAGAAATGGATATTTTATGTGTGTGTACTTCTATGTGCATGTGCACGTGTGTGTGTGTGTGTGTGTGTGTGTGTGTGTGTGTGTGTGTGTGTGTATAAAAACCAGAGTTCACTATTGGGTGCCTTCCTTGTTTGTTCTCAATCTTCTCCTGCTATTATTAATTACTAATTATTAAACTATTAGAGATGGGAACCGACACAGTTTATTACAAAAGGGAAAACATTCCCAAGAATAAGAATGGGCTAGTGAGCTGAGAGTAAAACTCAAAAGGTTCCACCATAGTTTTGGAGCCAGGGTCTCTAACTGAACCTGCTCATTCAGTGACTAGACTGACTGGCCAGTGAGTCCTTGAGATCCACTTGTCTCTACCCCGTCCCCAGTGCTGGGGTTACAGGTACTTGCAACAGTATCCAGTTTTTTATGTGGGTACTGAGGTCAGTAGATCTTAATGCATATGAAACACTTTACCAACTGAGCTTCCCAGCCCCTGACCTCTTTTGAAAATAATACTGCTTATATTGCATTAAAGTAGATTCATGTAGCATTACTTTATTTTAATTATCTTATTAAATAACAGTCACAAGATGAGGCGATGGGAGATGAAGACTTCAACATACAAATTTCAGAGAACACTACATAATTCGACATTTTACACTTTTGGTAAAGAAAGGGCCACCTATGAAGCTAATGGAAAGGCTCCAGTGAAATACCATGAGGAAGGGATTGAGAATCACATACAACTGAGGTCAAGTCTAGGTTGAATGACTGATGACCAGGCCACATTACTCAAATGACTTAACTTTCCAAGCCTTGCATTCAGACCTATAAACTGAAAACACTTTTTTTTTCTTTTTTCTTTTTTTTTTTTACATTATAGAATCTCTTATTTAGAATACTTATTCTTAGAAAGCTATGTGATTTCTCCTGGGTCATCTATGATCCCAGAAACTTCTGATAAGATCAGTATTGAAGGGGACTCTGGCACAGCAGAGGTTTTCTCCTGGACCCCGGATTAGGCAGACACCACACCCAAACACATGTTTTCACAGAGAGATCCTTTATTAAGTGGGAAAGAAAAGTTAAAGTAGCTGCTTTCTGACTCATGCAGAAAACAGCTGCAATAACCTTGCAGGTGTAACGTTTAAGAGGAAAAAAAGGGGAGGTCTGTGTTAGAATAGACTAGGATGTGGTGGTAAAGGAGACAGGAGATGAGAGAAAAGTGGAAGGGGACAAGGGAAAGGGGGAAGGGCTACTTGTCCCAGAGGGACAAAGGGCTGCCTCTGGATAGAGGGGAGAAAGACAGATGTGGCCCATAGGCAAATGGCAGTTACAAAGTTAAAGGGGAAAACCCCGTGTTAGGATGAGGTGTTTCATTTTAATTGAGCATGTTAATTAGGTGAACCAAAGGAGGCTTTTGATTGGTGGACTTTGGAAGTCAGCCTCAGGAGGAGGAAGTGACCAAATAAGGGTAAAGACCTTGGTGACTAGCTTTAGGAATGTAATCTAGCAGGTTTTAGCAAAGCAGAAGGAATGGGGGAGAAGGGCAAGGCCTGCCAGAGTCACATGTTCCGTGAGTGGCCTAGTGTCTCTTCAAATATACCAACTTCCATTGGTAGTTTTCACTTAGAGACTTTGGGGGAACTGACCTGCAGAAGGAATCTTTCGTCCTCCAAATTCCTTTTTCCACCCTGTAATACGCAAGCCCACTGCAAAATGATGTACAGGCACCACTCCCACTGAAAGACTGTATCTGTTCATTGTTCTGATTAAAAGATCAATCAGCAGCTTCTAAAGAAAAGAAAAAGATACATGATGCAGTCAGATCACACAGCTAACAGTTCTGCATTTGCTACAGTGTAAAATGAAGATAAAGGGCTGGAGAGATAGCTCAGTAATTAAGAGCAATCTCTGCTCTTCTGAAGGACGGGTTTGGTTCCCAGCAACCCATACAGGGACTCATAACCATTTATAACTCCAGTTCTAGGGAGCTTGTTGCTCTCTTCTGACCATACATAAGCATCATATATGATATGCACACGAATATGTAGGTTAACACTCATACATACACAAAAGTAAATAAATCTTTAAATAAGTAGAAGATAATCAAATTTATCTTGCATGATTGAATTAAATTAGCCATAGCATAGATTCTCATCATATTCCATAAAAGATAATTATGGCAATTATTAAAAATGTGTGGAAAGTAAGGATAACCATACTTCCTCAAAGATGTGTTGTAAAGCTTTTAGAGCAATGTCTGTGGAAAGGTAAGTTCACTATATGTTTCTGATTAATAAAAGTAGGTTAAACATCACTGGGCCAGTGTCTTAGTTGACACCCCCAAGATAGGCCATAAGCATTTCAAATCTAACTTGTCTAAAACTGAACTACAAAAGAGCAGACCACAGTGGAACAGGTGAGGATTCCTTCATATAATCCTTGGCAGAGGCTCCCTGGGGCTCCTTGGCCAGCAGCCTACCTACAGGTTCAGCAACAAACTCTGTCCCAAGGGAATAAAGTACAAAATCATAGGAGAACACTCAAGTCCTATTTTGTCCTCCACATGCAGCACAGTCATGTACATACACACATGGGCATATGACACGCATGGGCAAACAATTTAAAGGAAAAAATTAAAATCTGTCTTTTCAAAGTTAATCATCTCTTGCCCTAATAATCTCACCACACATTTAAAAATTGTACCAAACTCTAGAAACTGCAAATACAAAATAATTCAAAAATGTAATTGCTGATTGTTATCCATTATTGACTATGTCCCTTGGTCAAGGCTAGTGTAGTACATTGTAAATCAGTTGTAAAGAATCCAGACTTACATCTTCAGAAATCTCAACTTTCCCACTATATCTTATCCTCCAATCCAAGTTTCCTCTGTAAAATCGTACAAAGTAGAACATGTCTTAACTGTCTTAGTAATATTGCTTAGATCTCAAGCCTTCCCTGACACCCACTATACACTTCACCTAAGAAGGACAAACAAACATGTTTGTTAATTAAGGACAAATATAACTAGACCCCCACTTGCTAGGAAACAAATGTCCATTCTTGATACTTTTGGAAAGGAAGCCCATGAATAGTCAAAATGAAGTCAAAGAGAAAGAATCAAATAATCCCTTCTAGACTATGCCTCATGAGGCACTGATGCATGTGTTTTATTTACATCTTCATGGAAAGCTTTCCTAACTGTGTAGAATATTCCTGAGAGTGCTTCGTGTGGATATTTCCTTGTGAGAAACTAATGAGAATACACTAGCATGCATGACCTTGACCAGGGTATTTCAGTCCTGTGAGCCTCTTCTAGAAGACAGGCCATGTATAAAACACAAGAGAGAAACCTTAAACAGCCGAGTTTTATTTGCTTAACCTCAATAAACACACCAATGCAATGTTGCAATGAGTAATATGTCATCATGAGTAATATACTCATTGCAATGAGTAGTTACCATTAGGAGCTCAGTATTTATACCACAATGGTGGGTGGGCTGATTAAGAAGCCACTTGGTTTTCTACATCATTATCATGCAACGGATTCAACTGAAGATCCACAATTACTCAGTCAATGGAGGAATCCCAACTCTTCCAGAAACAATAAGCAGCTGGTCTGACTGGTCAGATACTGAATATTCAGCAGGAAATATTTAGTGTTATATTAATGTAATTTCAATGATGACATAACACATATAAATAACATAGCACATATTTCTTGTTCATGAAATAGTCATTGAAAATATCAATGCTTGCAAATAGATGAGGAATGATTCATGGAACCAGAGTCTTTTTATTTTATTGTGCTACTACAGTTGATACATACCCTTGGAGTTTTCTGCAAGATATGAAAAGAGGAGAAAAACACATCTATATTCGTAACTAACTTTCCTCTGTTACCTCTGATGTGTACTACCTTCTCTTTCACTCTATAGCTAGAACCATTCCTAAGACCTCATCAGTTAAAATGGGTATCTCTAGTCTTTAAATCTCCTGTCTTACTTCAAGTACATACATACACACACACACACACACACACACACACACACACACACACACACACACAGGAGAGAGAGAGAGTCATGGACTACAGGATCTACTACACAGTAACAATGCTAAACTATAAATGAGTAACATAATTTTCTTTCATCATCAAAATATATGTGACATAATCTTACAGCCTCTAATTTCCATTCATGGTGATTAAAAGACTGTAAGAGTGAATAATCACAATATAGTCTGGTAGAAAGAAGAAAGTTTCTTTTTGCTGGTAATATATTAGAACTTTAACTGATTACTTGCAGCTATCTAACATTTCTGAGTTTTATACTTAACACCTCTCAGCTCACAATGGGCTTCCTGATTGATGATGCATTATAGTTATAATTGGCAGGGGTTTTAATTTTTTCTTAGTGGTAAACAAAAGCATGCCTTACAATCAATAGTATGCTATATTCAATGAATAATTATTTGTCTACAAGGGAAAATAAGTTCCTTTTAAATAAATAACAAAAAATTAAACAGAAGGAAAAATTTTGTTTCCTAAGGACCACTGAAAATTTTTACTCACTAATATAATATATATTTTAGTCTGTTGAAGTAAAGAAATACCTCATCATTTCTCCCATTATTTTGAAACATGAAATTCTTTTTTTATCTTCAGATACCCATTTCCAATCTGCTATCAATTAATGTTCTATGTTCAATATTTCTATGGAATAGAACTCCTTAAATAAAGAATGTGTATTTTATTAACACTGTGCAGCCTCTCTAATTAGGCATTGACAACTTCCCCTTAGGATTCACACAGCAAATATCTGTCATGTCCTCAGAACACAGTTTTCCTTGCTCACTAGGCCGTTAGATCCTCCAAGACAACCCCTGAATCTGTTCTCTCTCTCTGCATACTCCACGACCATCACAGTGCTCTGTACCCTGGAGGAATTCAGTACACATCAGGTGCATCAATGCTTATGGTAATGCTTTTGAAAAATACCACTAATTGATTTATTTCTCGTTTTATACATTGTCCAATGAGATACGAGGCAGTGCAAATTGCAGTGTCTGCTACATCCTTAATTCTAGCCCTAATGCCCACTGGTATCTATTCATCATAAGTGCTCAAGATGCTTTAAGTTAAAGAAGGGCAGATTCTTTACAATTATCCCCTTCTGTGAATGCTGCTCATTGTATTTCTTCTTTTTTTTTTTTTATCAACTTCTTATAAGGGAGAAGTGTAAAAAGTCTACTCACTCCCTTTTCAAGAAGGTGACTAATGACAAAAACTTGGAACTGGTCTCTGACGCAACAATGGGCTAGACTTGCAGGCCACTATTGCACATCATTGTGAATAGCACATAACAGTGTAACACAGGGTGTTATGCCACATATTTTGCAAGGAAATTGCTAAGGACATTAGTAAGTTGTTTTGTTTAACAAAGTGCTCCTTAATTCCATGAACAAGTCACCTGTTTTCCTATCTTTCACACCAGAAGAATATGAGCATCTGTAAGTGAAAAGACTAGAAAATGATGCACAGATATTGAAATTGCAGAAATATAAATGAAACATTGGAATGTGTCTATGAATTGTTTTCTACGTAGTTCAAAAGTTATGTAGAACTAAGAACAATATTTTTGATAGAATTGTTACTTCGATCACCCCAAGTATCCAATTTTTTCTTAGCCATAGTGATATGACCTTAATCTTCTCCTCCAGAATTTGTTTCGCTTTTCATTCAGTATGCTCTCTATGACCAATACCACAGGACCACAGGAAAGGGAAGGTAGGAAACTGGCTTATAAAATTTTCTACTGGTAAGGATCTCAAATCAAGAAGCACTAAGAATCACAGCCCCATCTATCACAAGCTTGTTTCTTCTCTTATAAAGCCAACAAGACGAACTGTGGAGGTGCTACCCAAGGGACCAGCTGACTCTCAAAGCTCCACAAACATGATAGTCAACTACACCTTCCTAACACTTCACATTGGCTATTAAATTTCAACATGCAAGTCCTTGAGGCACACACATAAATAATGTTTAAACCATAGCAATTTCCATACTTGTTCACCCACTCTGTCTCACTCTCTACCCAGAACCATGGACCTTTATCTTTTGTATTAATCTCCAAGAGTTCTATTAATCATAGAATTGCCAGTGCATGTTTCAGAGTTGATGGACATGGAAATAGAAATTTCTCAAATTCTAAGAAGAGAATGACACAGAGGCTATCTTGGTAGAACTACTACAGGTAGAATCAGGGGACAATACACAGGAAACTAGTTACAGTAAATTCCCATGCCTTAGTGAGGCAACAATGTCAGTGACGTGACATGGAGCAATAACTAAAATGTAGACTATACACTGAACAGAAAGCCCTTGCTTTAGATACCCATCCTATCCAGGGGATGTCAAACAAATGACTTAACTTTGTAGCCTTTGGTTTCCTCCCTGTATTATACTCACTGACAGGAAAATCAGTAATGTAGGCAAATTTGAGATTTGCTATTTTGGCTCATGTTAATGCTTGAGGAAGATTTCTTATTGTGTATGTAGTATTATTGTGTTATATACCTTTCCTTATCCTAGGTTGGTTTTTATAATATTTTAAGTCATTTAATTAGCTAGAGCTATCTGTGATTTAAAAAGATCTTATGGACTGGAGAAGTGGCTCAGCAGTTTAAGAGCACTGACTACTTTCGCAGAATACCCAGGTTCAATATCTCACACCCATATAGTGGCCCACAGCTGCCTGTAACTTCTATACCAGGGAATCTAATGCTCCCTTCTGACCTCCACAGGGACTAGGCACACACATGGTGAAGAGACATGGAAAACTTGTGGCTTGGTTTGTTGAAGTTTAGTGCTTGGAATTGGTTTTAATCTTTGAAGGGGCATAGCATCTGAATAAGTAGGCTTACTGTGACTGAGTTGGGGAAAGAATTGATTAGTTAAGGTGTTTTGGAAGGGGAAAAATGTCCTAGAGGACTCAGTTCAAACTAATTTTCTCTAGTTTCTTCTTAAATATCCTCTACTGTCAGCCCCAAATACTCAACTCATAGATCAGAGTTATCTTGTTCTACATTAGATATATTGCACTAGCCCTTATGCATACTAATCTACAGTACTTGTTTCGCCATAAATCAGGAATTTCACCAGGAAAAGCAACTTGCATTGCTCATATACATGGTCTAAATAGCATGTCACCCTGTAATAAACATTAATTCATAGAAAGAGATACTGAAAGAGAGGAAAAGGAGAGAGGCAGGAAGGAAGGAAAGAAGGAAGGAAGGAAGAAAAGGAGAGAGGGAGAGAGGGAGGAAAGGAAGGAGAGAGGAGGGGAAAGAGGGAGGGAGGAAAGCAGAGAGGAATTAAGGGGCAAGGGAAGCACAATAATTTTTTAAGTATTAGATAATTATTTATAATATAGCTGCCTGAAACCAAAAAGAAAAAAAAAGATTTGATACTACAATGTCAAGTTCAAGAGTGACACAGCTAAAAGGAAATAAAAATAATATTCCTTGTTCATTCAATAGACTACATGCACTGTTTTCTTGTCTGGAGGCTTTGGGGCTCTGAAACTAGGACATGACACCATCGTCCCAGCTGCTCCAGAGCCTCTCCCCAGGCATTTGCTTCCCTTCTACCAATCACTAACCCTGACTTCTGCTACTGTCCCAGCCCAGCTGCAGAGCACCTGCTAGATGACTGACCACTTCAAAATCACTCTACTCTTGGAGGCCAGTTTCTATGGTCGTATTTCTATCCTCTCTCAATACCTTACCTTTGAATGTGCTGACAGGGGAGTTTGAAATTAAACTCGGAGCCATATGGCAAAGCCCAGGGGCAGCATATGGCACAGATTGTTCAGCGCTGATCTACAGCATCTTTAAGCTTACCGTCCATCACTCTTTACATGGGAGGCAGTGCTAATGTTGGAATTCTGCACACTGGACCACTCTGCCCTTCATGTGAAAATATGAGACTTACATTTATCATTTAGGACAAACTTGCTTTCTTAATTTTTTGAGCAATAGTAAGGTGTTGAGAGAGAGGAATATTTATACTTCATTTACTTGTGATCAATGGGAAGAAAACTGCTTGAGAGTAATTTTAAGTATGATTTGCCTCAATGGTCAATCTGAGAAGACTTTATCCAAAGATTAGGTGATACTCATAAAAACTGCAGGAGACAAATCCATCCTGTACAAACAGGAGCATACTAATATACAATAATGCAACGAAATGACAAAAAGAGAGAGGTGTTCTGTGTCAAAGCATGAGAGCTATATTTTTATCCATAAACTCAACTATCTAAAGAGGATGATGTACAAAATAAGAAATCAAGTATTAGTATCAAGTCATACTTAGTATATTCCAGAAGGAAACTCTGAAAATCACTTACTATCAATATTATCATTATAGAAAACACAGAATAGGGGAAGGGATAAAAAAAACACAGAATAATGTTGTATGTAAGTTAAAATTAAGAATGCTTGATGGGACAGTTGGCAGTAGTTTGGCCAGACACTGACATTAGCCTCTTAAGAGAGTCAAATATCAAGAAAAGATGCTCTTGAGCCAAGGTTGTGGACTCAGGCTGAGATAGCAATGCTATACTTCACTCTGAGTGGTATCCCTTACTACCTCAGTGGATCAGGATAGCAGCAGCCTAGGCTTGTTTAATTTGTCTATCTCAACATAGAACACCTACCTTATCAGTTAGGATATGTATTGGTGAAATTATTAAGGCAACTCCACGTAGTTAAAAGGGGGGTTTATTTTGTGGGGTAACTCACAGATGAAGGGATAGGTAACAGGGTCTGGGAAATGTGTAGCACATGGGCTTCCACTAGTGTGGCCGGTCATCTCTGCACGTCCTCCCGTCATGATCTCGATGTCCCTCGCCTGCAGTCTCTCTCCTTTCTCTCATCATTTGGATTCCTGGAGCTCAGCCTGGTGCCTGGCTGTGAATCTCTGTATCTGCCTCCATCAGTCACTGGACAAAGGCTCTATGATGACAGCTAGGTTATTTGCTAGGCTGGTCACCAGAGTAGACCTGGTCTCTGTTCTTATGTTGTGCTTTCAAAAGGTGGTACTAAGGATTAGACAGACAGACAGACAGACCAACAGACAGACAGTAAATTTCCCCCTTTTATCCTTGAAGAATCATCTCATGTGCAATTTTCTGCAAAAGCCACTCATATTTATGAAGACTTCTTTCAGTTTCTGTTGTATCCCTTTTTTCATTTCCCCCAGTAATTTATCCACATCTTTTTAGTGAGTTTATCATTCATTTCTTGCATGCAGAGATCCTTGGCTTTCTGTTCTTCCTTGATCTATTCTTCACTGACACTCTAGAAGGCCAGTCCAAGGTGTTTTTCTTCTCTCTGTCATGATAAACTGACAATCCCTGACCCTAATAGGTATGTGTGTGTGTGTGTGTGTGTGTGTGTGTGTGTGTGTGTGTGTGTGTGTATCTTAAACGCTTTCACAATACTGTGCTCACACTTTCCCTTTCATCTTAGGAATCAGTGACAATGAATGTATCGATTGCAACAATGAGATAAACATGTAACCAGACTAGAAACAAAGAAAAGCAGCCCTTTAAACTTGGAGAAGAAAGGGATTAGTGAGAACTGAAAAGTTAAGACTCTAGTTTCTTGGCTTGGATAGACCTCAATCATAATAGCAATACTTTCCCTTGAATTATTTCACTTGTTGTGTCTGGAGTACCACTCTGATTGTAGAGAACTGGCATAGCATACACAAAGACCTAGTTTCTATTCTGAACACTGAAAAAAAAAAAAAAAGTATGGTAACACACCCTTGTAATCCCAGAATTCAGAAAGTGTGGGTAAGAGCATGAGAAGTTCAAGGTCGGTTTCAGCTTCTAGTGAGTTGAAGATCAGCTTGTGCTACAAAAGCCCTTCATTAAATAAATTTTATATATATATATGAATGTTGAATGTTCGGAGTTTCTAACATGCTAAGCAAGAGGAGCAGTGAAAATTTAGAGTCAGAAATCCTCAAAAGTTTTAAATTTGAGAAAAAAAATGTTTTTCTTTTGAGACAAAGTTTCTCTGTGTAGCTTTGGAGCCTATCCTGAAACTTGTTCTGTAGACCCGGCTGGCCTTGAACTCATAGAGATCCACCTGCGTCTGCCTCTTGAGTGATAGGATTAAAGGCATATGCCACCACCATCTGGCTATTAAAAAAAATACTATTTTAATTAAATAAAAAACAGCATACAAAAAGAAAATGACAGCCGGGCGGTGGTGGCGCACGCCTTTAATCCCAGCACTTGGGAGGCAGAGCCAGGCGGATCTCTGTGAGTTCGAGGCCAGCCTGGGCTACCAAGTGAGTTCCAGGAAAGGCACAAAGCTACACAGAGAAACCCTGTCTCGAAAAACCAAAAAAAAAAAAAAAAAAAAAAAAAAAGAAAATGACTACTCCTATAAGGTGACACAGATCACCAGCTTCTAAAGGGACATTTCCCTTTGTTTCTTCAGTTACAAGATCAATTTGAACAAAGAGCCTAGAACTTAAAAATACTTATTTTTATTTTATGGTTTTTTTTATTTCCCTCCTTTTTCAATTAAGGAAAATTCGTATTCATTTTATATATCAAAGATCCCCCCTCTTCCCTCCTCCTGCCCCTCCAGCCTCCCCTTTCCAATCTACTCTAATTCCCTCCCACCCCCCCATTCCCTCCTACAAGAAGGTAAGGCCTCCCATGGGGAGGTACATTCAGTAGAGACAGGTCCAAGCCCCTCCCCTTGCCTCAAGGATGTGCGAGGTGTCCCATCATAGAAATGGGCTCCAAAATGCCTGCTCAGGTACCAGAGATGGATTCTGATCCTACTGCCAGGGGGCCCCTTAAGCAGATCAAGCTACACAACTGTCTTGCTATGCAAAGGGCCTAGTCCAGTCCCAGGCAGGCTCCACAGCTGTTGATCTAAATTTCATGAGTTCCCACTAGTTTCGTTTGGTTGTCTCTGTAGGTTTCCCCATTATGTCTCTTGTTCACAGAATCCCTCTTCTCTTTCTTCTATTGGAATCCTGGAGCTCGGCCTGGTGTTTGGCTGTGGATCTCTGCATCTGCTTCCATCAGTTACTGGAGAAAGGCTCTATGATGATAGTTAGGGAATTTACCAATCTGATTACTGGAGTAAGTCAGTTCAGGCACCCTCTCCAATATTGCTAGTAGTCTAAGTGGGGTCATCCTTGAGGATTCCTGGGAACTTCCTTAGCACCTAGTTTCTCCCTATCCCCATGATATCTCCATCTATCATGGTATCTTTCCTTGCTCTCCCACTTCATCTCTGTTCCGCCTTGACCATCCCATTCCCTTATGTTGTCATCCCCCATCCCCTACCCTCCATTGCCTGCCCTCATTCCAAGTTTACTCATGGAGATCTCTAAAAGATGCTTATTTTTAACAAGTAGAGAATGCTGAACATAACATCTCAGTTTAGACATTCATTGGCCTCCAGAGTTTTTAGCATAGGTAATTAGATTAGCCTCATCTCAAAAAGATCCTTCTAGTCCCAGGTCTATTGAGAAATCTGGTTTAAATTTGTAAGGAACCATAACATCTCAATTAAATAGACAATGTAAGAACAAAAGGACAAGACAATGAAAAAGTAGACTGAATTATTTTGGGAAGGAGGGAATTCAGTTCCTTGCTTGCACAAAACAAAATCTTCATTTAAGAAAAGGTTCTTAGAAGTCATCAGCTCCATATGTGAACATATAAAATTACAATAAAAAATTATTCAACAATAAAAAGCATTCGATTTTTACATGAGGTGAATGAAAATTCAATATCTAATATCTAATGGAAATTTTGGACGCTTTGGACCTCTCTCAGAATCCAGAATTCATCACTTCTGCATTTACCATAAAGAACTTCCAAATTAGGCCAGACTTCTAAACAATTTGGCAGGAGGTATCTTGCCAAATGCCAATAAGATACGTGAATACTATTAACATCAAGAGGAGAAAATAACTCTAAGGGAGGTACTGGGAATAAGCATACATTAGTAACTTGACCTTCTGAAAGAAAATTTCTAGAGTTTTTTTTTTTCCCCTTTTAGGAAGGAATAATATATTTCTGTTTTTTTCAGTTAAGTAGATACGGGTTGGGCAGTGGTGGCACATGCCTTTAATCCCAGCATGCAAGAGGCAGAGGCAGGCGGATCTCTGTGAATTTGAGGCCAGCATTGGCTACAGAGTGAGTTCTAGGAAAAGAGCCAAAGCTACACAAATCAATCCTGTTTTTAAAAAAAAAACAAAACAAAACAAAAACAACAAAAAAAAGATAAGTAGAGATGATAATATGATTAATACAGATAATTAACAAATGAAAATATTTCTGGAATTTTGATATTACATTTCGTGAAAACTAACAAGCCATTTCTACACAAAAAACTTACAGTATCCCCATATGAAGAAGAAAAATGTTGACTCCACTTGTGGTGGTGACTGCAAGTAGGATTTGCTGAAAGGGGAAGAGGCAGGAGGATCATGAGATTGAGACCAGCCTTGGAAGAATATATTTCTAAGGAGAAGACATAAGCTTGTTGTGAAGTTATTTTCTTACCTAATCCAATTAAAACAGATTCATTAATTCTTGTACAAACAGGTTTTAGTCAAATATGGAAGTAAAAGTTATGGTAAGAACTAGAAAATTTATGTAGAAAATTTTATTTGAGTTGAAAAATGTAGAACAGAATGGAAGAATGACAGAGCAAAGAAAAGATGTTTCAGAGATAAGCGTGTTTGAGCTTTGAATCTCTACTGTTGGCCAATCTTGTGATCATAGGCTAATAGTATATTTTCATCTATCAGACTGGCATAAAAATACTTTCTTATCAGACTGTCCAAAAGATGTAATGAAACAGAATATAAAATAATGTAGGTCAGAGACTAGCATACAGTAAGTTTTTTAGATATATAAAATGTTATCATTTTCATGTTATCATTTTCTTTTTCTTTCCTTGAAGTTACAATTGAGTTTACTGTAAATGTAACATTTTTCTCCAGATACAAACCATCAGTGGATCCAGAGGAAACAGTGGTGTTGATATTTAACTAAGATCATATAAATTGCCCTACTGGACATTGTTTGGCATTTCCTATGTTGGATGCATTCCTACTCATTGATATCTAGAAAATACCAAAGGTATTAGAAGAAAGATCCTAGCCCCAGTGTCAGTAGTCATGAAGGTTCCCTGACTCTTTGTTATAAAACTCCTCACAGTCCTTAACCTTTCAGGAAATTATCTTATCTATCAGCATCACATGATCCCAGCTTCGTGTTCATTTGACTATTGGTGTTTGTTAATGTTTCTATCATCTGTTTGCTTATTTGGGTTGTTAGTCATATGCATGCCATAGTATGCATACGTGTGGAAATCAGAGAAAAATGCTCTGGAGTCAGTTCTCTTCTACCGTGTGGGCTCAGGGTTCAAACTCAGGTATTTAGGCTTGGCAGCAACTACCTTTACTTAATGAGCCATTTGGACTACCAATATTCAGGCTGACATTTTCTCTTTTAATATTTTATTCACTTGCATCTCCTCACCAAATTTACTATCTATACCATATATGATATTCCCAACACTTCTCGTAAATCTAAATATGACTTTATAATTGAGAAAGTGCTTTCAGATTCATGAACTCAAAGGAAAGCCTACTCAACATTCTCAACTGTGATGGGAAAATTAAATGTCTACTCTACTATAACAATTACTTTAGAAGGACAGAGTCCCTGTCCATTCCTGCCATATTTGCTTATTTGTTACATTAATTAACTTCCTTCCTCCCTCCACCATAGATAAATATATGGAGGAACGATGGAATGGAGTCACAAGACAGAATTCAAATGATATTAAAAAACAAAATCTTGTCTAATAATAGCACAGAGCCTTGATATTTGCAAAAAAATTTCTAAACCATCATATTAAATAAGAAACACAAAGCCAAATACAGAGCTGCAAGCCCTAGAGATCAGAGCAATAGCTGCCAACCAACCTTAGCTTACCACATCGCCATAGCTTCCCAAGAGAGCCTCTTCCTGTCTAAACTGCACCTTTATTGCCTTGTTGCTCAGCCTTCTCATTAGCTCTAAGCCCAGCCACATCACTTCCTTGTCACTGCCTGTCTATACAGACCTCCTGGTCTCTATGCTTGGTACTGGGATTAAAGGCTCATGTCACCACATTTGGCTATGTCCTTGAACACACAGAGACTCTGCCTGCCATGTGATTGGATTAAGGGCATATGTTACCAACGTCTGACTTCTGTTTATGGCTAGCTATGACTTCTGATCTCCAGGTAAACTTTATTTATTAACATACAAATAAAATATCACATTTCAGAACAAATAAAATATCACCAGATATTAGCTCAGAAGTAAGCAGAACGTACAATGCTTTAAGTTGTCCCAAATAGAGTCCTGTTCCTTTATGTTATATTTGACAGTGTTTTGAATGGATTTAACAGATAAAAAATACTCACTGAATCTACATAAAATAATTTTTGATGGAAATTTGAAAGGTACCTATCAACTGAAGAGCTGATATAAATGAATCCCACAATGTTGACATTATGATACGGGCCAAAAAATAAATTAATTAAAGTTAAGAAGATGAATCCTGGGGAAGACAAATTTTAACAAGGTAGATATTGTTTGTAACCTCAGTGGCAGCAACAGAGATTTCCATCCACACTGAAACCACTCAAAACACATCCTCTATCTCCTCAAAAATGGATGAAATGTAGGCTAAGTAAGGTTTTTCACAGAACATCTTAATTCAGCCCCTAGTTGACAAATTATACCTTATCTTCCTGAATACTACAATTAGCTAGCTGTACAAAAGAAATTCTCAAATCTTTCAACTATCCTGGACTCTGCTACTATTTACTGTGTAGGTGAGGAAATGGGATGCTGTTATATTGTTCTGAATTGATTCTGTTAGCATTTAGGCATCTGTACTGGCCTGCCCTTAGGGTCCTGACAGGATATGTTGTTCTCTGTCCTCAGCTACAGTCAATAACAGCACTCCCTCTGCACATTCACTACTTTTATTCCCTCATAAAAGGCAGACCTTGCCCACCTCCTGTCTCTTCCTTTCCCTCCTGTCTTCAGGAACTGGTCTCAGCTCCCTTTTCTGCCCTTCCCCAAATAAACCTCCCACTTGAGTCCTGTTGTGTAGCATGACTCCTTCATGCTGCTTTTAAATAACAGATTCTATTTTCTCTTTACCTATACAATCTTTTAATTCATTTTCTAATGTCTATTATTGTGCAGTCGTATTGAGTTCTTTTTTCTTAAAGTGTCACATTTCATATTTGTAGCTTTACTTTTCCATTTAATCAAATCATTGCCTGTGCTCAAGCGGGAGATTCTCTCTGTCCATTATTTCCCCTTATAGCATAGCAAGAGTAGTAATAGTTGTCATTCCACAGAGCAGGTGGTAGATTAACTAAGATAACAAATCTGGAAACTTGCTTTGAAATTTTTGGGGCCTAGAACTCTACAGTATTGTTATTATATCTCAAAGTAAATTATAAAGTCTTTAATAAATAGTGTCTTGTATTCTCTCTCCTAAAGCACAACCCTGAAATACCATTGTAGATATGACAGTGCTGATGTAGAGGCATGCACTCAACAAAGCAACAATGACCAAATGGATAAATTAGTGCTGACAAGCACATAGCACATATTAGAGGGTATGCTAGGAGTTCTTAAGCAACTATTACTAAAATTTCTGCTGTCTTCATTAAGCTCAATGAGGAACTGTTGTCAGGGTACCAAGTAAGATGTCAATAAGGAGTGTGTACACAGGGACACACAGTATATTTGCTTCTCTGTTTTCCATTGGTGGTGACTGAATAAAGGAACTAACATTTGCTAACATAAATATATTAATCTATGTATTGTTCATATCCAAGGCATCCATAGTTCTGCATAACTCATCTAGAAGTGTCTGAAGCATTCTTATTTCTAGAGCAATGGTATTTATGTTCCACCATTCACTGCTTATATGCATACATTAAGTAGTACTGTTTACATATTCATTTAACTTGACGCAGCAGAGTACATAGGCTTTGAAGTCAGGAAAACTTGGACTAAAATTCTAACTCTGTGAATCATCTAAGCATCCTTGGTGAAATTTTCTGAATTATTGGAGCCCACACATAAGAGTCACTGTGGGGGAAATGGAGTAAGGGGTATGTGATGTTCAGCAAAGTAACTATCTTTCTCTTGAGAACTTTGTTTTTCTCACAATGATATGTTTGAAAGTGTGATGGTAGACATCCGTACTCTAGTAAGCTACTGTCTTCAAAGGAGACAGAACACTTATTCCATTTTCTATTTTGTACTAGATATACTGTGGCTGTCATTTGCAAATAAAATACAATTAAAACAAAGAAATTTTCTTTATATTTAAATTGGGCCCAAACTGAGATTATGGAGGCCTCTGCTGTGTAGTTACACTTACAAGAATAAGAACACATCACACTGATTCTGTATTTTGGTCTCATTTGTTTCTGATTTCCCCAAGCATCTAATGAATTTAAGTAAACAAAACAAAACAAAATAAAGTCCTGAAGGAACCCACTGTGCTTTTTCCTGGAGAAATCAAATCAACTAGTTTATAAAAGCCTTCAAAGAATTATTGAGGAAGGCATAATAATAAATAAAAGAGGGATCACAGATTACACCAGGCTTTATGTCTCCATATGCAATAAAAACTTTAGGCTTTCAGAAGTGGCAAAACATTGGGATTCTTTAGCTTAAATGGTTTTACTACATGCTATGATAATTAGGGTCTAAGAGAAAAACTTAAATTTTAGTCACACACACACATACTCACACACACACACACACACACACACACACACACACACACACACACCCCTCAGAGTCAGGGGCCTAAAATAGTCCATACTCCTGGAGGAAAACAAGTAATTAAACCAACAGGTAGCGAACATTCAGAAATAATTACCGGTAATACTCAGGCTCAAGACTGATGATTAATAGCAAATAGATTCCATAGTGGTGATTAATAAAGAGGCAGGCACTATAAAGATAATACATAAATTATTAATAATGAAATTCCTCTTAGGCCTTGAAGGGAGGAGGAGGGAAGACTAAGGAGTTTGCCTTTCCCAATAGATGTTACTAAAAGGTCTGTTTGGCATCCAGAAATGGAGACTTTGAAAATAATAACAACTTGCAAAATAGGGAGATGGAGAGATTGCTCAGTGTGAGGAGCACTTGTTCCTCTTGAACAGGGCTCAGGTTCAGTTTACAGAGCACACATGAAAGCTCACAACCATATGGAACTCCACTTCCAGGAAACTTGATACCCTCCTCAGTCTCCCTGGAAACCACACACATGCATGTGCTATAAGTATATACCTATATGCAGGAAAACACACACATTAAAAAATAAAAATAAATAAATGTAAAAAAAAACTGCATGTTGACAAATCATTCATATTGAGTGTTGAGCACATTATTTGAGGACTGTTTTTCAAGTCTCACCTGAAATGTAACAAGATCATACCTCACATCATTTCTAGATGTCTGCAAAAGTTGTCAGAGAAAGCTAAAAGTATTTTTATATACTAAAAACAGTGGCTGTGAGACAGAACAAAGATTGTGTCAAGACATAATAATATTAATAACTAGGAAAACAAAAATGCTGAATACCTATCAATAACTGATATTAAAATTCTCTACAATTCAAACTTAAAGTAATGGTCCTGGAATCAAGTTTATGTTGAAAGATTGTGTAGAAATGGCACTCATCTAAATTCAACATTTTGCATAAAACTCTGTCCATGACAGGGATGTTTCCAAAGCTTACTTTGCTGAAAGTTTTCTGGGGGAAAAAAGTTTTTTCTTCCAGAAAAGTAATTGTTCTTGAATGGAATGAGACTAGTAATAAACCTTGCTGTTGCTCAATAGGTATGTAGAATTTCTTAAAACTTGTCCTACGAATATTTTCCTTGATATCTTTGACTGTTCCTCCAGCCTTGATATGATATGAGGATTTGTGCCCAGTCTTATTGTATCTTGTTAGGCCATGTTCAATAAATGTTCCTGGGAGCCCTGATCTTTTTATTTTTTTTAAAGTAAATTGGAGAAAGAGAGTATCTGGAGGAGAGATGATGTGAGGAGAGGGACTGGGAGGAGTAGGGAGGAGAAACTATTGTCAGGATATATGAGAGACAAATAAAAGTTTAAAAAAATGTAGAAATTAATAATTAATAAAAAATAAGTAAATAAAGTCAAAACAAATAATGAAAGTGGAATATTTTTTCATAAGAAACAATTCAAACAAATAGCCAATGATTTCACTATGCTGGTGATGAAAATGACATTTCAAAGATAGTATTAGGGGCTAGGAACAGGTAACTGTATAGAATGTGATCTTCAGTGGGCCCTGGAATAGAATAGAAGAATCTGTGAATCTGTGTCCTTTTACCTGCTGTATCATGGACTGCGAGCTTCAGAGAACCACTTGGACACTGCACTGCCATCTCACTCTTTCCCCCCCTCAGGCTACTCCCCCTCAACTTAATGAATGAAATGCAATCAATTAAGATAAAATAAAACATTGTAAAACAAAGTCCTAATGTACACATTGTGATTGTTCCTAGACAAATCAAATCAGTTAGTTTAGAAAAGTCTTTCAGACCTTGAATCTGGGGCTTGCCACTCAGACATTGCAGGATTCTCTGATTCCATTCTAGTCTGATTTATTATTGAAGAGCACATCATGTGATCATAGGGTTCTGAGATTAAATCCCAAGCCCAGGATGCTAGGAAGCCAGAAGTATTTTTGCTTTCTAAATTCTCCTATATTTATTTATTTATTTTCCTTTGTACTTTCCCCACTGTTTTATTTTCTTAATTGATATGTAGAATCTCTGTATAATTATGGCACACAATGTGGTATTTCAATGTATTTGTTATCTACTGTTCACATCAAAGTAAACATATCTATCTCCTCTATCTCCGTGTGTGTGTGTGTGTGTGTGTGTGTGTGTGTGTGTGTGTGTGTGTGTATAATAGTTCTCATATGGGTGTGGAAGTCTGTTTCTCCTTCACCATATAGGTTTCACGGATTAAACTTGGGTTGTCATGTTTGGCCACAAGTACCTTTCCTTTCCAAGCCATCTTACTGGCCTCTTCTGGCTTTTATTTTATTGTTTCTACAGTCATGGTTATCTGTACTTACTCTACTGACCAATAGAATCATAACATTATACTCTTCAAAGTTCTTTCCCTGGTGTTTGGGGTCACTCACTTCTAATTTGGGGTCTCAAAAATATTCTATTTTATTCACTTGTGGGACCTCTCCAATAAACAGAAGTATTTTCCTTAATATTTTGGCACACTGAATAATGAATTTGACTATTGGTAGGATTCTCACATACTCTTGAGATAGTTCTCTGCTTGAAAAAAAATGAAGTAAAAAGATTAATCTACTATGTAGTTGCACTCACAGAAGTCTTCCCAGGCTTTATCCTTTCTATCCATAGCTTTGGCCAATAATATAAAAATAAACGTTGTTCCCAAGCTCTGTCCCTTTAATTAACAAGGCATTCTCATCCAAAATATATGCTTGGCAGTTAAAACTGGCTGTATGGTAGAAAAACAAGTATTTATTGCATGCTTATCACTAAATCTCTAAAGCCTCTTTGTAACTTATTTTTAATCCATTGTAAAATTCTACATTGCAAGAAGCATCCAGCACAATAAGAAGTGATTAATTTTTATTTCTTGGTTATGAGACACAAAGCCTACAAACACTCTTGGGTAGTCAATAGGATGTTAGGATTCATGAGTATTTTGGATGACCTGTTGCTGAGTTAAATCAAGAGAAATATGAAGCACAAAATAAAGCATGTCTCACAATTTTGACATCTACCATTTCAGTGAATATTAACAGCATAAGCTAGTTTTAGGAATTGTTTCATGACTTTTCACATATTTATATAATAAAATGGATGTGAAACTTTATTCACAGAGTAAATTATAAAACTCTACTGTCGATGTCCTTTCAGCAACAGCATCCAGATTTATCCTCCAAGGTGATGGCTAAGAATATGAGTACCAACTAATTGTGATATATGTATCCATTAATAGTTTTTAAATTTTAAAAGCAGTCTCATGTGTCCCATCCTAGCCTCCAAGTCACATTGAAACTGAAGATGACATGGGACATCTGATGCTTTTGACACCTTTTCTGTAGTGTCAGCATGAATGACTACTCTTGGTTTCATGAACTCTTGGGAAATCAAAACCAGAACTTCATGCATGGAAGACAATCATTCAAGGAAGTTAACTGTAACCAACTCCTATATTAGCAGTGTTTGCACCCTTAAATGTTTCAAATACTATCGCATAAGTCAAATCATATTATGTTTTACTAAATAGAAATTAGCTATTTCAATGTCAGAGGATCTTCTTGTTTGCATTACTGGGTTATGATTTATTTTCCTTCCTGCCAATCTTTGTCATTATCTACTAAAGGCCAGTTATTCACTTTGATAATATGGGGTATTAGTATGTGATTCACTAAGTCAATGAAATGTATACAAACATAACTAAAGATAACAACGAAGGTTCATACTGGTTTGCATTATTAATCATTGTTTCTTATACCCGTTATTCTATAACATATGACATTTATTGGAAAGATAAATTGAATTTATGAATTTTACTGGTTACAATGATTTGAAAACCTGGTAAGACATCATAAAAGTCAAGCTACCAACTTAATAATTGTTGTCAACATCACCATCACATTTTAGTGGCAGTGGACTGAGACTCATCTGGATTATGGTTTAATTATGTGCTTGAAATGAAGGAACCTATACTTTGAACCAATGAGAAGAGAAAATTCCTGCCTGTATATCAGAACATCTAACTTAGATTTGCTTTAATAGTCATCATATAACAGTCTTCAAAAGAACTCTCTAAGAAGGAGGAAAATGCAAAGCAGTAATACTCAAATTTTAATAATTAACAAAAAGTCCAAACTTAAGACTAGAAGACATTAAAAGATTTACCCTATAATGTCATGAGCCATGGTGTCAAAGATATGATAGAAAAAAATGTCTTATCAGTAGATACAATTTTTGGAAGACAGCTTACTTGTTAGTTGATTTTAAACTCCTAAGATTTTGGTATTGCTGGGAAATAAGCAGAAAAGCAGTCTTTAAAAAAATGAATAGAAAAATGATGAGATTATAGTCCTTAAGAGTCTCTGGGAACAGTAGATCATTTTCCTCTTCTTCCCATAGAAATGTCTGACCAATGTTGCATGTCAATATATCTGCCCAACTTTCAACAACTCCAAAGTGGATTTCTATCCCTCTGACATGCCCTATAGTGTTGTTCTTAGGAGGATTCCCTCCATCTATCCTTTCATCGGGATGCCATGTCTTAAGTATCCTGGTTTAATTGCAGCACTTCTGAAAAATTCTCTGTAATTTACCTTGACATAAGCTGACCTACTCTTTCCATTTGCTAGCTACACACTAAATTCTAAAAAAAGAGGCCTGGGAAAGTGGTAATTATAATCAAGAGCATTTTTCACATGTATACATATGGCCATATATGTGATTATAAATTTTGAAAAGAATTATAGCATTAGGCACTCTGAATAAAGTTAATCTTTGACAAGCCTTGGCATATTTCAATATTTTTATGCCAAAACATGACTGAGAGGAAGAAAATAAAATTTAACAGTAACTTAGGTTTATAGAGTATTCGCTATGCTTTTTTTTAAAAAATTTATTTTTAATTAGCACAAAAATGGTAGGTTCCCTTAGGGCATTTTCATCCTTACTTGGTTTTATCAATACTTTTCTCTGACTCTCTTCTTCTAACCCATGCCCTGGTTTTATTCATTTGCTACCAGTAATACCCACCCTTTTCACTTTATGGTCACATGTATTCTATTACCCTTTCCTTCTTCCTTAAAACTTTTTCCTTCTTTCACGTTCCCCTTTCAAATTTCATGATCTTAAATCACCACCCACACCCACATATATACACACGTAAATGCTTCAAAGTTATAATCTGTATATAAGACAGAACATGTAGTATTTGTACTTCGGAGTCTCAGTAAACTGGATATAATTTTTAGATCCACCAATATTCCTTCAGATTTTATTAATTCACTTTTCTTTACAGCTGCATAAAATACCAGTATATACACATACCACACTATGGTTTTTTCGAGACAAGCTTTCTCTGTGTTGTTTTGGTGCCTGTCCTGGATCTCGCTCTATAGACCAGGCTGGCCTCGAACTCACAGAGATCCGCCTGCCTCTGCCTCCCGAGAGCTGGGAAATTAAAGGCGTGCGGCACCAACACCTGGACACATACCACATTTTCATTATCCATTCATCTTTGATGAATGTTGTAACACCATTTTAAAGTAGAAATGGTGATCTTACAAATAACTAAGAAGTTTCCACATGTTCTTTACTCTAACTAGTAAATCTGTTGTTGTTTGCCCTGAATACGTTTGTATTGATTCTACCTTTTTTAAACCTTTTTTTTTAAATTGTGATTTTACTCACCTAGAGTTATTCAATTTAAGGTCATTCAAGAACTCTTCAAGAATATCTTTTCTCCCTGGGATCAAAACAAGTATTACTGAATAGAAATGTGGAGAGAAGAAAGAAGGGCAGATCTGAGCTCAAGACCTTGAAATATTCTTATTTGATCTGAATGGTTTGAATCAACATATTTGACCAAAATTGATTAATATTTTAACCTGAATATTTTAAGAACAACAATTGAAAAATTAAGTGAGGGAAATTCTTTAGCTGAGGTCTGAAATAATTCTGTATAATTCAAAAAAAGACAAAGATGGGATCCAAAACTATGGATGACATGAATTTACATCATCGCCATCAGCATTTTATCAAAGTGTCCAATGTAAACAAGGCATATCTCTTTCCAGTTTCAAGTAATATTTGCTAAATTGCTTTGAGAAATGAAGCAAGCTGAGATCTGTCAAAATTTGAACCTATTTTAAGAAACATCTAAGAAGCCAACTTTGGGAAAATTTAAAATTAGCTTATATTATTTTCACTTAACAACACAGCAAATGATTTTTAAAATTTTTATATAAAAGAATGTAAACACCCATTTTAATTCCTGAAAGCCTTCAGTAACAGTTTAAGAGGCTGAATATGACTAAAATTAATCAAGTTGTATGCTATTCTGGGGAACAGAGTATGAAAGATGTGTATGTTGGAGGGGAAAAGCTTGTAAAAGACAAAAAGCATCACTTTAAGGAGAGAGGCATGTCTGGAAATTGATTTCAGCAGTCCTCCCTGGATCCCTGTCTCTTACAGTATTTGTAGCCACTCTTCTGTGATGATCCCTGAGCCTTGTAAGGAGATGCTGTTATGAAGATATGCCATTAGGGCTGGACAAACAATGGTTTGAGGACATGACAGGACTGTTGCACACCTTAACTCAGTAGCTGTGGTTCCTGTGGAACACCTGCAAAAAATCAAGACAGTAACAGTTTCAGCATGGATGAAGCAGGGACCCATGAAGTCTGACCCCTAGCTAAAGACCTGTTGGCAATTGATGGCTACTAGAGGAAAGAGAGTCGGTTTTCATCGAGAGTGATGCCCTTTTATAACAATTTGTTCATGTTACAATAGATGGCCCTATACCAATGAACCAACTGGCAGTACTAATTGGACTCAGTGTGTTTAAAACAATAACAACAACAAAGAAGACATGAAAGTAGGAGAGAAATATGAGGGGAGGGTCTGGGGGAAATTGGCAGAAGGAATGGAAGATGGCTAGGATCAAAATATATTGTACACGTATATGAAACTCTCAAAAGAAAAAAAATAAAGATTTTTAAAGATGGGCAACAGAAACAAAACAACTTTTCTCTAGAAAATTAATCATGTGGTGATTCATGGGCAGGTTCCAAAGATAAGTGTACAAGGATATTCATCACAGTGTCCTTTAGAAAATTAAACTCTGCAAGCTGGGTTGTGCCTGTAATCCCAGCACTTGGAAGGATAAAGCAGAAAGATTGCCCCAAGTTTAAGGCCAGTCGAAGCTACACAGTGAATTTTTGATCAGCTTGGGCTGCAGAGTGAGATTTTATCTCACAACACTGAAATTTCAACAAACCAAACAAATGAGCAAAATCCTGTTAAAAGCAATTAAATTAAAAAACAAAGCATGAATATATATCTGAAAAAGAGTATGTATTCTCGAGTATGTCATTAGTTGGTTTAAGATCACAGTTTGTGATCACACAGAGAAGGAATGAGTACAAAATATACTATGATTTGACCGCAAGGATGAAGCTAACCTACTATTACTATTTGATTAAAATGACACAGCATTATACTTCACCCCAAATTCTTATTTCTCATCAGAGAAGTTTCCCTGGGCAGTCCACAATGATTAATTCAGAAGCTCACAACTGATCAAAGCAGAGAGAATACGTTACAACGGTGTGCTCATCTACGAATGGGATATCTATATTACCACCAACACCAACGTAGCAAAGCTTGAGAACTTAGTTAGGAAATACTTAGGGGAAACTATTAGTTAGGAAACTAAATAGTTAGGGAACTTAGGTGAAATAGTCTGTAGAAGATTGGAGCAAAACTGTCCACAGAGCATGACAAAGAATAGCAGCTATGGTTGCCTTCACAAGACCTGCAAAAGGTCAAGTCCGTTCGTATTATAACATTGATGGAAAGGGTCTCACAAGACCCAACACCTAATTGAGGAATTATAGACAGTTGATGGTTTCCAGGGGAGAGAGAGTCAGTTTTCATTAAGGGTGTGAATCTTGGTAAGTTAATCATGTCTAGTAAATGGTCTTATACCTAGGAGTATGTGGTCATCAATAGTTGGACTCACTGAATTAAAGTTTTAAAAGAAAAAAGGACAAAAAGTTGGGATAAATGTGAATCTAGGAGTTGGGTTGAATATGACCTATGCTTGTTATCTGAGATTTTTAAAGAATTGATAAAAATATAAAGTTAAAAATAACTAAATACAATTTATAAAAATAGATGTATGCTGTGGTCCTTTATATCCTGACATAAAATTAACATTAAATACTTAAAGCAAGTGAGGGGTTTTTGAACAGGATACCTCTAATATGTAAAATTCCTTCTGTATATGTTTGTGTTGATGCAGTGAGACAACAAAATGAGGGCAAGTATTGTAGTGAGAAGGAGATTTCCAGGGAGTGTGCAACACAGTATCCATAGCAGTGAGCTTTTCTATACTCTTTAGGTTTTCTCTGAAACTTGCAAAGCTATAACATTATAATATGATGTATATAAAAGTATGATTTTTTTAAAGAAAATATAATTTGGATGGGTATATAGACTTAACACATAGTTTAAGATATATTGCTTAAATTCTTTATAGTAATGCAATATGATTTTATAATTAGATAAATGTATATTCTTTTATAATAAATAAATTGAAAAGCACGCAATATCACACACACACACACACACACACACACACACACACACACACACACACACGATGATAGTTTATTTAAATTTTCGAACCACTACAAAGAACTCTTCATAGATCTGATGATGCAACCAACTCCCACCTGCCTTATTTTCTGACAAGGTTGAAACTGCTCAAGAGAATAAGGTTGGGAAATAAAGCAGGGTCAAAGCCTGGTCACTATGTCACTGAAATAAACTCTTTTGACTACATTCATATAAATATAACATTTTTTTTTTTATTTAAGACCATTAGAACCAAGTTAAATAATTAACTTCAGGACTTTGCTTTATGAGTACTATACAGGCTCTCATTTAGCCCATTGTTTATAAACAAATGAAGTTGTGAATTAGATGAAAAGACTCCTTGGAGGTGACTTCAGTTCATCAGCTTCAGGAACTCAACTTTTGCCTAACAGTTTAAAAGTCAAATATCTAAAGGTCAATGTTTCTTCATAGGTTATTTTGAATTTTTATTTTGATTGGTTTAACTAGAGACAGCATGGCAAGGGTCATGTAATTATTTTTTTTAATTTTAATTTTAATTTTAATTTTTTATTTTGCAATACAATTCAGTTCTACAAATCAGCCATGGATTCCCTTGTTCTCCCCCCTCTGGCCCCCCTCACCTTCCCCCCAGCCCACTCCCTATTTCTACCTCCTCCAGGGCAAAGCCTCCCCCGCAGACTGAGATCACCCTGGTAGACTCAGTCCAGGTAGGTCCAGTCCCCTCCTCCCAGGCCGAGCCAAGCGATCCTGCATAGGACCCAGGTTTCAACTCATGCAATGAGCAGAGGACCCAGTCCCACTGCCTGGATGCCTCCCAAACAGATCAAGCCAATCAACTGTCTCATCCATTCAGAGGGCCTGATCCAGTTGGTGACCCCTCAGCCACTGGTTCATAGTTCATGTGTTTCCATTTGTTTGGCTATTTGTCCCTGTGCTTTATCCAACCTTGGTCTCAACAATTCTCACTCATACAAACCCTCCTCATTCTAGCCAATTAGACTCCTAGAGATCCACCCTGGGCCTAGCCATGGATCTCTGCATCTAGATCCCTCAGTAGTTGGATGGGGTTTCTAGCATGACAATTAGGGTGTTTGGCCATCCCATCACCAGAGTAGGTCAGTTCAGGCTGTATCTTGACCATTGCCAGCAGTCTGTTGTGGGGGTATCTTTGTGGATTTCTGTGGGACCTCTCTAGCACTTTGCTTCTTCCTATTCTCATGTGGTCTTCATTTACCATGGTCTCCTATTCCTTGTTCTCCCTCTCTGTTGTTGATCCAGCTGGGATCTTCCGCTCCCCCAAGCTCTCTAGGGCATATACCCAAGGAATACTCAACCACACCACAAGAGCACTTGTTCAGCTATGTTCATATCAGCATTGTTTGTAATAGCTAGAACATGGAAACAACCTAGATGCCCTTCAACTGAAGAATGGATAAACAAAATGTGGTACATATACACAATGGAATACTACTCAGCAGAGAAAAACAATGACATCATAAGGTTTGCAGACAAATGGATGGATCTGGAAAAAAATCATCCTGAGTGAGGTAACCCAGATTCAGAAAGACAAACATGGTATGTACTCACTCATAGGAGGATACTAGATGTGGAACAAGGATGACTGGACTGCTACTCACATCACCAGGGAGGCTACCTGGAAAACAGGACCCCAAAAAAGACATGGGGATCACCCAATGATGGAGAAATGGAAGAGATCTACATGAACAGCCTGGACATGAGTGGGGGTAATGAAGGGTGAGGGTCATGTAATTTTTATACTCAGGGAAGGGCTACATCTCCTCAGGGTTTACAGTGAGTTCCACATCCTAGGCCACTGATGTCCTTGAAACTTGTTTACTAAGTCCAGCAATGTGTCTCCCTCTGTTTTCTTAATTCTTTTCAACACGTTTGCACACACCTACTGAGTGACCTTAACTAAACCTTACACTTCCGTTGATTTTAAAGAGAAATTACTTTAAATTTTCTTTGAATATTTTAGAAAAATTTAAAATATCTTGATAATTGAGCAGTTTAGACGATGTCATATAGAAAATCTTCATATTTCTACAATTTTTATCAAAAGTTCGCTATTATTTCAAAGTAAAGCTGTTAAAATAGTAATGGAGTTGGGCATGAATATACACACAATTAATTTCAGCACTTAAGAAATAAATGAATAAAAAAAGTCAAAAAATAAACCAAAAATGAATACATACATATATTCATAAACATGTAACAGATAAGTCAAAGTTATTCTTACCTTGTGAAAACTGACTCTTATTTAATCCCAGACTGTTGACTTTTCAGCATACCTGAGCAGATCATTGTCTGCTGGACCTGGGATTGGAGGACCTGAAGAAATGGGGCAGATGACATTACCGTAGACCTTACCTCAGTTTCAGTATACTTTTATACAAGAATGGAACAAAAAAAACCAATGATCTAAGGATAATTATTTGAGTTCAGAAGAACATGTAAATAAACATTAGTAAACACATACTAAATATTAGCAGGCCTTTCACACAATTTTTTCAGGACAGAACAATTTAAACACAATTCCCTGGAATGTACTATAGATTACATCTATAAATAAATTACCATATATATGTGTGTGTGTGTGTGTGTGTGTGTGTGTGTGTGTGTGTGTGTGTGTTAAAACAGTTACATCACCTTCCCTTCCCTTTCCTCCCTCCCAACCCTCCCATACCTACTCCCTTTCAGATTTCTGGCTTTATTTTTTTTGATTATTTGTTTTTTTTTTTTTACATAGAGAGATGCTCAAATACAGAAATATAACCTCCTGTGGCCTGTTCTGTTGTTTATGTATATATTATTTCAAGGATGACAGATTTTTGTTGGATAACCAAAATTGGGAACTTTGTCCTAAGGAAAGGTTACTTTTCCTTCTCCAGGAGTTATCAGTTCCCTGTTTCTTTGTGTAAGGACTGGACTTCATGGGATTTTCCCATTTTCATTTTAGGATGTTTCTTAATCTTGTCATTATTCAGATATTGCTTTGGCAGCCTCCTGTTCCTTTCCTCCCTCCATCCCCTCCCATGTAACACCCCCTTCTCCTTCTCAAAACCATGACCTCTTTTTCTTTAGTCTTTAGTTTATTTGTTTTGTATGTGTATGAGTGTGTGTGTGTGTGTGTGTGTGTGTGTGTGTGTGTGTGTGTATCCTGCTCAGTCTGTACATTGTTACTTTCATGTATATGATTTCAGGAAAGACCACTTGGTATTGGATAACCAACTAGTGGTTAGTACATCCTTGGAGAAGACATTCTCAGCATTTCTTAGTCACTTGTCATTCTTTGTCTAAGGGTGGGGCCCTGAGAGATTTCCCCCTTCCAAGTTAGCATGTCCATTGGTAGCATACTTTTTCAGTTGTTATTTAGGCAGCCATACATACAGTTGAGGTGTTATGGGTAAAACGTCCTTGTCATTTCTTTCTCTTTTTTTTCAAAACATTTTCATTAAGAATTTTTTTATTCACTTTACATTCCAACCACAGATCCCCCTCTCTTCCCTCCTCCTGCCCCCAGCTTTCCCCCTAACACACACACACACACACACACACACACACACACCCATCCCCTCCTGCGACAAAGGCCTCCCATGGAGAGTTAGCAGAGCCTGGTACATTCCCCTCACCCTGCATCAAGGAGCTCCCTGGCAGTAGGATCAGGATCCATCCCTGGTGCATGAGCTGGCTCTTTGGAGCCCAATATCTATGGTGGGGCACCTTGCACATCCCTGTCATTTCTATGAGACAAAATCTTCCAGCAGACTTCCTGGCCCTCTGGTTCTTCCAGTCTCTCTGCCTCCCTCTTCCACAATGCTCCTTGAGCCTTAAATGCAAGAGTCATATTATGGATGTACAAATGGAGGCTACTTACCCTGTGATCAGTTGTTGTCTATATTTCATCCAGTTGTATTTTTGTGTAATCATGTCCTTCTGTAACAAAGAGAAGTTTCTCTGATGGGGCTGAGAGATGCACTTAACTGGGCACAAGGATCAATGCTTAGAATGTAGTCAGGAATTATGCTGGTTTAGTTAAAGTAGTGATTGTCAGTTCTCTAAGAACTATGACTCACTATCCACAGAGTGTTGACTACCTTTCTAGTAGTAAGGATGATTTCCTTTCAGTTAAGTGCACCTTAAGCCGAATGTGAGAGCTGTTAGTTACCATCAATATATGAGTGCCATTATTGCACACTCAAAGTTATCATGTTATGCTGATCATTATTGTGATTCGTATGCACCCCATCTGGGTAGGACTATTGGTTGTGTCTCTCCCCTAGAATTCTGCATAATAACTTCTAGTACTATGAGAGCTAATCCTCAGGGAGGAAACTTTCAGGTCAGATCCGGCTCAAATTCTCCAGGTCTTCTATTGTCAGCCCAAGCAGGATAACTTCAGTTGAACTATATATGTTTATGTAAACATACAGACTTATATGTATGTAATTTACATAAATAAAATTTCCTCCTTCATATCCATTTTTATCCAAGCATTGAAAGAAATATGAAGAAGTGTGTCACAAAGATTTTGTTCTTTGAAGAAGATAGTGATGGAGGATGAATATCTGTGCTTGATTCATGTCTGTCTCTCACATAGTGCCCAATGTAAGGGGGTATGAATAAAACCAATGTCAACTTCATCAGTGAGTGAGTGAGTTATTTATCAGATCCTAAATATCAATCATTAACAATCTTAATTTCTGTCCCTCCTTCCCACCCCTTCCAGTGTCTCACTTTTTCCCATTAAATGATACATAGCAAACACGTAGAGTCATGATATAGAATCTGCAGGAGATTTAAAGATGGTGCTAAGAGAAGAGTAATTCACCCAATTTGATATATTTGATATACTTCCAGAAAAATCATGAGAAGCAGAATATTATTCTTCACTGCAACTGGCTTGTGTCAGTCATGAGAACATATTTACCAAATATTTAACAAGCACGTTCTACATGTCAAGTACTTTTTAATGCCTCATATGTATGAAAGCATTTACTTCTTATACCAACCAAGTGAAACAATCAATATTCTTCAAGTTATAAGGAAAACAAATTGAAGCACAAAGAAGCTGAGGCAGTTACCTAAGGTTGTACTGCGGAAAAGTAATAGGACCAGGATTTGGGTCAGTGAGTCAGATGCTGCAAGCTACAAATTTAGTTCAATCTGGAAAATTTTCCCCCAATTTAACTTTTTTTTATTTATTCTTTATGGATTTCACATCATGATCCCACTCATCTCCCCCTCCCTTCTCTTCTACTCTCTACCTTGCAACCTCCCCCAGGATGAAACAAAATAAAATTTAAAAGAAAAGAAAAGAGGGAAAAAAGAAAGAAAAATCTCATCTTGGAAGCTGTAGTGAGACACAGTGATTCATATATTATACCCTTTAGTCCATATATCATTACTTGCAAGTGTTACTGCAATGAGTCATTGGCCTGGTTCGAGGATTCTGGTTTTTGCTATACCATAGATACTGGGCACTCATTAGGGCTCCTCTTGGATATCCTGTCACTGTCCTGTGTCATGGAGATCCTGCAACTTTGGGTCTGCAGGGCTGAGATCTTCACATGCTCCAGAAGATCATAGATAGGGTGGATGATGGGATGGGTCAATTCATAGAGCTGGTCTTGGGTTTGGGTGGTTGCTGAATTGGTCAGTCTACCAGTTCTCCTTCATCCTCAACACCAGGATGGGCTCTCCAGCACCACCCCTGCTAGCTCACCTATGTAGTAAGCAGAAAAGGGTAGGACCAGTCATCCTACTCTCATGTCCTTGAGGTTGTCTGGCTCATACCTACACCACCAGGGCCAACTCTTCTGTATTTCCCAGGAGAAGTGTAGAGGCCACACTTCAGAGTGCTGCAGCTGGTAAGAGGCATGGCCAGAGCCAACTCTCTTGCTCTCATGACTTCAGGGCCTCTGGGCCTTAGGGCCAGCTCTCCTACCTGCTACAGGCCACAAGGAGTGCTGCAGGGGGGGGGGGCAGGATTCCTTTCACTTGCCCATGCCACTATATGACAGATGAGTGACAGGGACAGAGCCCTCACAATTGTGTTCTTGGGGCCAGCTCACCTGTGTCCCCCTCAATGGGGTCAATGCTACTGTATTTCCCAGGTGAGGTGCAGAGCTTGCTCTCCTATGTGCTGCATCTGGTGAGGGACAGGGTCAGCTCTTTGGCCTGCCACACGTGGCAAGGGGAGAGGGGGTTATGGTATCTTTCTCTTGCCCTTACCACATGGCAGATGAGGAGTGTGAGGCCAGCTCTTCCACTCTCAGGATCTCAGAGCAGGCTCACCCATGCCCCTTCCAGCAGGGTCAGTACTACTGTGTTATCCAGGCAAGGGGCAGGGCCTCCTCTCTCGAGTGCTACAGCAAGTGAGGTGTGAGGCCAGTTCACTGGTTCTCATGACTTCAAGGACAGCTCCTTCACCTACTATAGGTGGTGAAGTGTGATGGGTAGGGTGGAGAGAGCATCACCTCCTTGCTCTCACCACCATATGGTGGATGAGTGGTGTGACAAGATCTCTCATGTTTCCATTCTCAGAGCTGGCTCTCCTGTGCTCAGTCAGCGGGGTGAGTTCTACTGTGTTGCCCAGGTGAGGTGTAGAACCTAATCTTCTCAGTGCTGCATCTGGTGAGGAGCAGAGGAAGCTCTCTCATCTGCCTCAGGTGGCTAGTCCATGGCACACAGAAAGTCTGTCACTGTTACAAAGGTGTTTTAGATCACATTTATGTTTATGTTTGTAGGCTGAACAAAGCACTCTTTAATGTGCATGCATCAGACTCAATCAGTTGAAGGCCTTAAAATGAAAAAAAAAAAAAACCCACCAAAAGAACAAATTCTTCTTCCAAGCTGCCTTCAAACTTACTCTGCAACATGAGGTTTTCCTAGAGTTTTCCACTTCTATGTAAATTTTAGATCCACTTGCTCTACAGTGCACCAAGTCTTCACACTGTCTGTTGTTCCTTGTCTATCTCCACATCCTATTATCAGGTGAAGTCTTACAGTTTTGATTACATTTCAGTAGCAAGGGATCTCGATTGGCTGTATAACAATTATGCCAATATAAGCAGGAAAGTTGAACAAAGGACAGACCACAGAGGATCTGAGCCATTAGCTAGATGAACTTAGACTTCATTCCATAACAACTTAGGTACATTTTCATTGCTGTGAAGAAACACCACGATCAAGGCAGCTTAGAAAAGGAAGCATTTAATTGAGGACTCACACTTCCAGAAAGTTAGAATCCAGGACCATCATGGTGGAGAACATAGCAGCAGGTAGGCTTGCCACTGGAGGAGTATCTGAGGGCTGACATCCTTATCCATAGGTAGGAGTCAGAGAGAGCTAACTGAGTAAGAATGGTGTGGGCTTTTGAAACCCAACCCAGGTGGCAAATATCTTTCTAATTTTTCCCAAACAGTTCCACCAATTAGAGGCTAATCTCTCAAATATATGAGCCTATGAAAGCCACTTGCATTCAAACTACCACACATGGACAGTTGTTGTTCAAATCTTAGATGGTCTTTTAATAAACAATCCAGAGCAAGATATCAGGATGAAAAATCAGAGAAGCAGAACAGTCAGCCACTAGTTCTTACCTCTACGAAATCCTCAGCCTAAACAGAGTGAGTTCCTGTTTCCTCATGGCTTATATACCTTTCTTTGCCCTGTCATATTACTTCCTGGAATTAAAGGCATGTATGCTTCCCAAGCAAAGGCATGAGATCTCAAGTGCTGGGATTGAAAGGAGGAGCCTCCACCACCCAACCTCTATGTCTAATCTAGTGGCTGGTTCTGTCCTCTGAGCCTCAAGCAAGTTTATTAGAGTACACAATATATCACCACAGACAATGGAGAAATGGAACATTATCTGTTAAAACATTCTTAAGAAAAGAGTGACAGAGTTCTTTAACAAATTGGATTCAACAAGTATAGGTGGGAATTTAGGGGGAGAAGACAGGAAGTAGAGGGCTAGTTAGCTGAACATTAAAAACTGCAGTCAAGTAAATGAGTTGAAAAGTTCATAGGACAAGAGAAGAAACTGAAAAAAAATGAGTTGAAAATAAATAATTGTAAGGTGCAGGTTTCCAAGGCATTTTTTTGTTTCTGAGTCATCCTAGAAGACTGTGCCAACCAAGGATTTTAAACAGACACAACCTTTCCATGCCCTTACCCAATCCTGAATTAACTCCTGGGAATAGTCTGTTCTTTTCTTACTATCTCTGGAGTAGAACATTCTGTCCTAATCTTGGATGTAGGAAACCTGTTGTCCTCTCAGTGTACAGTAAGTACAACTGACAGCCTTCTTGACTCAAGCCCTATCTCCTGCAACAATGCTGCCCTGACTGTCTGGAAACACATTAGTTCTAGTCTCCAAGGATTTAAGGAGAGTAGAATAATGACATCTTCAGGAAGCCTCTTTCAGTACTTTTAAGAGAACAAAACACCCCTAAGACCTTAAGAGTTAGAAAATGGCCTCATTGCAGCTTAAGGTTTGGAAAGTTATAAATCTTTTAAAATCTTCATTCAACTACAAAGATTCAGGGAACACAGCTTCTCCAACCACAAATGCTATATGGTACATGCTAAGGATCCACACTGTGTAGCCCCTTACATGCAAGCGTCTTGCTCAAGGCACATTGAATAAATTGATTTGTAAGAATGTAGCCCCCACTAAATATTTCTTCATCCATGTGCAGTGGGTGGTGGTAGGATTGTTGACCCACAAATAATGATAGAACAAAATAAATGACAAGTCTCTTCTTCAGAGAGGTCTATTAAAAGAAAGGAGACATAGCTTGTTCTGGGAAGTTAGGACACTAAATATGCCTTTTGAGACTATTGACCTGGCATCAAACCTAAACTTGCTAAGAGGATCTTCTCAAGATTTCTTAAATTTGCCTTTTTCCCTTATAAAACACAAATAATATTTTCCTGGAAGAGGTCTCCTAGGTTTAAAGAGAATACTAGGAGCTCAGTGTTACTAGCCCTGATATCAAGCAGAGGCATAATGATACATGAGGATAGATATTCCAACACAGTTGCAATGATAAAAAGGGATAAATATGAGCTTTGCTTTGTTCAGTTAGTTTATAAGCGTACTAGGGACACTCAAAACTCTATGCTTGTTAATTCAGAGTAGCCCTGTTCATTTTGAATGATGGCTACTGCCAATAGGCTCTTTCTTGCAAAGACTGACAAAAGGATGTGGGCTCATGGTATAGCTCATCAGGTTCATCATATCTCAGGAGCATGTGAGGTTTCTCATGGAGCACGATGATCTGAAAAAAAATCCAGCTGAGCTGTTTCAAACTTTTAAATATGTATTAGAATCACCTGGGAAGCTTTGAAGCCAAAAAAAAATGTCCAACTCCCCTCAGATCCAGTCTGATTCTGTGAGGATGAGATTCAGGCATTTATAGTGTCAGTTATTAACCATGGGATTCTAATACACCAAAAAGGAGGGGATCTAGTGCTCTGGTTCAACTCTTTTTCCTTTGACAAATGAGGAAACTGAGAAGAAAGAAGAAGCTAGGGATGCAGAGGTAAACAATAACACATCAAGTTTCTTCTGCTAGTCATTGGATTCCCACCACAGGATTTTTTTTATAACATATCAGTGAGTCCTAAGATGCCACCTCATTTACGCCCAAATCATTTGGGAGTCATTGCTTACTTATTTGGTTCTTTATTTAGTTTGAGATACAGTCTCATTTTATAGCCTTGGCTGACATGGAACTCTCTATGTGGAGCTGTTTGGCTTCAGACTCACAGAGAACCACTTGTCTCTGCCTCTTAAGTGCTGGAATTAAAGGTATGTACCGCCACTCCTGGCTTAAGGGTCACCATTTAAATTGTCTGCTTTACTTTGAATGAAATAATCTTCAACCTCTCCAAATAATACTCAAGCACAAATTTGAAATCCATGATACTATACCATGTCATTGGTGCATCCTTTCAAATGAAAACATACAGGTAGCATTTTGTGGACTTAACAGGTTATATTTAGGAATATATACATACATACATATATATATATATATATATATGTGTGTGTGTGTGTGTGTGTGTGTGTGTGTGTGTGTGTGTGTATTAACAATGAAAAAAGAGGGCATAAATTTGAAGGAGAGCAAGGTGGGGTATATGGGAAGGTTGAAGTGGGAAAGGGAAGGAAGAAAAGTTGAAATTAAGTTGTAATTTCAAAAATGAAAGAAAAGAAAAAGATTTGCTATTCTTTGTAGGTAGAATCTAATGTTATCACAGACATAAAGGAGCACACAGTTGAAAGGAGACATTGCAAGATCAGAGATTTGAGGTCTAATTCTCAATTTGTTACACACTAACTGTACTATAACCTAGAAGCCTAATCGAAGTGGCTGAAAAATTGCTGATTTGAAAAAAAATAAAGAATGAGTCATCATCATCATGGAGGTTTCGGCAACGCTGTCTTTGCTTTTGCAACATAAATGCATTTACTTTCAGTTCCTCAGCTGTTACATGACCTTTGAGCATGGGCCTCACAAGAATGTTGACTCTCTGATGTGTTTAGTACGTTGTCTGTCATAGAGCAGGTGACTCACAAAATGCTGCCTGTATCACATTCATAACAAGAAATTCATGTCTTGATACCATGGAATTGCCCTTACTATGGCAACTACTAGCCTGGGATGGCCCCCTGTAGCCATTTTTGTATGATTAAACTGTAGCAATTACAGAATTTATCCACAGTAGCCAT
Organism: Peromyscus eremicus; assembly: GCF_949786415.1. Taxonomy (NCBI): domain Eukaryota; kingdom Metazoa; phylum Chordata; class Mammalia; order Rodentia; family Cricetidae; genus Peromyscus; species Peromyscus eremicus. Next base: position 83,831,229 of record NC_081417.1, on the reverse strand, counting down.
CGTTAAATTAGCAATGGATAAGACTCTGTAGTCATTGTACATAATACATCATGATCATTTAAAATTTCTGTGCTCAGAGGATGGCTCACAACCCAGTAATATATACAACACCAGGAAAATGTTATAAATTCCTATTGACTGAATCAGAATCTGCATTTTAATAAAATAAGCAGTTGGGTTCTATACATATTAAACTTTTATAAAGCCCTGTATCCATCTTGATATAATAATATTGCTTAAGAGAGTGCTGTAATAAAAATGAGGCAGGGAATCTTATCATTTGCCCAGCTAACCACTCATTAATTCCATCTCTAAATTAAGAGTAATGATATAAATCCATAGTGTTCATCAGCACAAGGGAAGGATTTAGATGGAGAAAGACCCTGAAGACTTTCCCTAAGAATAGTTTCTACACATAAATACATAAAAAGATCACATGGATACTCTTACACAACCAAGTGGTACTGAAACACCAAAGGTAAAGCAGATGTTAGCAGGACAGCTGTACCTAATATAGAGCAAGATCAGGACCTGCCTCCTTTCACCTCCACCCAGACAGTATCAATTACCTGTTCGTCATCTTTGTTTGAAAACCACGGTCCTAGAAGCCTTCCTATTGTGTATCAGTGGAGCATAATGTGTGAGGGTCAGGGAAAGTAACATGAATTTACACTCTTGTCCTGAGCTGAGTCAAGTTGGTGTATGAGTCATATACAGGGTGCCCTATGTGATGGCATGCTAAATGAGGAGTCAGCAAATCAATGTTTGCAACGTGAGACTTCCACGTAAGCTCCATACCAGGGCATAACAGATCTATAGGTGACTCAAGAGATCAGCTAAAGAATTAGGGTATTCATACCCAACTGAGATATATCCCCTCTATATAAAGCAGTCTACTGAGTAGGTTCCTAGTAAAACACTTCTTACAAACTATTATACAGATCTTCTATACTGTACTGGGAGACTGAAGAATCTAGGAAAGAAATGGATGCCATAGTTGCCGGTGCAGCTGTTTAAATTAAAGAAGCAGTGTTTAGAACAAAATTACTATTGTCATTTTCCCAAAAAGCACATTTCAAAAAGTCAATGAAAAAATGTTGCAAGGCATCATCATTTTTATAAACATAGGTGGAAGAAAAGGGGTTTGCAGGGACAAAGGTCTGATTTTCCACTCAGTTTCTTGTCAAACGGAAATTCAGAGGCTGGAGTTGCAGTCCACAGCAAAGTTCCCTGGAAGATGAAATGCATGCAAATGTTCTGGAAACAGGAATGTTTGATCCAAGTGGTCTCTGTAACCTGCAGTAAACAGCTATGGTTTCCAGTGTATTAAATGCATGGGTGTACAACAGGGTAAATATGCCTGGTGTATCCAGGAAATAACAATTTTAATAGCTGATATTAATATTATTTATTTTATAACCAATTTTGATTGATAGTCAAGACAAGATCGTCTATAATCATTGGCACCATGAGGTTAGCTTGCATTTAAGTTTCATCTTTCTGCCAAAAACTTTTACATTTAATATGTCACTTTCATTCACTGATGATTCTCCTACAGTGAGAACATTTTGTGGTGCATAAAAGGAGATGACACAGATGCATGAACTAAATGTAAATAATTTTCAGCCTCCTCACCAGGCCCTATGATAGCTATCATTACTTTTATTATATGGAGCATACGCAGATACTTGGATCAAATAGATACCACATGTCAGAGTCAACATAAGGCAAAGATTCTTCCCAGGCAGGATCAGATACTAGTCATTAGGAGGAGTAGGGTTTTAAACACTAATTTTCTGCCAAATACTTCACTAATGGGTTTATAAACCTTACTGCCTTTCATCCTCCTTCCAACTTCTTAAAAGGTAGGTATTTAAGTGGTCTCATTTGTAGAAAAGGAACATAAAGTTTGCAAATGTGTTCAGCCTGTTTTGCATCACTGTTGCAGAATTCTTGAAACTGGGTAAATTATAAGGACTATAGAGATTTATTTCCTTCAATTTAGAAGCTGGAAAATTCATGGTTGAGCTGTCTATATCTGGCAACAAGTCTCTTCTTGTGCCTTTCCACATTGGAAGGACAAGAGAGCACATGATAAATATTAAGCAGAATGTCAAACTCATTTTTTTTCTGTAAGCTCATTACTGAAAAACAAAACAAAACAAAACAAAAAAAACTTGCCATTCTGCTGTGGGATGTTCTGTATGGCAAATGTGTTGCTGATTGGTCAATAAATAAAACACTGATTGGCCATTGGCTAGGCAGGAAGTATAGGCAGGACAAGGAGGAGAATAAAGCTGGGAAGTGGAAGGCTGAGTCAGAGAGACACTGCCAGCCACCACGATGACAAACAGCATGTGAAGATGCCGGTAAGCCACGAGCCATGTGGCAAGGTATAGATTAATGGAAATGGATTAATTTAAGCTGTAAGAAAAGTTAGCAAGAAGCCTGCCACGGCCATACAGTTTGTAAGCAATATAAGCCTCTGTGTTTACTTGGTCGGGTCAGAGCGGCTGTGGGACTGGCAGGTGAGAGAGATTTGTCCTGACTGTGGGCCAGGCAGGAAAACTCTAGCTACACCATTCCCTTAAGAAGTTCCATTTCTCAGTACTTTTGTATTGTAGTTAAGTTACCAACACATAAAATGTAGAAAGCACATTCTTCAATCAGTGTTGTTTGACATTTTCTGGGCAGATGTGATTAAAGATATATTCACCCTAGATAGGGCACTGAGGACAGACCAAAGAAATGATCATTTCCCATTCTAGCTTAGTGAACCAGTGAGTTTATTGGAATTGCTTCCAGGAGCATTGATGACTCAAAGGCAGCTGCATCTCCAAACAGTTCACTCAAGCATGGAGATGAGTCATGAAATCTGCATTCTTGGAGCTCCCTGCACAACATATTAATATGTGGAATTTATTAAATGTATAACATTCTTCTAAACTTCGAACCGCTGCAGAGTAGCAGTGTTCTGCATCTCTCCGATCTTTAGCAAGAAGCCTGCCACATAGAGATATTTGATGAAGGTCAGAAGAACCAAGCAACCTGAACATAACAGAAGCCTTCAATCCAAGTTACATGTTAGTCTAACTCAGAAGATTCCAAGTTCAAGGCCAGTCTGGGATTCAGAATAAGTTCAAAGCCAACTTAACCAACTTATTGAAACTCCACTTTGAAATAAAAACTGAAATAGGAGCTGGAAGTATGGCACAATAGTAGAGTACTATTGTATAGGATAAATGAGGTCCTACGTTCAAATCCAAGTTTCATAAAAAATATAATAAATAAATAAATAAATAAACAAATAAGTAGTCATTAAGCCTTTCATTTCAGTTCTAACACTCTTATTATACTTAATTCTAATAAACCAGAGAATTATACTACTTCCATGTTAATTGTGACATCTTTTGCCTGGACTATAAATATCCTTACATGAAATATAACAAAGTTTTCAGCTCAGATTAAAAAGTTGATAAACTCATAGTCTGGGCCCAGAAAGCACATTTTTCCCCCTGAGACTAGCTAGCAAAATCAGTGGAAAAACTGCCATTAAAAGAAGATTCTTTCATAACCTCAATACAGCTCTCAGTGGCCACTTCAATCAAAATTGGATTGATATAATTATTGCCAAGAATTAAGGTATCTAGCTCACCTATGCCAGTCCATTGACAAGGTTGTGAAGGAAGTAATGTTGCTTTACAGAAATATTTGCTGAGTTGTATTCTCACTTATGTTCCCTCAAATATCAAGCAAAATTTGTTAAGGTTTCTTCAGATAATACTGATACCTCATTTCTATATGGCATTTGACAGTGTACCAAGCATTTTTGCTTTCTTCTCATATTTGTTCCAACACAAGCTGAGAATGGCAAGGATGAGCTAAATGAAGTATCAAAGAAGAATCATGATTTTTCTTAGAAATACAATGTGACAGAAAATAAATTTAAGACTTACAATTTATTTGGTAAATAACTTATGACTCTTCCCAAGTGTGAGGTATATTCATTCTGCTTCCTCATGTTCTGGGAGGCAGTGATATCATCCCCTAGTGAAGTCTGCAATGACTCAGCCATCAGAGAGAAAATCATAAGTCCATCTCTGCCTCTTACCACAAATAGAACTCAGAAGCTAATGTAGTATTTAATGTAGAAAATAGCCTGTATCCAGAATTTAGGGGTGGAATTTTCTTCTTTCTATGGTCAGTCTGACAAATAATTATGATAAAATGTGCACTGGTTTATGGTGGTATTTTATTTGTACTGAAATGTAATTTTAATTGTATGTTAATAAATAAAGTTGCCCGGGGGTCAGAGCTATTAGAGCCATAGCAAAAGCTCGGCATTGGTGGTGTACGCCTTTAATCCCAGCACTTGGTAGGCAGAGCTAGGTAGATCTCTGTGTGGTCAAGGATACAGCCAACATTGGAGACACACGCCTTTAATCTCAATACCATAGAAGACCTGGAGGGCTGTACAACAGACAGTGACGAGGCAGTCATGTGGTTGGTTTTACAACCAATGAGAAGGCAGAACAGAAAGTCTATATAAAGACAAACAAACAGGAAGTAGCTCTCTTTCGGAGAGGTCTCTTGGCTTAAGAGACTAGCTGCAGCAGGTGGGTAAGGCTCTTAGCAATGATCTCTTGGCTTTCTTCTTTGCATTGGTTCTGTGTTTCTTATTTAATAAGACAATTGGTTACATCTACACTGGTTCTGACATATGTCAGTATTTTTTACCTTCCTCCTGAGGAATATGCTCATTCTGCCATTTGATTTCTATGGTACTGTCGAACTACTAGTGCTTATCAAAGTGGACAGAGTTCAAAAGAGAAATCCGTGTGTGTGTGTGTGTGTGTGTGTGTGTGTGTGTGTGTGTGTGTGTGTTAAATTTTAGTGACATGTTAATTATATTTAGTCATGAATTTCATTATAAAACATAAGAAATTCCATTCATATGATATATATAGTGTGTGTGTGTTTTATATTGATCATATTTATCCCTTATAACCTTTTCCTGTCCCTCTTCTTCTCCCAACCAGCACATACTTTTTGCTTTCTTTCTTTCTTTCTTTCTTTTATTTCTTTCTTATGGTTTTATTTTTGGTGGGTCACTGTTTTAATTAGGTTTGCTCACATAAAATAAGTAAGGGGTTATATGAATGGGGTATGGGCATCTTGCCACCAAAGAAGGTATCTTTTCTTTCTTTAGCATCCCTTAGCCACATTTAAGTCATCAGAGAAGGAGGAAGGGAAACCTTATGATCCTCTCCCATTTCTATGACAGAATGTTGATGGGTCCAATTGTGCAGATCTTATACTGGTAATTAGAGCTCCTGAGAATTCAAGAGTGAAACAGCCTTGTCATGTTGAGAAGAATGCATTACACAGTACCCCAATTTCTCCAGCTCTTCAATCTTGCCATAATGTTCTCTGAAACTTGGAGGTGTGTTATATATGTCTGATTTAGGACTTCTCAATCAACATTCAATTCTTCTCAGCACTTCAACCAGTTCTACATCCCTGCACTAACCACCATCTACTGCAAAAATAAAATTCTCCATCCAAGGCTGACTTTATTCCTGGGATGTGGGAATAACCAAAAGTATTTAAAATGCAGTCTAACAGTTACATTAAGCCCATTTAACAAGACAACAACAATAGCTTCCTCAGTGGGAACTTTGTTCTACACTGCTGAGGGATTTTGACCAGATTTACAATACAAACTAAATTCCTTCCGGGGGGAAAAAGCCTCAAATACAACCAGAAAGTGCTTGGTTGGCCCCTAAAAAGGCTTTCCACTATTTGACCAGTTGGCATGCCTTACCTGGTCCATTTGTAGCATAGCATGCATGATCCACAACTAAATAATGCCCTTGATGGCAGTTCTTCCCTGAGCAATCCACATAGCATGTTCCTATGAGGACTACCCAACAAGGAGGAAGCTACTAGATGATTTCCAACTTGATTTGTCTGAGTCCCCAAACCAAAACACGGATTATTTTCAGCTATAGGTTCTCACTATTCAGTTCTGATGAGCATCCAACAGCAGTGATGATAGCCTATATTGTTTTGAAGGTGGCAGGGGCCTCTGTGACCAACATCCTGTAGGGTGGTAGCCTACTCTTCACACCACAATCTATCATTTTTATCTATATTGTCATGCTGATGGGAAAGGAAGTGAAATGTAAATCTCGGCTTGATGAGTAAAGAAAGACAAATGATAAAATGGAGTTTCCAATGATCTTCAAAGAGTCATATTGCATGTAGCTTTCCTAGTGTTCCTCTAGGTTAGTTATTCCCTACTTCTTTAGCTTAATGATAAGATTATAAGTCACTTGAAAGAAACGAGGAGTTTGGAGATGATGTTAGAAAAGCACAAGCAAGATCATTAACTTCCTTAGACCCCTTTTCTAATTTATTGCTATTTCTGTATCATGTTGATTTGGCTCTCCCCAGAATACTGAGATGGATCACAACACTGGGGATGGTGTTGTTTTCCTAAGATAATATTGTTTTTCTCTGGGTCCAAGGCTACTGAAAACAATCATCTTGTGGATAAGAACAAAATGAAAGAAATAAATGATTCAGGATCCATCATCTAAGTAGCATAATCTCATTCCCACCTAAACATTCTCTGTAGCTATGTATGTTCTCTTTTTCCCATGCTCAAAGCTCCCACAGAGATGTCCTTTCACAGATCTTTCTGTTAGTCACAATGATGTCTGCCAACCTAGAAAGAATGAAGTATGAAAAAGACCCAGAAAATAAAAACTCAACATCCTCCTTTACTAGCTGCTCTCCATAGCATATGTTCTAGAAAATTCAAAAGAAATACTAAGAAACATTGACATTTTTCTTCATTCATTTATTTCATTAGGAAATTTAAAAAAAATCTTACCTTCAGATACCATCTCTAATTAGCAATCAAATCAGACTTAACTCTAATTTTCAAAAGGTTTAAAGAATGTCTATCAAAGGCCTTTAAATTATACTCAGGAGATGCAAATATTACTTGGAAATGTATTTCAGATACTATATGAAGTTTAAACAAATGGCATGCCCTTATAGTCATATGTTGCTGAGAATCTAAAATTAATTTTTAAAGATTAATTAAATGATCTGACACATTAAATTCTAATCAGTTTTCACCTCTCTGTTAACTGTCAGTGTCAACATTTGTAAATCAATGCATGTGTCTTTTTTTCCATGACAACTGGAAATTTGTACAATAAAAGGATATTATATAAACATAGTCCCAATAAAGGTAAAATGAGACAGCTGGTAGGATCTGTGAGCTTCCTCAACCTGGTCTTCATGGATAGTATGGTAGTAAATCTTAAGACACTGTAAGCTTCAAAGTGATCCATTGATTTTCTCCAGTAATTACAAACAAACAACAATATTCTCATTAGACTACAACTTTCTTAGCACATAATCCTATGAAATGTGACCTTTAGGAGTTCCAACACTTTGAGGATTAAAAGCAGAAAATTAAATTGTAAGTAGAAGATGACTCTCAGACAAAATCAGTGTCATAGAGATATAAAATGTAAAGAAGTAGCTTAAATGGAACTATTCAGTAGAGCTACAAAATCCTATCTCAGTGGGATGCCTTTTGTGAGAATCCAAGTGATAACATGGATGGGACTATCTAGCATGGTGCTTGCATAGAAGATTTTCAATACATGAAAGCAATTAGAGGATGCTGAGATATAAGACACAAAGGCAATATTAGAGTATGGCATGAGCCCTGCTCAGACACTTATGTCAATTTCAAATAATCAAATAAAGCACTCTACAAGTTTCACAGAAAACTTTTAGGTAAGTCACAATCTTCTATTTAGAAACATTTCCAAAAAGTTATTTAAAAAAAGATAGTATATGGATTGTTCAACCCTCAATAGGACAACTATATCACACCCTCTATTTTTCATGATTCAGAGACCATCTTGAGAGAGAAGTAGAAAGATTGTAAAAGCCAGAAACTGGGAAACGTTACTGAAAAATAGTATCTTCTGTGTATGATGGAACTGTTTCACTCATGAACACACAGCAGATGTGATTTCAGGAACAAGATTTTACAGGATCATGTCAGTCAATACTTCAGCAGGGAAAGTGAGGGAGCTCAGAAAACCCCACCCATAACTGAGAAGTTATTGGTAGTTGGTTACAACTTGGAGAGGTTGAAACTGTTTTCTTCAGCAGTGTAAACCATAGTACATTGTTCATGCTTCACAGTGGATGGTGTCCTAAACTCACACACATTTAGACAACGCTAATTGGACTCTAATAAGTAGAGGAAGAGGAGGGAAAGGAGGAGGAGAAGAGAGAGGAGGAGGAGGAAGTGGAAGAGAAGATCATGAAGTTGGCAGGCAGGTATGGTGAAAGGTCAAGAGGCTATGGAAGGGAAGAGTAGCATTGAATATGATTTAGACAAGTTGATTCTTACACAAACTTATTGGAGCATAAAATTATAACATAGTGTATTTGCTTTAAAAGAACAGGCTTTTGCTTCAAGAAACATTAAACAAAACACCCAACTTTCTAAAATCCCATGTAAACCTGGACAGCTATGCAAGTGTCCATCACCACAATCATATTTACACTTTTGGCATTTATTAAAAACAGCATGCATCTTATTTCAAGTTACTTCTTCCCTTTCTGGTAAGTCCTCTGAACTTCTACATAGGGTAATCTTTGCCCTTAGCTGTAGCTAGAGGTTTCTTGCCTGGCCCACAGTCAGGACAAATCTCTGTCACCCGCCAGTCCCACAGCCGCTCAGACCCAACAGAGACTTATATTGCTTACAAACTGTATGGCTGTGCCAGGCTTCTTGCTAACTGTTCTTATATCTTAAATTAATCCATTTCTATAATCTATAACTTGCCACATGGCTCGTGGCTTACCGGCATCTTCACATGCTGCTTGTCATGGCTGCTGCTGGCAGTGTCTCCCTCTGCCTTCCTATTCTCTCATTCTCCTCTCTGTTAGTCCTGCCTACACTTCCTGTCTGGCTACTGGACAATTAGTGTTTTATTTATTGACCAATCAGCAACACATTTGACATACAGACCATCCCACAGCACTTAGCTTCTATTTGGATTCCAGGTCAGTTTCATATACCAGTAGAACACATGAACTAACTCACGCTTTATTTATGATATACCTATTTTCAGAAAGGATAGTGATAAATAAAAAAGAATACACAGAAATGAGGATGAGAAAAAATGTTTCCATATAAATCATTGTAGGTAGACTACATTAAAAAAGTAGAGATAATCACATAGTATGCAAATTTACCAAACCCACTGATCAAATAAATACCAAGTTCTGAGAAATGCATGAAGTGTAATTAGGGAAGGGTCTGAGAAACATTGAGAGTGGGGGATCAGAAGACATGAATACAGAAACACAGCTTTGTATTTCTGTCATAGATATCTATAGCTATATTTCTATCTATGATCTATGGAAAAATAGGGACAACTCCATCACCAGACCTGAGAACAAAGTCTGGTTTTCAGAGGGAACAGTATTTTCAGCCATACTGTGGCTTGTTTCTAAAACCTGTTGTTGCATCAGCCAGATGGAAAGTTGTGTATCACAAGAGAAAACTGAAAACTCTCATTGATACTGTTAAGTATGAGCAAAGGATCTACAGAACCATAAGTCCTTTATAACCAGACATGCCATATGAGGGACCATAGTAGTGGTGTTAGAAATAAGTATCACTTTCTCCTACTCCCCAGGAAGATGACAACATTCTGCCAATGGTGCTCTAAGAGACTGATGGTGGCAGATGGCTGCTTAGTGACAAAAACTCATGAGAAAATTCAAAGCAACAGAAGAAGCTATGATGCATAGAGAACTATGAAACAGAGGACTACTGTATGGAAAAGAGAGGACACAGCTGCAGTTGGTGAAGCAAGAGAAATACCCAGTGTACTTTGACACATGAGGGGCAACTCCAACATAAACCACTACATCTTCTGCATAGGGTCAAAATGCTTAGCATCATCATTTCTGCTGCCTTAGAATGAGGCATGGGCTTCCTTCCCCTCTTGTTCTTTACCTTCGTAAAGTGATTGTTATATAATTGCTTTACTGGTTCTCCAGATTTTTTATGTTGCAGAAAATAGAAATTAAAGAAGCAGAATCAGAGGGACAGAGGAAGGAAGCAAAGAAAGTGGATAAACTGTGGAAGAAGAATTGTTTTCTTTGTGCAAAAGATGGGTTATACATAGGTGGGGTGGGGGATATTGAGGTTTCCCATCTTTTTCTGATTTACTTTAAGAAATTGTGTTAGAAAATTGATGGATGTAAGGGAACACTCTCGAGGGAAAGGAGTGGCTTTCTGCAAGTTTGACTGCCGTTATATGTGGCATGACTACAGCAGTATTTGGAAACTGTAAGCAAAGATGAAATTATGCTGCAAATACATATGAATGGCTGTACCATGTTCATGACTGTGAAACCTGAGACTGGCCTCCGAAGGGTCCAAATTCAGAAGAGCTCTTCAAGCAAGGGAGTGTTGGTTGTCTCTTTGAGACTCTGCTGTCAAGAAACAGGGGAGCTACAAAAATAATGTGTTCATGGGCCTATGTGACAAATTTCCAGGGACTAAGCACAACATGGCAACAATAACAAAATCATTCAAAAGGGCCTGAGATAAAAGGAGGTTTCAAAAACAAAACTAAACTAAAAAAAACAAAAACAAACAAACCAATAAGAAGCCCCTAGTTGGCAGCTGGAAGGAGGTTGCTGGAACAATGTGAATTGTTGCAGCTAATGAGTTCACGGGCTGATAAAGTGGGAAAGTACAGACACTATTCAATTAGTAATAGAAGTATTCTCCTGTGTGCCCCTAATCACATCATAAGGAAAACTGGAATCATTTTAGTATGTCAGAAGATGTTCATCACTGCAAGGCTTTCCCTTAGCCTCATCTTTTGACTCCTTCCCTGCAATCTGCATCTGAGATGATGAGGCTTGGTAGCAAAGATTTTGATTTCTTTAGCGACATTTGACATTTGGAGATATTTTCTATTTTCATGATCTTGGAGAAAGAAGACACTGATATTTAGGTGAGTAGAGGAAGGAACACTACTGAACACCCTAGAGTACACAAGTCAGGTAAGATTGCTGATAATTATCTTTCCAGATGCTAGTAGTGCTGAAAGTGGCGAACGTTACTTTAGAGACTGAATGATTTTAGTCACTCAGACTTGTCTTGGTTTCTCACAGACCCACACTCTCACTGATAAAAATATTTCCTCTTCCTAAAATAGATCCTCACTTCTGAGAAATCATCACTCTTTCTCCTTCACATTTCAGATCTGATGACCTATCTGAGAACTTTCTTGACTTTCAGAGGGTGACTTAGATGCTGTTTCTTGAGTTCTGCCCTGAGATTTGTATATATGATTTTGTGTAAAATTTCATTATTGCAATTTCCATAATTACTGATAGCATCTTGATATTTTCCCCCTAAACTCACTGTGCTGTAAGTTCTTCAGAGCAATGAGGTGACATTTTCACCATTGCCTTTACAACCCTCCATAAAGTAACACCAATAACAATTAGTCAAATAGATAATAATAAGTCATTTAATCTCTGAAGTGGTTTCCTTCAATTTTAAAATGAGGGCACTCTGGCATCTATTGTTGCAGATTTTTTTGTCATGGCTGAATGAAAAAATTGATGGGAAGTGTTCAATATATTTCATAGTATTATCTACTTGACAAGCATCTCCTCGAACTAGCCACTGAGTAAGATCCTCCCCTATATGTGTGCCTAGTGATAGAATACTATCCAGCAAGAATGGAAGTGTTCCACCACTCATCACTAAGATGTATTTCTAGTCCCATGAACTCTTTCTCATCATCGCTACAAAAGATGAATATACTGATTAAACTAGTAGGGAAACTGGGCAAAAGAATTTAAAGGCACATGCCTAATATTTCAGTTAGTTGAAACAGATCAGAGGCTCAAATCCAAATTCCAAGCATGAAGTGGTGAGTACAGATTTGACAGCACCTCAAACAACCAGGGTTTCAAAGAGTTAGAGATTCCCAAGATATCAAATCCATCTAACATTACGAAGGAAAAATAATTTTTATTTCTTCCTCTTTACTGCCTCTTGAGATCTTCTTCACAGTACCTGCATCCTTAATAGAACTATTGCCCCAGCTGATTAATCAGAGTTGCTGTTTGTTTGTGCATGGAAAATAACTCATTATGGCAAATATGCATTATAAGGCCCTAATATATGCATTTATTCAATTAAGTCTAATGTATTATTTAAGGCTTGATGTGGGATATTTATCGCTAGCAAATGCTAATTTATACAGATTATCAGAGTCTAATTAGTGCACAGCCTGTGAGGACAGTCTGCACCTTGGAGAATTTAACCATAACTTCTTCTTCTCTGGACCACTGAATTTGGTAAAGGATCAAGAAACCTGGGTCATGTATCTACTTTGGCTTTGTGAATAGGTTTCCCAGTAAATATTGGACCTCGTAATTTGCTCATTACTCCCTCTAATTGTTTGTAGAGGTGTCATTTACTCACAAGGGTTTACTGAGAGTCATGCACCCTCTGTAGCATGAATACTGATCTTCACTCCAGGAACCAAGCTTACCTGGATGGAGGTAAGAAATTATATTCTGTATAAAGCCAACATATCTATTTGCTAGATTCCAGAAGCAGGGGAGATCTTAAAATTTTCACTCAGTGAATAAGCAGTGAAAACTTATTCTAAGATAAGCTTTCTGTGACCATTGTGGCTATAGATGAATAAAGTCATCTTTATTAACAGAAAAACTTACATAAGAGTCCTAGACGTACATACTAGTTTTACTCTGTTTAGGGATGATGATTAAGCACTGGCTCCTTAAGTTCCATGTTTTAGGATCACGAAAGAATCATTTTAACTCTCTAGTTCTCAAAATTTCCACCTATAAAGGGGCAGAGAATTGACTGTATACTCATAGGGTTGTCACATGTTTGAAAGAAGCTAGAGGAGCTGATGACAGAGCCGAGGATGGTGCTCAATGGTAAGGCATTTAGCTCATCATACACAAAGTCCTGGGTTCAGTTACCAGTACCAAATCATAGGAGGAGAAATAACACCAAGAACACCTATTGTTCTCATACAGTAGCCCTTGAGACCTATCTGCCTTTCATCCAGAAAGTCAATCACAAATATTTTTTTTCTTTTTCAGACTTACAGGTTTTCCTGCAGAGGCAAGAGTCTGTTGTTTATATTTCTTCTTCAATATCTGCCTTTAAAAAATGCAACAGAAAGGTTCATTTTTCCTGGGGAACTTTTTTCCTGTCACTTCCCAAACCAGGGACTGGTTCTCTTCCTTTTTTCCAGGAAGAACATATCTCAGTGTCCAATATCTATATCAAGTCAGCTCCTTGTCACAATGTCTAGGCCTTGCATGTCAGAAAAAACAACAACAATAAAAAAACCAGCAAAAACAAACAAACAAACAAAAAAACTCCTGATGTTTTTAAGGGACTTGACTTGCCCAAAACTACTTTACAGAAGTCTGCCTCTGTTGTTGGTGAGTCTTGCCAATTTGTGCTGCATGTCACTCACTTGATTTGGAGGGAAAAAATGAGCGTTATTGTTTATCATTTACTTTTGAAGAGAGCTTTTCTTTATAGAGAAAGAGAAGAAAGGATTCAGTGATCTCCAAGCAAGGCAAATATGATGCCAGATTTAAATCTTTTGCAGTCCTAGAAAAGGCTATCTCTAGGGCTGGGGAAATGGTTCAGCAGATAAAGCACTTACCACATAAGCATGAGGATTGGAGTTCAACTCTCCTGCACACAGAAAAAGAAGTGGGAAAGTGTGATATCCTGCATTAATCTCAGTGCTCAGGGAGCAGAGACATGGAATCCCTAGAGTAAGCTGGTTAGTTAGACTAGTGAAATGTTTGAGCTCTTGGTTCAGTAAGGAACCCAACAAGTAAAGTCGAGTTGACTAAGGAAGAACTTTGGCTTCAGTCTTTGCCCAGTACATATACACCCACTCACACCATACACATAGGAGTCCAGACAAATCAAATATGCATGCATATATTCATGCATACACATTAAACACACACACACACACACACACACACACACACACACACACACACACACTTTAAAAATCCCCTCTGGTGGTTGAAGTATCAATCACTGCCTTGCAATCTTTTACTATTTTTGTAGTCACTCTCAAGAGTATTTTATCAGAAACAATTGTGAAGATGAATATTTAGCAGAATGAAAGAGACTGGGTCCCTGTGATCTTAACCTAGTTCTTCCAGACAGAGGAGTTGAAATTATAGGACAATACCATAATACACTCCACACCAATGATGGCCCAGCACTTGTAAGCTTCATAAGTTAACATGGTCTCACTGGTGATTTTTGTCTATACATGCCATAAACTCAAACTTGCTCTCTAATTCAGCATCAAAACAACTGAAAGTTTAATCCAAAGATGCATAATAGACTCTAATTACAAATTTCATCCAGCTTTGAAGTCTTATCATCTTGGTGGGTCCTGTTACTGTTTTCAGTTCACACAGAAAGCAACTGAGCCCCATTGTCAAAGACTTAATATTCATTCATGAAAGTGGGATTTAAGTCCTTTGATCTCACTCAATGTCTGCAGCCCTGAACTTCAATGTTTCATACCAGGTTTGTGCCTTCAAATGCAACGTCATGCCCTTCTCTGAACTTCACTTACGTTTGCTTAAGTTTCTTTATGCTCAGTCCTCCTAAGGCACTTTTCTCGCACTTAAATTGTGTCCCTCTTGGCTTTCTCTTACTAGACTAGATGACTGTTGACTCCACATCCATTTCATTTTCCTGACTAAAAAGTATGCACATACATATTATGGATTCAAAGAGTAGGGACGTAATACCCAGAAACAAACCTCACATATTTTTGCAGAGTAGACTTGACTCTAACAGTCAAGAGGTTACTCAGGATCAAAAGTCTGCAGTCAAGCCGAGGACTCCCCTCCTTACTCTTTTCCTCTCGATGCAGTACTTTGGCTGAAAATGTTAGTTTATAAATAGACTGATTATGAGTGTTAGAGTTTGTTTTTTAGTAAGAGATTCATCTCCACAGCAGGTAATGAGGAAGGAGAGAGACAGAAGCAACTGCACAGAAGCCAGCCAATTTGTTGTTTCGAACATGAGAAGAAGAAAAAATATATAATTTAACCAGGAAATTATCTCTAAACACACAGAGTACCTCCTGCCTGTCTGAACAGACCAAACATACAAATCTTCTCTGTGTTTCCACGGACTGTTAATTCAGTGCTGGCAGTGAAAAGGACAGTCAGTATTGTGAGTCCATAAAAGCATACACACAAGGCAAGTAGCAGAGGGGCTAACTGTGGGAGAACACCTGACACTAGCAAAGGATGCATGGACACAGGCTGTGTGTGTCCTTAGAGGGGCATAAGGCCACCTCTCCTTATATCAGTTCTTGTGTAATTACTTCAAGTGTTCCCAGACTTGCTTGATATTAAAAGTCTCCAGAGATGGTTGTGATAAACACAGGTCCCCAGCCTCTGTCCCAAACCCAAGACTAAAATCTCTAAGATGCACCCTAGACTCTTTATACTCAACAATGCTCTCTCTTATATCTTTGAACCCAGGTGAGCTAGGGGAACATTTCCTAGGCTGACAGTGGCACATGCATTTCTGTTTTGTGCTGGGCTGGAAAACGGGAACCAGAATGTTCAAATCCCCCAGACAGACTGAGAAAAGAGGTCTGGGTTATAATTTTCTAGATCTGTTGATCACCGAGACTCTGTAGGAGTCACATGACTATCACACATGTTTTCTGATATATCCATGCATTTCCCTGAGTTCTGAGCAAATTCCTAATATGAAGCACATAGTGCCCAATCTATAAATCCACAAAACCTTATGAAAATAGTGGAACTGTGATCAGATTCCTGAAGCTGACTGTAATGACATTGCAGCTGCCTTGGATGACTCTCCCCAGGCAAAGTCAACATCTATGTTGTATGGACACTCAGGCAACCTTGTGGAAAAATCCAGATACCTAGGAAATTAGACCTCCTGCTGCAGTCCCTATCAACCTACCAGCTGAACATCAGGGAGACAGATCATCCAGTCCTGTCCATCAAATCCCTCCAAAGGACCGTAGTCTAGGCCTACATATTAGCTGCAACATGCTGTAAGATTCTGAGCTAGAATCAACTAAAGCCTTTCTATAAATTCTGACAGCCAGAAAATACAAGGGAGAAATGTTCGTTATTGTTGTTATGTGTGGTTACTTAAGGATGTACATGAGTGTATCTTTGTGAGATTGCATTGTGTGGTGGTGTGGAGGTGTGCTCATCATATGTGCAGAGGCCAGAACACAAGTGCAGTTCCTTAGGCACTGTCCACCTTTGTTTTGAAACAGAGTCTCTCACTAGTGTTGAACTTCCCAACTAGGTTATTCTTGATGATCAGCATGGTGTGAATGGAGTCTGGGTGAAGTGTGTCTTTGTCTCCACCACCTCTAGGATCACAAGTACATGACACCACACGCAATTTGTCATAGGAGTTATGGGGATTCAGCCGAAGTCTTTATGCTTTTGTTTATCTACATTATTGGCTTAGCTGTCCCCACACCACCACTCTTACTTATTGTTTAAAGTTGCTACATTTGATGGTAATTTCTAAATAAAGAGCAATTTATTTTCCCCCACTGGTATCTGTTGATGGTTTAAAGGAGGTTTGAGAATTTTTTAAGCCTTCGTGGATATTATCTGCATGTTAAGAATGTTAATGTATTGAACACATACTGGACATTTTACACGAGTTACATAATTTAATATTCTGAAGAGGCACAAGCCACTATCCCTACTTTCAATAGGGAAACCAAAGTTTAGATGAGTCCACATAGCCAAGAATTTCTATCTAATGAGTGACCCTGGAGCTTGAAACAGATCTCTTACCAAAAGGACTCTGAACTCTGGATTTATCCCAGCCCTGGTTCACTTTGGTCTATCTCACTTAAACTCGGTATTTATATCTAAAGAAATATGTGTCTAACTGTCCTTTGATCTGAAAAATACAGTAGGCCAAATATTAGCCCCAAATCAGTACTCTCAGCCTTAGTTTCTTCATCAATAAAATGCATTAAATTTATAACTACTTCATAGGGGAGTTGCAAGAACTCAACTTTGTAATGCAGATAGATGGCATTGTTTTATTAACCTTAACAGCTAGTACCAGAGTAAATTACTGTTTTTATCCTTGTTGCTGTTGTCTTCATCTACACTAGGCTCACAGAGATTATTGGATTAGCAAAACCAGCCATGACTGCCCACCCGGTGTCTTTGGAAAGGCCCCCAACTTTAAAGGAAATCAATATATCCTTCTCTTTGAGAAAACAAAGGAAACACTGAATAGATATTTATTGTCTTGCAGCTATAATTGATTATAGGATGGGAGTTGTTTTGTCGATCTTCCATCACAGTCCTTGAATAAAAGGTTAGTAAATAATAATGATAACAAAAAATTCATAACATATTCTCCCTCGAATCCCACCCACGCAGCCTCTCCAACTTGTATCTTTTTGAAAATAGTCTTTACAAATATCAATGTGTGGGAAAATGTTTCTTAGTTGCATCGTAAGTAAGAAAGAGAAACATCAAATGGAGAGATTATTACCTTGGCTCCCCTACTGGGGGTGAGGGGCCTCTGAGGCATAAATGAGAAGATAAGGAAAACAGGTAGCTAAGGGGAGAGGGAAGAAACAGAAAACCTGCGCTTAGAATATCTAAGCCAGAGAGACTTTTGAACAGTCCTTTTTATCCCTATGTAAGATTAAAAAACACAGAGCAATTTCACTCAAACTCTAAAGATATAAAGGAAGGGGGGATTTGACTGTGGATGTTTAGAAATAATGATTTCTGGAAATCAATTGTGGCTTAAAATTTGAGTTCTGTCTTTGTTAAATAAAAATAGAGAAGAGCCACAATTTCCAAACACAAACAAACACCCATCTCTTCCACACCACCCTTTCTTATCTTCTGGTCACTGTCCTTGTTTATTTATTTTTCCTTTTCAGATGCGAAACAAAGCTCCTTGTTGAGAGAGTTCCTGGTGTCAGAAAGCTATCTGATCAGCATCGGGTTCCTCTAGCCCTGTTTCTCATATCACCCCTCACAACACATGCACACATCACAAGCACACTCCAAAGCAGGGATTCTCTTACACTCTTTAGTTCTCGTCTTGAAATACCTACAGTTTTTTACCCTAGCCCCTATCTGTCCCACACAGTTTCTATTTTAGAACAATAGAAATATGATGGAAACTGAGGAAATCTGGCTTGAAAGAGGATGAGGACTGAGAACTAAGACACATGTACACACCATCACACTGAGCTTAATCAATATGCATACTAAGCTACACATGCTCACAAATATGTAAATCACATTCATATATACAGATCACACAAAAGCATGATACATAATCATGCATGAGCATAATTCAAACACATACACACACACACACACACACACACACGCATGCACAATAATTATACATAAGCTTAGTGATATATGCATCCATGCTTACTTAATCACATATGAGCATGATCAAAAATGATCAATATACATTCATACATACACAGTCCCACATGCACGTACTTTTGTGCACACTAGTGTATATACAATAACACATGAGCATAACTACACACAAAATCCATACACATATAGTCACTCACATGTTCAGGCACATAGGCCCCTCATAGATTTCACAGATGAGCAGAACACTGAGGAAGTGGCAGACATGGATGGGTATTGGACGGTTGCCCCTTCCCACTCTGTACCTTTTCTAACAGATCCACACCACACTTACTTATCCATCCCACTAACATATCAGATAGCAAACTCCCAAGAAATGGTCCCTTAAGCACAGGCATAACGCAGAGACAGAAAGAAAACAGGGAAGCTGGAGGATGGGAACTTAGTCATTCTCTCCTTTTTTAAAGTAGGTATAAATCAGAAGTGTTCATTGCTTCATCAGCTACACTTTGAGAAGAACTTTTGAATCAAGCAGAGATATAGAACAACGGTACATGTGTATGATCTCATGATATCTGCTTGTGCCCCCTCAAGTAACTGTGACCTGTGGTCTGGAGTATCCTTATTTCTTGGTACTTCTAAAGCATGCTTTATAAATTCACACTGTTCTCAACCCCTTTTGTGGCCCTGCATCTCCATCATGTGGGAAGAACTGGCACTGCAGCCCACTTAAGCTTTGGGAAAACTAAAGCTTAAATAGACGAGAAAGAGCAGGGCTGACCTGATAGATCAGGGATCACATCTTCCCGGTTCCTGTTGCTGGCATGGAGTACAAATATATTTAGGGGCTTTTATCACATATTTAAGCCTCTAGTACCCTTCCATGGAACATCTCTCTACCTTCTTTAAGGAAAATGCTGAAGAAGCAGCTTCCAAATACATTTAATTTCATGTATTGTGTTTCTAGCACCTACCAAAATTTTAAACTAACTGCTCATTGAGTGATATATGGTACTTTATTTTATTTTTTCCTTATTTTTTATTTTTTGGTTTTATTTTTTGTCAATATATTTTTTATTTAATTTTTTTTCATTTTATATACCAAGCACTGTTCCCACTCCCTCCCCTTCTCCCGTCTCCTGACCTCCCCCCATCCTACCCCCCCATTCACTCCTCACATGAGGGTAAGGCCTCCTTTGGGTAGTCAACACAAGCTGGTGTACCAATCCACAAGCCCAGAGAAGCTAGGTAAAGAGAAGGACCCTAAGAAGGACATGCATGGATCACTCCTGGAAGGGGAAACGGTTAAGATCTCCTGGGTAAACTGGGAGGTATGAGTAGAGGGGAGGATATATGGTACTCTTAAGTAGTAGTGAGTTTTTAAATATATTGTGAAGGAAAGCAAAAGCACAAATAATGATTCACTAATTCTCAACAAGCCTGATTTCCTTGCCTGGTTGACCTCTTTCCAGCTGTCCCCTAGTTCATTTCTAAGAATCAGAATCATATTTTTTTTCCCATCTAAACCTTGTGCCCTGGGTAAGACATGTTCATTTCCTAGTTTTTCCCAATTGGATAAAGACAGTATTGTATTGCATCAATGTATGGCATCAAATGAAAGGTCCCTTTCAAGGAGGTGATGTAATTGCAGATAAGCCTATACATGGTGGTTAATCTAGGCTGTCACCATATTGGATCTAGAATCAACCACAAGAATGGTCCTGGGTGGGTCTATGAGAATATTTTTGGAAAGATTAACTTACGCATGAGAAGATTGTAGTGGGCAGCACCTCCCAGTGCCTGCCCAGATGGGAAAAGATTTGAAAGAACTACATTTTGCCAGCCCACCTTTGCTCCTTGATGGGATGGTGAGTGTATTGTCCCTGTCCCTACCACTGCCACTACCATCCTTTGCCAATATTGGAACTCAGCTTCTTCAGTCACCCAACATGGACTGAAAAACAGCATCTTTCCAAGAATCCCCCAAGCTTACCTCACCAGATTAAGGCTACGTATAGACTGAGCATCTATTGTGTTCTCAGCCTCTATGTCATACAAACAGCCATTGTAAGACCATCTAGCCTGAAATGGATAAGCCACTCTGGCAAAACTCTTCTGTAATATACATTCATTCTATTAGTTCTTTTTCTCAAGAGAATTCTAGTTAATATACTACGACTTAGCTAGTGGCTCTGGATGTCCTGAGTGACAAGATGCATCACCATTAAAGTCTTTTCTAGTTACTCTAAAATGCACAACCTGATCACACACAGTAAGTATGTAAACTTCTAATGATATGACATGTAAACAGAGCATGGTTTATTAAGAAAGTAAAGTGGTCAGAGAATATATGTACATTGACAGTACCCAGGAGTCAAATCATAAATTGCATTTTGATTGTTCTCTAGTAAGCATGCTATAATTTTTTAAACATGTATTTTAGGGACTGGTGACATAATCTAGGCAGTCCTTAACTTTTAAAACAATTTCTCAAAGAGCATGCTACATTATCAGCCAAGGGAATGTGGTTTTAGATGAACAAAATGGTAGCATTTGGGAGGCACAGAGGAAAGAATAGTGAGTGTATTGCAAAGCAGACATGAACAGTGATCAGCATATCGTGGATTGTCAGCAATAGATCCTTAGCTTGGCTTCAGAAGCCTCTCAAAAGCTACAATATTAACATCTGAAAAGGCACCTTGCCACTGTGATGGAAACCTAAACAGAATCCCCCTGAGGCTGGTCACTTTCTATTACATAGTTTATTACAACACCCATTCTTGTCTAGTTCTGTATTTTCATGGATGTACAGAAAGAAAAAGTCCATGTTCTGGAAGGCCACTTCCTATGCACAGTAGTGGGTGAGACATGCTGTATATGCTTAATAAGTCATTCAGTATAGTGACCTACTGGTACTTCCCTATACCCCTAGTAATTGCAGACCTTCTAGAAAATGCTAGGAAGTGTCTACTCCGAATGCAGCCATTTGAATAATCATTACACTGGAAGTATAGAGTCAAATGAAAGCTGGAAGGCTTTGCCTGCCACAATGGATGTTCAGTCTCAAGTGAAATAGTCATCACAAAGGCTTTAGCTTTAGTCAATGAAATGCTGGGATCCTTCATGCTAATTGCTGGCTTATACATCCCTTCTGCGTATATATTTCCTTATAAATAGAGTTATGATTATTTAATTTGTAATGGACCAGAAGGGACTGATTTTACCATGGCTGACGGCCAAGAAAGGATGTTGCTGGAACCAGGTTTTTTTTTCAGATTGTATCTCAAAATACCAGATAGTAGCCAGGAGTTTTCTTTTCTTGTTGCGAATATTGTGGATGAGATTTCCTGTTGACAAGGAATAGATTGTTTCATTTCTTCCTCCTGCTGTCTTATGAGACTTTTGTAAGCTAGGAACTGTCATAGGAATCATGGAATATGGAGTTCAGGGACCTTGGCAAAGGCTTTTCTGGGGGTGGAAAAAAGGGGCAATGATTTTGAAATGCTCACTGTTCCCCTCCAAGCAGACCTTGCTAATTCATTGAGTCCTTTGTGTCCTGAGGCATCTGTTCCACTCACTGCTCCAGATTCATCAAGGTTGGCACTTTAGATACAAGAAAATGAAAGAATCAGAACCAGAGCTCAGATTTTCTGCTGCCAAAATGTCTCTCCATTCCCCCTTTCAGATACAAACTTCCTAATGATAAGCGTGATTTCGTTGTTCTTCTTGGTATTTTATTATGCACATTATTACTATTAATGAGCTTCATTCTCATTCAAGCCATGTCTATTTACTTGAGCATCCAAAATAAAATCTCTGCTCTGCCTTCAAGAGTTAATTCTCTGATGCATCCAATTATCTTTAAACCCAGACACATTTTCTCATGTGGTTTTCAACACAGAATATACTTCTTGCCTTTCATCTACATGAAATTCTACTCAAAACACATACTGTCCATCAGGACCCTCGCTCTACTTTATATAAGACTCCGTCATCTCCGATAAGCATTGTCTTCTGTCTCTTCCTTTCTTCTAGTACATTTTGTTAGTTATTGGAGCTCAGCTTCCATTCTGCTGCTTGAATTCTTACCTATCAGCTTCCCTGGACTACTAGGAACACAACTTCATGTATGGATAAGTGAATACATGGTGCTCAGGATATCATAGGCTTCTAAAAAAAAAAAAAAAAAACTTAGTTGGATTGAATAAGATCATCACAAGGAGTAAAAAGTTAAATAATTAAAAGTTAGAATGGACCTTAAGGTCATGTGATCTAAGATTGAAAACAAGATCTACTTATTCTTTCACTGTTAGTGGATGAATGGAACACCATCTTTAGAACTGAGGCAAAGCCCTAATTTGATAATAAAGAACACTAAGGGTGGGTTGTGGTGTTTACCTGAAGTGAGAGAGGAAGAAGTAGAAATTTGTATGCCTTTTCTGCTATCAGAGTTCCCATATTCTCCCTTTGGTAAATTTTAAAGCCTGCACAATATACTGGATGGCCTGAACTCTGCACTAGAACTCTAAATTTGAATATTCTTCTCTTAGCCCTTGGACCTCTGAAACTGGAGTTTCTTTGTGAGTTGAACATGGTAGTGTTATTTATGCTTCCTTCAACAGATGCTAGGGGTCATGGAGGAATTTTTCCAAACACAATGTAGGATAGAAACCTATAGAGGCCCTATCCCATGTGGCACTGGCTTTGCAAAGACCCTATATTTGGAAATAGAGAATCCAATCTT
Organism: Peromyscus eremicus; assembly: GCF_949786415.1. Taxonomy (NCBI): domain Eukaryota; kingdom Metazoa; phylum Chordata; class Mammalia; order Rodentia; family Cricetidae; genus Peromyscus; species Peromyscus eremicus. Next base: position 83,807,927 of record NC_081417.1, on the reverse strand, counting down.
AAAATGTTTTTCTATTATAAGAAGTGTCTCCTTCCTGGCCTCCAGTCTTACCTAGTCTCAGCCTGTCTCAGATACTAAGTTTTCTTACATCTCCACAATATAAATGCCTTCCTATCCTCTGCCATTTGTATTTGGAGATCAGTTGCTCCATTAGCTTGTAAGTTGAACTGCAGACTTCCCCAGAACCATGAAAATGCTGGTTCTGCTAACAAAGAGAGTCTCATTAAAAACTGAACTCATGCAGGCTCTGTGGAGACAGCCGGACCAGAAGAGAGTTTTTTTTTAATGATGAATCAGAACTTGAGATATTTCTTGTTAGCTTTTGGTCTCCTATATTCAGTTCCTTTGAACTGCTCAATATTCCTAATCTTTTCATTGTCATTTACACACACACACACACACACACACACACACACACACACACACACACACCGCCTTGGGTAAGCTTGATCATCACGTCTAAATAGATTCCAAATACAGCCATACCTGTTTCTCTTCATAGCTGTTACCACTATATGAAATTATTCTGTGGTTCTGTTAAGTGTTTATCATTTACTTCCTGTTTCTAGAATTCAAGTACCATAAAGGAAGATATCATATTTATTTTGATTGTTGTTTCCTAATGGCTGGAAGTGTGACTATGTAGGACAGTCTGGATATCTGTGTTTGTTAAATGGATAAGTCATTTCATCTGGTTGCTTAGGATATAGTTGAATGCATTAATTAATAATTACATTTTTGTTGGTAGCAACTGATAATTCTTTTCCTTTTAAAGTTAAATTGTTTTTGTTATCTGTGGATAAATTATTCAAGTTGTAGAATATCCAGAAAAGTTCCTGAGGTTCCTTCATGTCAGCTTCATCTGCAAAGTCAGCTCTGTAAGCAGAGGACAGACAGGGCAGGGAATTGAATCCAGTCACGGGCCTATCACCTTAGCACTTCTGGACAATAAATAAATAAACAGACTCTCTTGTCAGTGTCAGGGTTGAACCCAAAGCTTGAAATGAAACTTTTTTATCTTCCAAGTTCTTCATTTCAGTTTTCCTTATTCTGTTTTCACCTACTTTCCCTTATCCTGTTACCCCCACCCATACATAGGCTCAGAGAGAACTAATTTCACAGAATTTCTCATGAGCCATAAATGACAGATCATTTCCTCAGGGCAGCAGGAGGAGGGAAGATTCAGGGCAGTAGGTGAGCATAGTTGGACAAAAACAGTAATTTAAGAGTACATAAATCATCCATCTGGCTTACAACCAGACTTCCCGCCACCTATAAAGTCTCTAGCTACAACTCTCCATGCATGGAAGGCAAAAATAATGGATTAGTTCTCCATCAAAAACAGAGAGCAGAAAACTCAGAGAGGTTAAGTGACTGCCCCAAGGTCACCCAACCCTCCAGGTGGCCAAGTCCAGCTGTGAGAACTGAAATATGTCCCGTCCATCAGCAGATTTCTCTAACACTGCTCTGGTACTTGGCTATGTGCCTGTAACTCTCTTGGCCCTGAATACAAGGAGAATTATGGAAGAGAGGCACACTTAATAAAAATCAAACTCACCTAGCCAAGCCCTGCAGGGATGAACTGATCAGAGTAGACTGCTTATTAGAGGCTGAGATGGCTTAGAAAATAAGAGCATTTATTTGTTATTGGTTTATACCTACGTAGCTCTTTCTTGGAGCTGCCCAAGGCTCTTTCTGACTTAATTTTAAAGGTATAAATTCTCTCTTGGACCTTCTTGAGCCTTGACATATCCAAAAGGCACAACAAAGTGATGGTTCAAAGATTATGTACAAAGACCACTGTGTACTGTTAGACAAGCTACTTAGGTTTGGGGACTGAATCCCTCATCAAAGCCTAGAGGAAGTTACTGCAATCTGGACTCTCTACGAGTTAAAGATAGACTGGCTTTCATCTGATCACTGTGATTGGTTTAAAGATAAACACACAGCTCAAATTAAGCTAAAAAGGAACTCAATTGACCTCTTCAGAATTATCCCTAGGTATGTATGTTCTTTGGGATTTCAAGCTATAAGGAACATATGCAGGCATGAAGCTTTTGTTTATTGTTCCAAAGACTCCAAGAGCTCATTCCTGAATGTGGAAGTGAGGCTTAGCCAGGTTGAGGGAAAATATAAGGGATTTAGACTTTTGATGGAGCCCTAAATGATAGGAATATTTCTTCTGTACCTGGCATGTCTTTAAGCACCCCTGGAGTGCATCATTCAGGTACACTCAGACATCCTCTCTTTTCTTGGGAGTGGCAGATGTGTACTCTTTCTAGAATTTGATTTACTATCCATGATTTTATCCATTCTTCTTTGCTTCCTCCTCAATTTTATCTATTTTTATTTATTTTTTGCTATTCCAACAGTGTTCCTCTCAGACTCATCCCACCTATCCCTGACGTTGATTCTGCCCCCTTCACCACTTCACCATATTGCTTCCCTATGGTGAATAACTGTTTTCTGTTCCACTTGGGGTCTTGACAACATTTCTTAAAACCTTTTACCATCACCTTTTACCAGCACCATGAAGACAGATCATAACAATGGAGAAAGATACAGAAGAAATGTATTTAAAGACCCCCATCAGACCAGGAAGATTTGATGAGCTGAAAGACAAAGGCATTGCGGTGAGTTCTCAATGAGGAGGGCAGAACGTTCCGGCTCCTTGTACTTGGTCAGTCCTGTATTCACTCTACAGTTTGATAGAACACATTAAGCTGAAACTGTCAATGAAGTGTGACATTGAGGGTCAAAGTGCAATGGTTGGACCTTATCTTTTAAAAACTGGGGAGATACTGAAGTAGGTTAAACATGGCCTTCATCTATGGCCCATCTTCATTGCCCTTTCACTCAGCTTCCTGTCAGTTCACCTTGGCTCTTCTCACTACCTTTGTACCTGTCACTCTCGAGCTCTATCAAGAGAGATTGGGGACTCTCTACTTAAGAATTCTGGTCTTGATTGTTGATCAGTCACCGCCTTTCAGAATCTTTGGAGAGTGACATTTGTAAAAGGGCTTGCAAGGTCCTTGACACAAAGGGCATAACTTATTTGTGTCTCTTGGAAACCGGGTTCTGTCACAATTTTAGATGTCCTTCATTAGCTGCATTTCCCTCTGAAGTGTCGCCATCCTCTATTTTAGTCTATGACTGTTTCTGCTGGTCCACCTGGGCTGCTTTGATCATATGTCACTGTTCTTTCTCTAAGTTTCTGGCTTGGTAATTTAGACAGAACCAATTTCTGTCTACTAAAGCTGAACATCTAGGAATTGCAGTAGTTTATATATTTCTCGAGTTAGTGGTATTTGGAACCTGTTATTAAGCAAATATTCTCACCGGTTGGAATAAGTGCCTATCAATCATAACAGCTTGGTCAATGAGCTGAAAACAGATGTGGTGGCTAAACTCTTAGGGCAGCACCTTAAAGCTCACTGGGTAGGATAATATTAGCAGGAGTGTGCATTTTCTCCATGACCTTGGCAAGAGAGGAAATTAGGCAATTACCTTGCCATGTGTCAGGAAGATATACTTCACACAGAGGAAACAAGACAAGAAACTCAGTGAAAGTATCAGTTAGTGACACCTTAGATATATCTAGCATTGAGATTCAGTAGCACAGAATGAGTATGAGGTCCCACTCCAGGATTATGGTGGAAAGGCAGAATTGTACAGAGGAAGGTAGGGAAGTCACAAAGCATCCATTCAGTCAGGCAGTAACTATTTAAAGCTTACTGTAGAAAGACACAGAAAGAAGCAAAAGCAAAGTCTGTATACTCATGCTGAGCACAGTTCCTTAATGCGCTGAGTGAAAACAAAACAAAACAAAACAACAACAACAAAAACCTCTAGTAAGAACTGAATTTGCCCATCAAGGGGGTGATTCACTGACAGTGTTGGCAGGAAGGCAAATGACTGTGGCACTGGGAAAATAATGCTGGCTCTGATGTAGACAATTGACAGCAGAGATCAAAGTGGACGTAGGGAGACAATAGAGAAGGCTGTAGCAAGAATGGAGGCTGAATGTGACAGCTCAAAGTAATTTGAAAGTGATAAACTGAAGTGTCTATGTCCTCCCTCAGGTGGGTATGAAAGACATGTCAGTAGATTCTTCAGAATTTGAAAAACATACGGGCATGTGATATTTCAAAGAAAGAGGAACCCAGAGGAATGTCACAATATAGTACAGTAAGCACAGTGCAAGAATGGACTATATTCTGATCAGTCAGTTATGGCTGGAGTAGATAGCCCAAGAATTTCTTTTACTGTACAAAACCATGTGCTCTAGGATGCTTAGGGAGGGTATTCTAAGGAAATCTAGGCAGAAAGAACAGCGTTAGAAACATGATAAGAAACTGATAGTTATGAAGATGTCAAAGAGTTATACTTCATCTTCAGGAGACATACTATGAACTGACATGGACTTGGACTTTATTGTATAGACAATAAATTGCAGAAATGTAGATAAAGAGATCATATAATCTGTTCTATTTTTCCCACAAATCATGTTAACTACTCTTAGAGCAGTAGCTCTCAACCTTCCTAATGCTGTGACCCTTTAATACAGTTTCTCATGTGGTGGTGACCCAAACCATAAAATTATTTCATTACTACTTCATAACTATAGTTTTGCTACTATTATGAATCACAATATAAATATCTGATATGCAGGATATGAGATATGCAATCCCCAAAGGGGTTGTGACCCACAGGGTTGAGAACCATTGCTTTAGAATATGAAATGGAAAAGTAATGGCTAAATGTCAATATTTAGGAGGTTGTAATCATGTGAGAGATAATGAAGAAATCATCTGTAATAGTGATTGAAAACAGAAGGAGGAAAGAATAGAGGTGTGAAATGTCAAGGAGAATTAAACGCCAAAACTGAGCAAAATTTAAGTCAGGAATAACTCCTTTGTCTGTGATTTGGATGCTAGATTGGATGGCAATACAATCTGTCACTTGGAAAGATAACCACCCCAGTGTTAAATGCATTGATCTTGAAGTATGCATGGACTGTTCAAGGGACAGCATACAATAGATACTTAGAATTAGACAGCTAGAACTGTAGACTGGGATTTTTTATTTAACAACAGAAGCCATTGGTTAAGTAAAAAATGATCTGAGAGTATAAAAACAGCACACAATAGAAGGGTCAAGGGGGCCAGGCGGTGGTGACACACGCCTTTAGTCCCAGCACTCAGGGGGCAGAGGCAGGCGGATCTTTATGAGTTCAAGGCCAGCCTGGTCTACAGAGTGAGATCCAGGAAAGGCACAAAGCTACACAGAGAAACCCTGTCTTGTAAAACAAAACAAAACAACAACAACAACAAAAAAAAGAAGGGTCAAGGGAAGATTCATAACAACTATCAACATCTGAGGAGGATACAGATAAAGAATATAACCCAGAAAAATCAAATATTGCAAAAACTGGGAGAAGTGTCCTATAAATGAGGAAAACAAAAAAGCAAAACAAACAAACAAGACCAGAGATTAGTTTACAAAGTCAAAAGAGTCTGGGCAGTAGAACTGAGTGAAGGGGAGATGACATCCAGCTGTGAGCTTGGGACTATTGTCTCACTAAGAACAGAAGCATCTTAAATCTTCTTATTATGTCATTTCTTTATTATTTTGTTCTTTTGTTTTAAATTATTTGAGTTTTATGTAGAAGACAATATACCCACTGTGTATGCAGTTTGAAGAGTTTGATTAAGTTGAGTTGTATAATCACTTGTGTAATCACCACAATGAAGGGAGAGGATATCTCCCTCATCCAAAATACATCTCTCATGCAAATCATGGTGGTTAACCTCCATTGTCAACTTGATGATATTCCTAAACACTTAGGTGGCAAATCTCCAGAAACACCTGCGAGGGATTATCTAAATTACATTAGCCTTTGTGCATGCTGGTGGAGAATTATTTCGATTAGGTTAATTTAGGTGGAAGAGCTGCAGACTGTGAGTGACAAAACACCTGGAATAGGATCCTGAACTGAAAAAAAAAAAAAAAAAAAAAAAAGGCAAGGAGCAAGCTGAGCCCAAGCATCCATTATTCTCTTCTTCCCAACAATGTAAGCAGTGGCTTCAAACACCAGCTGCCTAGATTTCCCTGCCATGATTGACTGTCCTGCAAACTGTGAGTCAAAGGAAATCTTTCCTTCCTTAAATGACTTTTGTCAGAGTATTTTGCCATAGCAATAAAAACTTAGCAGAGACACCTACATACACTCCACTGGCTTTTCTTTTCTACAACATCTGCAATTACTAAAGTATATACTTCCAAAATGGCAGTAGATAATCATCTATGCCTTTTTTTTTTTCAGTTAGTGAAATGCCCTTGAATTTCACCTGGGATGAAGTGTGTATCAGCAGTTCATTGCTTATTATTGCTAAGTAACTTGCTACTGTGTAGATATAAATCACAGTTTTTTTATGAACTCATTCATTGATGGACATTTGGGTACTTTCCAGTTTTGAATTTAGTAATTAGCTGTTACAGATATTTCAGTCGAAGTACTTCTATAGACTCAAAGCCTTTACTCTTTTAGTACATAAAAATTGTATTGCATATACTAAGTTTGGTTACCATTATCAGAAGTTGCAAAACTCTTTACTAAAGTAGCTGTTATTTGGCATGTATGCCATAAATTATGAGAACTCTCTGTGATCCAGGCACTTGACATCACTTGGAAGTGTCAGTTTTAAAATTCTGAGTCATTCATATGAGGATGTGATGGGTCACTCAACATTGTGCATTTCTCTAGATCTAATGATATTGAGCATTTTCTCCTAAGCTTAATTGCCAAAATTACTTCTTTACTGAAGGGTTGAACTGCCTGAGGAACCTCAGAGAATATTCACAAGACACAGAATCCCAATTTGGCCTTCTGTAAACTTTGAGTAAAGGAAGGACTAGAGAGTTATAAAGGTCAGGTAGACCAGACACTGATGTGCTAAAGAGTGCAGGTGACAAAAGCCTGAAGGCAGCAGGTAGTTGAAATTCTAGAACCACCTTTCTGTCCTTCCCAGATGCATGGCACAAAATATCTGAAATTTCAAGGATACCAATACCCTTCTGGGTGTGTCTGTTCTACCTTTTAATTACAATATGTAATTAACATAGAGTCTGCCAGGTAGAGACTGGCATGCATTCAGGTGTGGTTCCTTGTGCTGCTCTTACAGAAGGAATTTTCTTGCCTTGGAAAAGTAATCATAGTTCTTTTTTTTTCCTTAATTTTCTTTTGGGTTTCAACTCAGTATCTCTTAAGGGCAACAGATTTTTTGGAGTTCTAAACAGAGTAAGGAAGTCTTCGTTGGTTGATCATTTTCACTGGAATTCCTTTTTGTTTCATTTGAAATATTGACTACATTTCATTTGATTTGTAAGCTTCATTGTGTTGGTCAGCTTCCAATTCCTTAGATGAATAAATCTGGGAATCCTGAGAAATCAGTAGTCAAGGGCTTCTTAAAGAAGTGCAAATGTTCCACACATTTGAGGAGTTGCTAGCGTGCTCCTTAGTTTCTAGTACTAATGCTTTCATGCGTCCCTGGTCAAAAAATTGTTAAAAGCTACTTTTCCCAGTGTAGACACAATTGGTTTATCATTGGATTGTCACTGTACGGAAGATAACTGTTCATAAATTCCATTAGCTTTGGAATGTTCTCATTGGATCAGGGATTTTTGTCTTGAGGTAACACCATTTTTTTAAATCATTGCTTCTCTGTGAATTTCACATTATGAACCCCAGTCCTACTCATTTCCAGTCCCTCCATATCTGCCCCTCACTCTTATAGTGTGCCCCAAAAGAAAGCTAAAAAAAAGAATAAAAATAAGAATAAACATTTTTTTAAAGGAAAAGGAAAAAACACTTCACTTCTCCATCTTTCCTGCCTCTTCGTCACCTCTTCATTCATCTTAATGGCATTGGGAGTTGTGGTGTATCATACAGTATACCTTTTATCCAAACAGCATTACTTGCAAATGTTCATTATATAATGAGTTGTTAGTCAGGTTCAAGGCCTTTGGCTTTGGTATGCCACCGAAACCGGACCCCCACTGACATTCCTCTCAGATATCCTACTGTTGCCTCAGTCATGGAGTTTCTGCAGTTATGGTTCTGCAGGAGCAGTTGCTTAAAACACTACCAGATCATTGATGTGATAGATGTAGGGGTATGCTAACCCTAAGGCCTGGATGTGGGCCTACATGACAGCTGAGTTGGTCAGTGAAGGGCAAAGCCAGTTCTCCCAGGCCCATGGTGAGGATTAGGGCAAGCTTTCCTAAATGTAGGGGGCCAACTCTATTAGGGGTAGGGGTAACTTTCTGGTGCCAGGTCTGGACCTTGGCCAACTAAATTGCCTTCAGTGGTAACTGTAGTGGGACCATGAACCTAGACAGGGCCCTTGCAAACAGTTTGGGCCTGGACAACACCATGACCACAGGTGGCAGTGCAGGCCACTGAGGTTGACATGATTCCAGCAGCAGAATGTCCCTCAGACTCCAGAATGGACATCACCACAGAAACAAGTTGCAGTAGAACCAAGGACCCAGACATGTTCCTGGGTGGCATTCCAGGATGGATGAACATGACACCATTTACAGTCTTTCTTTGAGTCACTTATAAGATCTTAAGTTATGTGGATACATATGCAGGAACTAATATGAGATTCCTCATACTGAAGACTCAGCAGGTTTATTATTTTGAAAGTCCTGTATAAATAGACTTCTAAAATATAAAAGTTTGATTCTGTATCTCTAAAGATTTCATAATTGTTTTTAGCAGCATGCAAAGCAAAATACACTCAGTTGGCTCAGGCATTCTGTGTTTTCTGGGCTCTCTAGAGTACAAATCTATCTTTCCATGATCTTCTCAGTTCAGCCATCTTCAGTGTCTCAGGGTACCTTTATAGTAAGTTTTTACTAATTAAAGGAAATTGTCATTTTTTTTTTTACTGTATGCTAAATTTGTTAGAAGACTCTGGAGAATCCATTTTTTTCTCCTTTAGGTTTTAAGTTATTTTACAATTGATTAATTATTTGGAGGAAGGGTCAGTAAACTTTTATAACTTTTAATATTAAGCAGTATATATTTCAGGGTATATAAACTATTCAGTCTCTGATGAAATTCTCAAATCTGAAGTTGTATCCAACATGGCTACAGAAACCTTATAAACAATGGGATGTATTGTGGTGGTTTGAAGAAAAATGGCCCCCATAGGCCAATAGGAAGTTGTACTTCTATGAGATGCGGCATTGTAAGAGTAGGTATGACCTTGTTGGAGGAAGTGTGTCACTGGGGATGGGCTTTAAGGTCTCAGATGCTCAAGCCATGCCCAGTGTGGCATTCTCTTCCTGCTACCTGCTGATCCAGATGTATAACTCTCAGCTACTTCTCCAGCACCATGCCTGCCTGCATGCCACCATGCTTCCCACCATAATGATAATGGACTCAACTTTGAACTGTAAGTCAGCAGCCACAAATAAATGGTTTACTTTATAAGAATTGCCGTGGTCATGGTGTCTCTTCACAGCAATAGAAACTCTAACTAAGACATGTTTATAAATCAATTTCAGAAAGATGGGATGAACACTGAGACACAGTTAGTTCATCACAGATTTGCAGCCCTGTTGTTAAGCCTTTATAGATCAGAGTATCCAGGATCCTGTGTTTAATTCAGCCCAACTACTAAAACATGGCTCTCCTGAGGTCTCTCCTAAATGTCTACCCAGGCACCTCCCTTTCCTTACTAGAAGGAGCTAGAGGGATCATGGGCAATCATCAGCCCTCAATAAATCTGACTGTTTTTGATTTGACTCTTGTTGTCTTCTGGCCCTGGACATACAAATAGTGATATTTAGCTAAACATGCACAGGGACTCTTGCACATATTTCTGGGCCTTTTCACCCTGAAGGTTCTCTGCTTTACATGTTCTCACTGATTTTCCTTCCCTAACTCCACTTTCTTTCTCAAATTCAGCAAGAGTGTTGGATTTTGTATGTGTTTCACATCCTTCACCTCCTAACAATTATCTTTAGACAAAAGTGTGCCTCCATTACGCCCATTTCCTTGAAGCTCACAGGCCTGAGCTGTCTGTTAACCAATCTGCAAACAATCATTTCCCATAATATCTGTTTTTCTAGTTGGTAATAATGATAGAGTTACCAGTTAATACTATCTTATATCTTCATGGCCAGAAGTACAAATATTCCTAATTATACTGGCAATAACTTCACTTATATTATACTCACAATGGTAACTAAGTGATGTCTTCCCACCCTCCTTTAAAAAATAAAGGTATCCAAGCACAGAGGATTGCAGTACTTGAATTACATAGTTAGGAAAAAATAGTTCCAATATTTAAACCAGGTCTCCTGATACTGAAAGCTATGATCATAGTTCCTGAAACCACAGTTACTCTGCCACAAAGACCTACTGTTTCTTTTAAATTATGCTTGCAAAAAAAAATTAAACTTGTGGCATTTATTATTTAATAGTATATGTTCACACAGCATTAAAAATAATTTTTATAAAAGAGAACCTCACAGATTTGAGTGTTCAGAAAAGTCACTTGAGGCACTTGATAGAAATACATACATCCAGTCATTCTTTGTGCAGATTTTGTTTCAGGAAGTCTTCTATGGGGCCTATACTTTTATAAATCACACCAGGAGACCTCTATGATGCGATAAGTTTGTCAAACATTCTATATAAGATGTCCTTTATTGGATATGTGAGATTTAAATATGTAGATATTCCATAATTTAATTTCCAGTTCTCTGCTGGTAGGTTGTGAGGTTTAACGACATTTTAATAGTGAAATAACACTGTGATGATCAGACAAATCCACATCTCTGATTATTTCCTTGGAGAACTGTGGCATTTAAACTCATCTCTCCAGCTCTATGATTGAGTTTCCTGTGCATGGGAGCCTAGCATCTCTTCCTTTCTTCTGCAAATAATTCTGAAAATGTGGCCACTTAGGGAGGAATCATAGCTGAAGAATCAGGAAAGGCACATAAAGCACAATTGTACAAATGTAATTGTTTTGACTTTTTCTAATGTTTACCAATTTAGATGCTTTAAATGCCCATTAGCACTATGCTAGGTGTTTTCCTACACATATCAGTTGATCATCTGCATCCCCACAAAGGAATATGTCCCTTATTTTACTGATAGACAAAACAGAATATAACAATGTTAAGCTTCCCTAGTTATGATCATAGGCACTGATGCAGAAATTGAATGCATATTATGGGTCATTGCAAAATATATGACTGGTTTTTTATCAATTAGTCTTTAAGAAAGCTATGTCATTAGGTGTGTGTTCTTATCATCAACACACTGATGAAGTAGTTACTATTATAGTCTTCTTTTTTCACATGAGGGAGTAGAAAAACTGCCCAGAGAACTGGAGGATTTCACTAACTTTCCTGTAACTCTTAAGTAACAGATATCATATTTGGACACAAGTGTATTTTATTTTTAGACTATTTGAGTCTAAGACATTATAAATGCTTTCAGCTACCATCAAAATCTCACTTTATGTCTTGATTTAAAGATTCCCACAATTTCTCTATGACCCTTATAAAATATCTAGTTGTCTTCCATCAGCTTATTTTTCTGGGATACACACACAAAAAAGCAAGACCCTGTTACCTGGGTCTGGGATACAGATAAAGATCCATGTCCATTTGGTAAAAGCACACTTAAAGCCCAGAGAACAAAACACAAGAATGCTTTGAAGTGATTGCAGTTTTATTTTAGCATTGCATGGAATGTTGAAGAAGGTAAGGCTAAAAGCACACAAGACATCAGCATGTGGCTAGGGTTCTGTATAACTTTAATCTTCATTTTAATAGGTAAATAATTCAGCTATCCTTTTTCTTAATCTGCAGCTATAAAAGGTACAGCCCAGAGGAGGCACAAGCAGAGGGCAGAGTTAACATCCTATTTTGATTTCAATGTCCGCTTAATAGCTAAATGAGCATAAGTTGATCATAACATCTCTCTGAATCTTGATTATTTCATTTGTCAGACAAGACAATATCTAATTGAATAATTATTATGATAGCTAAATAAGATGATAAGATTAGAAATCTATGCACAACCTTGGATTCATAGTATGTCCTTCTTATCTGGTAGTTCTTTATCCTCCTGAAAGGCTCCTTCCTTCAGGGAGTACCTGACCTGGCTCTCCATAAGAGTGCTTTCAAGTCAGCCCACTGGCTATATGAAATACTTTCTGGCAAAGTTTCCAGAAGGCAGAGACAACTGATCAGCAATCACAGAGCAGGAAAGTCCTTTAGTTTTCAGATAATTATGTAATAAATGGTGTTTCAAAACTTTGATATTGCAATTGAAAGAGTAGTTCCAGGGTTATCATTTTAACTGATATTTACTTAAGGATCCTCATTAAGTTAAATTAAATACGTGTGTAATTATTCAAAATCAAAGTAATGATAAATGTCCACATAACACGGACATTATGAACACACCTGGGGGGAATTACCTTTCTAATATATCTGGGTTCTAACCCTGACACACTACAAAAGAGTTCAAACACTTTGCCTCTATAGAACAGTAATATCTACACATTCAAAACAAAATACTTGTGAAATGACAGAACAGATAAAAGGCATTGTTTTCAAGACCAATGGCCTGAATTCTGTCCTAGCAGTCCACATGGTGGAACAATAGAACAGAAACCCACAAGTTATACTATGCCCACAACATGCACATCATGCCACATGCTTACACACACCACACACACACACACACACACACACACACACACACACACACACACAGAAAGAGAGAGAGAGAGACAGACAGACAGACAGACAAACAGAGACAGAGAAAGAGCAGAGTGATAGAGAAAGACACAAGTGCATGTACACACAAAAAAAATTAAAAATGGAAAAATTTAAATGAAGGATTTGCATCTAACAACTAAAAGCCCTTCTAGCTTTGCTGTTTTAATATTCTATAACCTGATTAAGGTCATGTTTGGTTGATAAAGCTCAAGTTGTCCCTTTCCTTGTCTGGAAGATTTCTCTACAGTGTCAACTTAGGATTTGTGCCGTTTGCCATGGAAGGAATCTTGTTCAAACAAAACATTTCCTGGTAGGATAGATCCATGTACAATATCTTTATAAATCCTGGGAATATCTTTGTATCATCAGCTGTGTCGCTGGGAATTAACCCACCTACCCAGCCACTGTTATTTCTTTCATGATGTTCATCAGCATGATATTGATAAAGAAAACATCACCAATGTGTAAAGAAGCCTAGAATTAATTCCATCTGTCCTACTCTAAGTTCTATGGATATATGTGTCATAAAAAGAAAAAAACTATGTAAATAGATATAAATTTGATGTTCTGTTGCTTGTCTTCAGGGAAGACAAAGAGAGCTTACCACTGACAGAGAAAATAATACCTGTACTAGAACCTTAACATTATCTTGCATGAAAAGATCAAGGATCAGCAGATTTATTGACAAAATTTAGTTATTCCTGGCTACTGGTTTAAGTAGAACTATAAATCCCATAGCTCTAGTTTCCACTGACCTAAAAACCACCTTGTTTTACACAGGATATTAAAATCAGTGAATTATGAACATATTTCTATGAGAAGAGAGGAAATAGGGATCCACAGCCACCACCCACCTCAGTATTCCAGGTCTATCATTTTCTGCACTCACAGATATAAGAATCAAATTTAAAGCAAGCGGGAATGAAATCCATGTCATCGTTTTCCCCCCAATTTCAATCCCTACTCTGACTGTAGTTTGAAGTTGCTTATAAATCTCTTTACCTTTATACTTAACGTTTCTGAACTTCTAATCTTGTAACTCTATATTGTTTTCCTTTCTCAGAGTCTATTCAACTTGGAATAACTATTCCTAAAATCCAAACATAGAGTCACCTGAATGCATGAGTTATCTTTTTTCACTCAGGGTAATTTAAAAAATATTTCATTATTTGCAACTGGAAATATGTCTACCTAATTCTTATAACCCTCAAACCTAGTGTTTCTATTTTAATAAATGATATAAATACCCAATAAATTAACATATTTTGCTTACCAATGAATGTTTCATTTACATGTAGTATAATAAAGTATGAGACTACAGTGACAAATAGGGTTAAATCCTTAAACTTGAGACCCTCAGTGTAGTTGAGGCAACAAGCACGTATTTAAATAACATCAGGACATTTCCAACTATGCTTATAATGAAATTATATGAAGACTTGAGTTCACTCCTCTGGAGACATTGGACAAGACTGTATGACAGTGGCATTTGAACTGGATATTGAGACAGATTAGAACATTTTCAAGGTAGAATAATAGTTCTCAATTAGAAGTATGTTTAGCTATTTATTTTATCATAACTTGGGGAGTGTGACTGAAGCCTTGTAAGTACATGGCCAAGAATTTTGCAAAGCAGCCAATACAACAAAGAGTTAACTGTCCCCAAATATAAATAGTTCTGGATATATTAAGAAAAGAAAATCCAGAGCAAGGTTAACATAAAGCCAAGAGTCATGATCAGTTCATAGTGATGGAAATATCTTGATATAGAAAACTTAGATAAAAGACAGCTGACAATTGATCTCTGGGAGGAAGAGTTTTGAGCATCATCCTATAGGTGTGGGAAGCAATCAAAGTTCTTTTAAAACTGTGATAATAGAGGGGGAATCTTGAATTTGACATCTTCAAAGTGGGGAGATTCACCAAGATGATCAACCCTTTCTCTGTGACTCTGTGGAGTTACTAAAGATTAATGAAGTCAAACTCCCCATAGGAGAAAATATGGGAGAAATATGAGCATTGGACAGTCATGAATTTCTATTGCAACTAAGAAATTTGCCCAGAATTATTCTGGTTCTACTGATAATGAAGAAAACCAAGGAACCTTTCTTCAAAGAAAGTATATTATGTTGTGAGTCAAACAGAAGCACTCCTATAAAAAAAGAATGTTCCAACTCCCTTGAATCCCATCTCTTTTTGGACATTCTGCTGGTTCATCTTAGGAGAATCAAATATTTTTGTAATGGATCAGATGTTGGTGACAGCTGCCAGATTGACAACTCTGGAGGAGGATGCTTGATGAGCTCACGTTCTCACACTGAGATGACATAGAGAAGAGTTATGTACGCTGAAAGATTTATCATCAAGCTGTCCACAGGCACCTCTTTGGCCTCCATTAAGTGGTTTAAAATTAGATGCAATCTGGAAGTCTTTCAGAGCCATGAAGGAATGTTATGTCATATGAATTTTCTTTCTTCCTCTTAGCCTTGTTAGAAATAAATTAGGGTTTATATTAACATAAAGTTTGTAGTTTTGTGCAAAAGTTTGCATTTTCTGTTACCCTACATCCCTTCTCTTCCATCTCCCACTTTATTGTGTCATTGAACTTTAGAATTAAGAGAGATTTCAAAGATCTCTTAATGTGGAGTTTCACCTTTGTCTTCACAGTCATTTGACCATCAGTCCACGAGGACGAAGGGGCAGAAGCAACAACAGAGATTCTCTCCTCATGTGGCCTGTGAACACGATGGAGATGACCCTCCAGGAGACAGACCAGTGAATCAGCTGAACTTTCCTCCAGATTATAGGAAACATAGGATTGGGGAGTCTGGGATAAACCCTAATTTGTACTAAGTGGCACGCTCCTATCATAAGGCTTCTAGTGTAAGCCTTAGTTAAAATATGTGAGCAGGAGAGGCTGCTAGCAGTAATCTGTATCAAGGGTCAAGCTAAAGATAAATCAGGCATCTTGTTTAGAGACAGCTTTCAGATAAGGTCTATCCTCCAGGCCCAGGAATGTTCTCCAGATAAGGGCAGGAAGAAAGCATAAAGTTTCACTGTGGGGGCAGGGGGTGAGGGAGTTCCATGTCACTGAGCTTTGGAAAAGCTGCCAGGCAATGATAGACTGTAGCTTCTGACCAGCCAGTAAGGCCTCCCAAAGTCTTAACACACTCCATTTTACAGATTGGAAGGAAAAGAAGGTCAGAATCAGGCCCATGACTTACAACTATACTTGTTGTCCTGGAAACACAGCAATTCTTCTCCTTTGATTGCCTCATCCTTGATTTTGATTTCTTCTCATGTGAGTATTACTTCTGTCAACCTCATAATCCCTGGATTTTAACCATTCTGCTTTTGAAAACTACTGACTCACATGAAGGTCCATTTTGAGTCTGACACACACTACACCATTCATACCAATTAATCCTGGCCTATCACCACCTCACAAACTAAGTGTGAACTAAGCATTACTAAAGACACTACATTAATGAGGACTCTGAGCCCCCAAAACATAAAATGTCCCAAATAATAGAGCAAATGAAAAGTAAAGATGAAATCCAAACCAAACCAAGATCCATGTGACTTTGTTACATAATTCACTAACGTCTGTTTCATATGTTCCCCTTCTATTCCTTTCACTGTAGCAATTGTCATATCAACCAAGTGGCATGCCTACATAGATGTCAGAAAATTAAACCCATTGTGGAAATCTACATTAGTTTGATTTATTTGTTTGTTTATAGTATAGAGACCTCCTTTTTCCTGAGGCTTTCTTTCACATAAGAAGTTCTGTTTGCTTTTTGTGGATAGATATTGCCTTCTCTTGTTATGTTGAGGATATTTACCATGCAAAGTTGTCAGATATTGTCAAATCGTTTCTTTATATCTGTTGAAAAGATTTTTTTAAAAGATGTGATTTTTTCAGTGTGTATATGACATCAATGACCTTTACCACATTGAACCAACCTGTATTCCTGAGATTAATCTAACTTCATAATCCCTTATCATGTTGTTAAATTCATTTGAATGGTATTTTGCTAAGGAATTTTCATCTATATTCATTAAAGATATTGGCCCCTCCATTTCTTTTACTGTGATTAAGCATGAGAAATACTTTACTATTGCAAAATAGGTCATTTTCTTCATCATCAGCTTTATCTGTAGACATAGGTTTATGTTTTACACTCTCTTCCCTTCATTCTCTGATTTCTCTGTTTGCATAAAATTGAAGCTGAAGGATTTTGCATCATTAAAGTCATTTATGAATTTGATAATAATAAAAACAGAAGTCCCTTGATTATACTTATCAGGAAGTACAGTAAAAAAATAATCGGAGGCAACCAAGGAAATGTTACTGTACCATATGGTATTTGAAAACTCAACACTTGAATCAGAATTAAGATAAGATATGCTAAATAGTGTTGGCATTTATAATTGCTGCTTCTTATGTGGTAACTGCATAATATTAAGGCAGGACTTTCTATCCTGTTAAACCTCCATTTCCGTATTTGAAAATTGAGATCAAAATATCCATTTTTTAATCATGTTTCTTTTATTCATACCAATTGATGGGTTGGAGTTGGCTCTTACTGACTCAAAGGCTGATGCCTTCTTTCTTTCTTTACCTTTTCTGTCTTTCTTTCCCCTTTTCTTCCTTTCTCTCCATCCTCCTCTCTATTGTTCATTTGTTCTTTCCTTCCTTCCTTCCTTCCTTCGTTCCTCTTTTTTCCTTTCTTTCTCTCATTCCTCCCTCCTTTGCTCCCTCCCTCTCTCCTTCCTTTGTTCCTTCCCTTCTTTCCTTCTTTCTTTCTTTCTTTTTTTCTTTCTTTCTCTCTCTCTTTCTTTCTTTCCATTTCAGTTGTTTCTTTTTTCATTTTATTAATTGAATTTTTTTCATACACTGAACTCTGATGACAATTTCTCCTCCCACCCTCCTCCCACATCCCTCTTACCTCCCAACTCATTTAACTCCACTCCTTTGTTCTCTCTCTCTTTGAAAGAAAAAAAAAAATGACCTGCCTTGTGGGTTTGGCTTTTGTTTGTTTTTACTTTGTTTTGTTTTTTGGTTGGCTTATTTGTTTGGTTGTTTTTTCCCCTAATTCCACCTTGGAAGAAGTCTTCCAAGGATATCTGGAAATTGCACATGAGGGCTTTTCCCATCCAAAGGGAGAGGCCAGGTTAAACATTTATCAGCATATCTAATACACAGGGTTCTGAAAATGCCATGGGTCATATAACTGAGTGTTGGGGTTGGAAATAAAACTTGCAACACTAAACAGTTTTGACTTTGCAATAACCAAAACTTAATTTAAAGTCAAATGTGTAATGAATACGAAGTTTCTTTCCCATGCTGTAACCCATACCTTCACTATATCCTTGATTCTGAGCATACATGTACACTTTGTACTGTGATTGCTGTTATGCCACATAATACCAATAAATGTTACCTAAAAAACACCTCAGCTCATATTTGAGACTGTTATGCATTATCAACCTCAGTGTTTTACCGAGCATTCAAAGATTTCTGCTTTTACAGAAATGCAGCATTTTAATTACAGGAAACGAAAACTTTCTGTATTTTCCTGCCAGCATTCCTCATCATACAAGTAAAAAATTAATATATTTATTATGGTTATTTAGTGTGTGTGTGTGTGTGTGTGTGTGTGTGTGTGTGTGTGTGTGTGTGTAATAGATGCCATAGTTCATGTGCAGAGGCTGGAGGACAATTTTCACAAGTGGATTCTGCACTTCCGCTATACGAATCCAAGAGATGTAATTCAGATCCTCAGGCTTGGTAGCAAATGCATTTACAAGCTAAGCCATCTGTCTAGGTCTCAAATTCATATATCTTTAGATTGTATTTGATTTTGAAAATTGTTGTTTGAGCTGTGGACTTCAGTTTAATTAAAAGATAAATCATTCAATAAATTTCAGCTTGGTATTAGGAGGAAATTTCCAACAATTTATTTAATTACCCTAAATGTACTTCTGCCATTTTGCATTATATACTTATGCAAAGTGGTGTTCTAATCATTGGTGATGATATTGATTAGGTCTGAAAAACATCTGAGATAATTTATATCCTGCAGTATCAAATATTTAGCCAAGTATTAATTCTTTTTATAAAAATGAACAAGTGCATCCATCTCATTAGTATGCAAATCTGCTCTTGTCCTCAGTAAATGATAAAACTATATATATATATATATATATATATATATATATATATATAAAAGATTTTTTTTAAACATTTAAATGATCTATTACTAGTAAATCTTTTATTTGTATTTTTTTAAATATGTTTCTATCCATCATTGTAAAACATTTTTTTTGGACAATATGGAGCTGTGAGAGAAAACACTTAGAAAGTTCGGCTCTATCACGTGTGTCCATAACA
This sequence comes from Peromyscus eremicus, assembly GCF_949786415.1. NCBI lineage: Eukaryota > Metazoa > Chordata > Mammalia > Rodentia > Cricetidae > Peromyscus > Peromyscus eremicus. The sequence goes on along the minus strand of NC_081417.1, from coordinate 83,788,714 downwards.
GATGATGCTGCCTCAGCTAATGTCTACTATAAGTTTCCAGAATTAGGTTTGTCTCTTCCTAGATGATAGACAAAGGCAAAGAGAATACATCTGGTCAACTGGCATTCTGTTTTCAAAGAAAAACTATTTCTATGGCAAAATATCACACCACTCCCCACTTATCTCTTGCAAATACAGCTTGGAGAATTTATCTGATCACATGAATAGATAACTTCCAGTCTTTTTATAGCCTCTTTCCTATAATATCAAAAAAGAATAACAAAATAGTATTTCATGATAATTAACACTTTACAAAATATGCTTTGTATTTTTTTTTTGCTTTTAATCTTTACTTTTCTCTTATAAGTGGTGATTTTATTGAACATATTTTTTGTTGTGGAAACAGAGACGGAAGAATCAGTCCAACCACAGATGCTTTGGAGTCCTTTCCCTTTCTTATTATCTACAACTAATCTGCATTAATACTGTTTCCTTGTATATTTGGACATTTTCTTTCAGGATCCTTTCTCTGATAACATAAGTAGACTCAGTTTCACCAGTACTTTTTTTTGGGAGGGGGGTGCCAAGAACTTTTATTCATTATTGATGGAAATGCAAAATGGAAGAAAACACTAGGAGATTAGCAGTCCTTATGCAAGGTTAAGCAGTTTTTTTTTTCAATTTTTTTTATTAAGAGATTTTTTTTTCATTCCACATACCAACCACAGATTCCCCTGTCCTCCCTGCTCCCACCTTCGAGCCCCCCCCCCAAACCCACCTGCCATAGGCTCTAGGCTCCAAATGCCAGCTCACGCACTAGGGACAGGTCCTGATCCCACTCACTGCCTGGGGGCCCCTAAACAGTTCAAGCTAAACAACTGTCTGGTTTATCCAGAGGGACTAGTCCAGTACCAGCTCCTCAGCTGTTGGTCCACAGTTCATGTGTTTCCGCTAGTTTGGCTAGTTGTCTCTGCACTTTTTCCAATCATGGTCTCAATATCTCTTGCTCATAGCATCCCTCCTCTCTCTCATTGATTGGACTCCTGGAGCTTCACCGGGGCCCTGCCCATGGATCTCTGCATCTGCCTCCATCAGTCACAGAATGAGGGTTCTATGATGACGGTTAAGGTATTCAGCCATCTGATCACCACAGTAAGTCAGCTCAGGCACCCTCTCAACCATTGCCAGTAGTCTATGGTGGAGTCATCCCTATGGATTCCTGGGAACCTCCCTAGCACTCTGCTTCTCCCTATTCCCATGGTGTCTTCATTTATTATGGTATCTCTTTCCTTGCTCTCCCACTCTGGTTCCATTCCAGCTTGAACCTCCCACTCCCCTAAGCTCTCATTCCCTGTCCCTTGCCCTCTGTTACCTCCCCTCACCCCCAGTTTGGTCATGTAGATCTCATCCATTACTCCATCGCTGGGTGATCCATGCGTCCTTCCTAGGGTCTTCCTTACCAGCTAGCCTCCCTGGAGTTGGGGGTTACTGTCTGGTTCAGTCTGGTTATCCTTTGCTTTACATCTAGTATCCACTTAAGAGTGAGTTTATTACCAGTACTTTAAAAGAATAATCTGACCCACAGTGATTCTCTATTAGCCATGAGCCTGTTTTTCTTTGTAGTCAATTTTTGGGAATATCTGATAATCTGTGCTATAGTCACACGTTTTCCTCTCTTATATTTCCATCAGGTATTCTTGGAAATGGAGTTCATGAAGGATATGAACTAGCATTCTGAGTTCTAAATTTGATTTGGGTTATTCCATTGAGTAGCATTACCTCATGTATCAAAAATTCTTCCATGACCCTTGTTTGGGCACCTATTAGTAGAGTCGTAGCATCTACCTTCAAGGACAGTTGTTACAATGTTAGGATGCATTTAAAGCAGTCCTACATGACCTGGAAGTTGAAAAATGTCAGCTATTATTATCAACAATCTGTTAGATTTGACATTCTGAAATATTTAAATCTTGGTAACTTATGTTTCTTGACATCTATGCTGCATACTTAACTTCTTCCTGGTTTGTGTGTGACCGTTTTCTCTGTCTGTATTATATTTCTCTTATTTTTTTCTCTGTACTTTTCTGCCTTTTATAAGTCAGTGTTCCCCAGAGTAGTATTGAACTAGTGCTCATGTTGTTACAGATGCACTCTGAATTATCTTGTTGGCTCTAAGGCTTACTGATAGATGGTGTCTACCAAATAAATCTCCTTTTAGAGCTCTTTCTTCAATCTAATAGCTATGTGTCTTTGCTTGGATAACCCAGAGGAATTTTAATTCATTCGGCCTAAAATATGACTCACCATTATAATACATATAAAACTGTCTTTCTGTTAATATTTTTTGTATTTATTGATACAAGAACCATGTATTTAGTTATGTAAAGTACACCTACAAAACTCATATTTTATTTTCCCCTTATCCTTATACCATAGTTTTTCTATCTACATACATATATACATTTGAAATACTGATATGAAATATTTTATATACATGTTCACATCCCAATTTCTCATATCTGTAAATGTCACCTTTTGAAAGAATCATCTTGTAAATGTGATTAAGGATATGTGATGTCCAGACATGATGACCCACACCTTTAATTCTAGTATTGGGGAGGCAAAGGCAAGTGGATCTCTGTTAGTTTAAGGTCAGCCTGGTCTACATAGTGAGTTACAGCCCAGCTAAGTCTACATAGTGAAAACCTAAGGGAAAAAAAAAAAGATTGTGAGATATGAAGACCACTCAGGGTTATTGAGATGAACCCTATACGTCATCATAAATATCATTACATGGAAAGGCAGATGGAGACTTATGAGGCCCAGAAAAGGTGTTGTGCATACAAAGGCAGGGATTGGAGTGATATGACTTAACATAAGAACATCCAGTGATATAAATAGCCACCAAGTTAAGAAGAAGGTAAATAGAAGAGACTGGAAGCAAACTTTTCTATGAGCCTCTGCATGAAGTATGATCATTTATCACTTTGATTTTAAGCTGTCTTAGAACACTGTAAGAAAATTAATTTCTGTGACTTTAAATTGTATACTTGTAGTGATTTGTTACAGTAGCTACAGGAAGCTAAAACAGCCCTCTTCTTTCCATGCTGGTGTTCTAATTCTGACTTCTATTTAGCTGAGTGATGGTAATTGCTTTTCTCCCCCTATATTTAGTCTGGCCTCCTTCCAAACTAGCCTTCAGCAGATGCATATTAAGACACACTGCTTCTCTGCCTAAAGCATGGCCAACTCCAGAGCCTTCAGTGTAGTGTTTACATCTTTCAACCTCATGATTTGTCTACATGTCATCAACATTGATGCTATGATTCTTGCTCTGGTCTAGTTGCCTCTGATACTTGCAACAAGTTTTTTTAGTGCCTTCCCTCATGTTTCATTCTTTCTTTTCCGTTTCCATGTTATTCTGAACTGAGTATGTATTTCAGTAATTAAAGTTTTTGTTTAATACCTGTTTTCTCACATGTTGTCAGCTTCTGGGAATCAGAAGCTACATTTTATTTTTTCTGTCATTTGTTTTCATAATACACTTGCTTTTCTAAATTTCCAAGTATTCCTCCAACCTTGAGAAAATAGATACTTAGCAGATCATATTTCTGAAGCAGCTCCAGTACGAGATCTCTCAGTATAACTCTCAAATCCCTCCACATTTCTAAGTTTAATGATACCTTCAAAGCTTGCTTTGCATACATCTATGTCTGCTTTTGTCTATTCTTTCATTTAGTAGAATGACAACTGATTCCCTGTCATTATCAATTCATAAAGATTCAAAGATTCCTAAACTGAAAAACTAAAACTTTACTAGTGTAGGGAGTTTTCTTCAACAATTGAAAGTGGAGCTACCCTTTGCCCTAGTTCTAAGTTACTTTAACCTTTGATCTCTCCACTGCATAGTCTTCAGTCTCCTTTCTCCTGTTTTAAAAATATACAGTATAGACATGTAGACATCTATACAGAGATGTAAATATATATTTACAGACATTATCACCTGATTTTTGTGTGAGCATAGGTTTATATTAACTCAAATACTCACAACTAACTAAGTATAAATATACATATACTAATATACCTGAGTGATAGTTAATATTAATTATCAACTTGGCAGGCGCTAGATTCACCTAAGAGTTAACCTGCTGGCCATATCTCTGGAGGACTACCTAGAGTAGGTTAGCTGCTGGGATGACTGTAAGGGATTATCTTGATTAGATTAATTGAGATTAGAAGACTCACCCTAAAAATGAGCTATACCATTCCCAGAATCTGGGTCCTGTATTTTGGAAAAAGGAGAAATATAACTGAACATCAGTTCTCCGATTCCTGACTGAAGACACAGCATCGCTGGTAATGTTAAACTCCCATTTGCAAGCTTTCCCTGCCATGTTGGATTCTATTCTTTTTTTTTTTTTTTTTTTTCTGAGACAGGGTTTCTCTGTGTTGCTTTTTGCCTTTCCTGGATCTCGCTCTGTAGACCAGGCTGGCCTCGAACTCACAAAGATCTGCCTGGCTCTGCCTCCCAAGTGCTGGGGTTAAAGGCATGCTCCACAACTGCCAGGCAGATGCTATTCTTGTTCTGTGTGCTAAAATAAACAATTTCTGTCAAAGTTTCTTTTTTCATGTTATATTGTCAAAGTGCTATCTAAAACAGCTAATATAATACGTGCAAACATATATTTGTATAGCTGTCATGTACATATTAGAAAATATACTTTGAAGGGGATAGTAGTAAATACATTCTAAGTCACAGTTCTAAAGCTGAAGTGAACTTGGCAGTCCACAATGTCAATCCCTTCATTTTTCAGATGAGAAAATTAAAATTCAGAAGAGGAACTGACTTACCTATTGTTCTTCAGGGAAGCAGAAAGAAAAGTGAGGCAGGACCTCTGGGCACCTAACAAAGACAATGGCTTAAAGGTGAATGGCATTGTTCTACACTAAGACACTGAAAACTCAAATCCTCTGATTAACATTCTAAATGATTCATTCTTTTTTGGTAATCTTTGTTGTCTGTCAGCCTTGCCAGCTGCCAAATGAAACCCCACAATTCTATTCTTTAACCAAGTACCCAAGCCTGTGGCCCTTCAATGAGGCCACCACTAATCAAATATACAATATAATTTGAAGCTATAGAATTTGATTGCAATAGAATTTGAAGCTAGTGACGATAAATAGAAAATTATCCCCAATAAATACTTGGCATGGTTTTAAAGGAAATGAATAGTTTTACTTTTCTTACACTTTTCTCTAAGGGAAAGATCCTTGTGCCATAATTCTTCCCGAGGGAGACACCAGTTTTCTCTGGATCGTTTTCTCTCCAGCTATGAAGATTTGGTGGCGTGGGTTACAAGGATTTGTTCTGCACATAAAAAAAATTCAGACTTCAATGTAACTGTTTACTAAGGTTTGGGAAATGAAGAATTTACTAAGCTCTGCCACCACAAATTTAATGAATATTCTTTTTTGTTTTAGTTTTATTGATTTGTTTCATTTTCCTGTACTTGATCAAATCTTAAGACTCTGTTTTGATCTTTGCCAGAGCTGTATTATTTCATATTTGATCTCAAGCTTGAGAAGCACATACAGGATGGTTGAAAGCGCAACCTAGGATGAAAAGACATTATTTAATATCTCCACTTAGACAAATTCCATTTGATCTCTATAGATTACAAACTAATTGATCCATGAAGGAAATCAATATATCTTAACACAGGAAATACCACAAAACACTTGCTTTATGAACTGAGCCTTTCAAAACTTTCATTTGAATGTCCTATCTCTGCCTGGTTGAGCAACATGGGTCTAAATTAAATCCTTCCTTTCAGTGACCACAGAAAAGTGAAGATAAAGTTATCTTCTAATCATTTGTAGGAACCTCCAAAGTTCTTGTCACATGATCTAGAAGGAGACCAACACTAGCCACTGGCTGAAACAGAGGATCTACATACCCATGTCTGTGGTTTGTGTTCCCCTAAAAGTAGACCATATGGCAAGGACTCAAGTTCAACAGAATACTAGGGAAGTGATTTAATTAGAGAGAAGAAGTGACACTTGGGTATAAAGGATGAGCAGGTAGCAATCAAGTTACCACTGAGGTGGAGCTATGTCCTTTTGAGTAACTATGGAGACAATGTGGAGCACACATTACAAAACTGTCCATCAAGAAAGCGGTTGGGGTTTTAATCCACCAGTTTATGTCAGCCATGATCTGAGGGCTATACTTCTAATTACCAAAGGCAGACTTCAAGTAAAGAACTATATATGGCAACGTCTGGAAGTCAGAAAAATTCCATGAGGAAAACAAGGACTGGATAGCAGTCAGGTAGGAAGTGACTGGATAGCAGTCAGGTAGGAAGTTTAGGCAGGACAGCCAAACTGAGAATGCTGGAGGACAGGTAAAGACATGAGTAAAGTGACAATAAAAGAAATGGGTTAATTTAAGTTTCAAGAGCTAGTTTAGTCACAAGCTGGAGCTATCAGTCGAGCACTTATAATTAATACAAGCTTCAATGTGTTTATTTGGAGCTGCTGGTGGGTCAGAAACTTCTGCTTACAATACCACATAAAAATCAAAATTCAGTGTATATAAATAAAGTTATTTGAAGATTAAATATTCATTTATATGTTGCTGTAATTGCTTTCACACAACAAAACAGAACTGGGCAATGTGGCCAAAACTACCACAAACATGTGTTCAATGTTTTTCTTTTGCATACTCTAGAGCAAGAAACTTGAGCACAAAATATCAGAATTGAGAAAATAAGAAAAACCTCAAAGGGATAGTACAACTGATATTAATATGACTAAGAATTAAACATACTATCCAGAATGACTTAAGATATGAAAGAATTGCAGAAGTAAAAGAAAAAGAAAAAAAAGATTATAATGTTAATAGAGACTTCTTCATATTATGGCCCATGCAGTTATTCAAAGAATCAATATCATTTTATATTCCTATTCTAACATATATCTCTTGTGGGATAATTTTTTTTGTACACTGTGAAGATGTGTCCGTTTTACCACACCTGTCTAAGGTAACTTCTGATTGGTTTAATAAAGAGCTGAATGGCCAATACCTAGGCAGGAGACAATAGACAAGACTTGGGGTAAGAGAAAGGAACTCAGGGAAGAATCTAAGAGATGGGTTTCACCACCCAGACATGGAGAAAGTGGGACACAGTGTACTGAGAGGAGGTAATGAGCCATGTGGCAGAATGCAGATTAATATAAATGGTTTAATTTAAATCATAAGTGCAAGTTGGGAACAAGCCTAAGCTAAGACCAGCATTTCATACTTTATAAGAAATCTCCATGCCATTATTTAGGAGCTGATGGTCCAAAGAAAGTCCAACTACATAGTATCTTTCCTAGGTTCTATGGACTTAAATTACTTTAAAACTTTGTGCTTATATTCTGAGTATATGATGTGTGTGCATGTTTGAGTATGTGTGTGAGTGCAAATATGTGCATGACATGCTACATGTGTGAAAGTCAGAGGTCAACCTAAATTGTTAGTCCCAACTTTCCACATACCAGTTGCCACTATATTTCTTGCCTATTAGGATTTATCCCTCCTTTATGTATAGATAAGAGGAACCATTTAAAGCGGCTTCATTTCACTGCCCAATTTTGTTTGTTTGTTTAGGACATTGAGCTCTGTCTAAAGTTACATGTGTATTACTCAGATTGTTTTTCTGTTATCTAGTTTCCCATATTCATAAAATGGATTACGAGCTGCAAGAGGACAGAGGCTGCAACTCTTTTCTTCATACCTTTATCCACATATCCTTAATATCAGCAAACATAAAGTATCCAGTAAATAGCCATCAAATAAGTGGAAGAACGGTATTTTTAAGATGTCAAAGATAATAGCTAAACCATACAACATTTAAAATAATTGTCATAGCTAGGTATTAATCCTGGCTTTGCTGTTGAATTAGTATGTAACAACTCTAGGTAAATTCTTTCTTGTCTTTGAATTCCTGATATGTGACAGCAATACCTATTTACTTGACAGGTTGTAAGCATTAATGGGATAAATGTCTCTAAAATCCCTGGGTATATAGTAGGGTTCAATAAAGGGTAGCAGCTCTTTCTCTGCAATTATCATTCTGTTAGGCTGGATTTGTAGGCTTCTAAGATATAACTGTCCTATAACTAGGTCACAAGGATATAGAAGTACAGGAGAGCAAAGGAGTTCAATCACCATTGCATGGACAGCCCTGCCCTGCTGCAGATAAAGGAACTGATTCCTCATCAGCAGACTTGAAGTACTCCTGTATCCTGATGAGTGATCATGACGCCTCTATCTTCACACCAGACACCAAATATGGTTGTTTTACTAGATACCTGAGAAGTCAAATGTAACCTCATGTATAAAAATCCCTTTGCTAACTAAATGATGTTTGTGTGAAATACTTCTGCAGCAAACTCGGAAATGATGTCCCTTATTCCCCCAGCAGCCTACAGTCCATGCAGATCTTAGCACTGCAGACTAATCATATTCTGATGCTCCTGGTGCTTTTGTATATACTCATTTCAAGCCATTCAATGCCCTGGGACCATAATGCTCACTCTAAATAAAGTGGAAAGATGACTAAGCCATCTTTCCTCTGCTCCCCTCTCTCAGTGTATCTCATGAGGATGAATCCTCCACTGTCTCTGGAGCAAACTAAGTTCTGCAGAGAATCACTCCATGAAAACAAGGATTACTCTGTGCTAAATAATAATTGGCTTAGAGGTTTGAGATTTGACTGTACTTCAGTGTGCCGGAGAATTAGCCCAAGATGTGAAGGGAGAAATTGGATGTAGTGGCACTGTGTAATATAAGAAGGACTGGATTGGGGATTTGGAGACCTGGGCTTAATATCGACCCTATCAAGAACTCTCTAGGTAGCTTTGGTGAGTTCCCCAAACCATTATGGAATTCAATCTACCATAAGTGATGGTCAAAATGGACTATGTCTCCTTCCCTTCACATCTAATTTATTAGTGCACTAATTAAATAGGAAGTAGGAGTAAGAGAAAGGAGGCAGGAGTAAGAGGCTAAGGGGCATGCACAGCCAAAAAAAGGTGAATAGATAAGTAGAAAATCAATTAAGAGGAAGATAGAGAGGCAATTAACACAGAGTCAGGCAGGGAAAGGGTGGATGGATTTGCAGATCACCTTCCGAACAATCATGAACTGGGAACTCAGAAGGAGGCAGCTAAGAAGATTGGTGCACGTGCCTGAGGAGTCTCCACGAGAAACTGTGTTAATGAAATTTACATGCAGTTTGCCCCTTCCCTGAGCCTTCTGCTGCCTGGTGGATTACCTTCCAGATGGGAGTGTTTCTGATCTCATTTTATTTTGTTTCCACAGAGAGGAAAGGACACTGAGACCATCTGTTCTGGTGTTCCCTTCTGGATTCCACCCCACTTTGTGGCTTGCTGAGCCATGGAGAGAGCCGTGTCTTCTCAATTTTTCCCTCTTGAAAAAAAAAAAAAAAGGCTCCTGCAGTTCTGGAGTCCTGCATGTACTACCCACTTGTCCCCAGCGAACAGCACTGCCTCCACCTCACGATGAAGCACACAGCTGGCAACAGTGCTGTTACCATGGTGATGATGAATAACAACAGACAGTAATCAAGAAGGGTCGCTGGAGTCATAAGTCATTTCATATTGTGTTTAAAAGGACACAGCCACATTTCAAATGATAAATTACTTTTATATTGCCTCCCCTTGCCACAGTATTCCAGACAACAGTTTTAATGGTCTTTTTCTGTTTTGAATGTTTACTTTCCGTGTTTCTTTTCATTTCTCCCTGGAATCAGTTTGGTCCCCATCAGGACAGCCGGACCATACTCAATAGCTGCCCACACATCAACACTTAAGGTGTTTTGGAATTATATTTTTCCAAAAAGGAAATCTTTCTTATATCTCTGGAAGTATCTGAAATTCAAAAATGGCATTCATTTATTGCATTCTTTACGCTGGAAGTCCGAACATTTTTGAGAGTCATCTGGTCTTGGGAATTTGGTATCCACTGATATAGTAGGAACATTTTAGTCAAACATAAAATTTTACAATGAATGTGTGCTCAGAACACTGGGATCTTGAGTTTCATCCATGCCCCCAGATAGTGACATTGGCATGTTCCTTAACCTTTTACAGATGTCCAGCCCTTCGGCTTCTCTCAGCTACATTGTTCTTTACAAAATGTAGACTGAACAACTGTACAAAAAGACCAATAAGAAACTCACAGTGTTTAAAGTAAGCTTCAATGTTGTGTTAGGCCCCAGTCAAAGCTAATCTGAGCTAAACAACACTCACATGTCATGTATTGGAAAATGCTGATGGCTGACAGCTCTGTATTTTAAATTAAAGGTAATAATATTTATTTTGGAGGGTGTTTCTGAGGATGAAATAAATTATAATAGATTCAGAAATATCATATAAAACACATAGTATTTAATGCAAAATGCTTTTTTACATTAATGTTCTTTCAATATAATAATAAAAATATATTACTTATATTTGTGTGTGTGTGTGTGATTTTTAAAAAATCCCTGTGACTAGGGATTTAACAGAGCACATGACTAATTTGTGTGAGGTTCTAGGTTTAATCCTCAATAATGCTTTAAAAATTGAAAACTATTTTAAAAAAGTCATTAGTCACTTAAGAACTGTTTAATGCCTGATGAGGTAAAATGGTTCTCCCAGTCTGCCTTTTCTGTCTAGTTTTTAATGAATTATTCCATTTGTGTGTGTTCATGAACAGCTAGGGTCATTTAGAAAGCCTCCTGTAGAAAAAAAAGAGTGGGTCACTCTACACACTAAACTTTTACTTCTCTTTTTCCCTTCTACGAGTCTTCCACTTTAGACCTAAAGCACTGACTTATTAAAGTACAATCTTCCATGATTTTAAAAATAAATTCCTCATTCCACCCCATCATTTACACATGTATCTTTGCTGTTCCTCTGTCTACAAAGTTGAAACTTCTGTTATAATCTTATTGACAATCTGAGATAAAATAAACATGTTAATGTGCAACACATTCATTTGACCTGGGGAGCCAGGGACTTGGTATTGGAATGGTTTTATGTAACAGGTATTTCTCATGGCGAAATGTAGTTATTTTCTAGATCTCTTTGTGAACTAATATTCAAACAAATTGCAAATCCATTAATATTACTGCCTGACTGACTGTGGATCTCAGTTTTTTAATTAGGTAACAGCTGGAGCAGGGCACATTTAGACACACAATGATCCATCTTCTCTATTAAGAGATATTAATAATAATATTAATGATTAATTATACATGTCACCTCACAGAAGTATGAATATGAGTAGAGATCATCCACAACATCGTAAGAGATTCAGCTGTGCTTATTCTTGTATTGGGTAGGTGTGCATTGGTATCTTCATTGCATAAATCTTATCATTAATTTCTCCTTTCAAATCATCTCACACTTGTTGGCTTGTTGCAAAAAGTATAAAATAAGACAAATTATGAAACTTTCAACTTGCATTTGTAACTTTAGAGAGTCATATTGCATCTGGAAATAGCACCACTACAGTTCCCATCTCATGATTGCTTATATTGCTATAGAAACTTAATTTAAATTCCTTCATTTCATAGCGTTCTTCAGGTTAAAGGTGGTATATTAATTTAAAGCGCTATGATAATTGCTGGTATTATCATCAGTGCTATGTTGAATTTCTGTTATTTGAATTAATTTGATCTTATATTTTGATGTCATAAAGTATACAGTTCCAGAAATGGTTTTAAATTGTTATTATTATTTTTTTGCATTTACTTTTTATGAACCTCTGTTCCAACCTGTGGGAGAGACGATTAACCTGTGTGCAATAGACACTCAATATGAGTGGAGGTGTCTTAGGAATGTCACACTCTTCCTCCTTTGTCCCATCTCTCCAGCTTGAGCGGAAACCTGATTGCCTCAGCTCAGTTGCCTATTTCTCCTGAAGGTTATTTGATACCCAGCTGTCCAGTGTGTTCCAATTTCGTTATCATTCATGCTCATTTCCTACATGTGCAGTAAATGATGTAAAACCTCTCATGCTGGCTTACCGTCCATCTTGTTTTTGCTTAGTCTCTCATCTGTGGATGAAAACTAGCAACTTAACTCTGTGTTGATTGTTTCCAGCCGTGTTCTGGCCCTGGGGTTATTCTTCATGACTGTTATCTCAGCTATAAAGTAAATTTTCTTAACCTTGTCAATATTAACATTTGGAGTTGAGCTGTTCTCTGTTGTCAGCATTTGCCCTGTGCATTGCAGTATGCTAAGCAGTATCATTGGCTTCTATGCACTAAATACCAGTAACACGTCCTTTCCAAGTTGCAGTAGCAAAATGTCCTATTGGAAACCAAGCCACCCCAGTTGAGTCTAAAGAGAGGCTCAAGCCATAATGTGGATAATTATGACCTTGAAAACAAACAGTAAGGAATGGCCGAGATGGCTCCCCATAAGACTTCTTGGTCTGGGGGACACAATCAACCAGAGGCTGCCCTGGGCCTCTGGTGTGCTCAGGCACCACCATACCAAGTGCAGCTGATGATTCTAGACCTTGTGGCTGGGGCAAGCAGGACTCAACCAAGTGCCACGTGTGACCCAACCAAGAGCGCTGGTGACAGGTAGACAGGCACCAATGTCGTGAGAGAGTACAGGGTAGGGAGGTAGAAGAAATGCCGTGGAATGGTTCATGGACTGGGTAGAGAGGCTCATCTGGAGAGGTGAGAGTGGTGAGGAATAGGCTGACATGAATGGCCTTCTGGTTATCTGAGTCCAGGGTGATGTCCAGGCCTGGGCTTTAGGTAAGGGCAAGGTTTTAGTCTGGGACCCTAAAGCAGTGGAGGGGGCCTGTATTGATGGCTGTGGCTCCTGTTGCCACTGGGGGCCTTGCAGGGAGGGGCCTGTGGTCTGAGCCACCACCCAGGGCCATGTGGGTATCCAAGAGTCATACTGCCAAGGGGGAGAGGGGGCATGGCAATCTAGGTGGCCTGCATGGCCACCTGGGGCCATGGTGACATACTGCTTTTGTTGTTTTGTTCAGTTTGGTTTGGTTGTTGTTGTTGTTGTTTGTTTGTTTTTCTGTTAAATTTGGTTTAGGGGAGAGGTTGGAAGGGCAGAGGGCAGATGAAAGGGGACAGGAAGATAGGTGAGATTGGAATGCATGATGTGAAACCCAAAAAGAATCAATAAAAGTTAAAAAAGAAAAAGAAATAAACTAAACAAACAAATAACAACAACAAAGAAACAGTCAGACTCCCTTTAGTAAATGGTACAGAAAAATCACATTCTGGTTAGTGTTAGAAATATACTTTTTTAAAAAGATGACTTGTTTGAAAATGATTTCAAATGGAAGAAAATTAGAGAAAATACTCAGAAGTGTGGTATAGACATAATTAGGGTAAGAGTAATGAAGACAGATATAGCTATAAGAGGGGTTTTGAGTCAGGGACTATTTTGACAATGGAAGAAGGAGGATTAAGTGAAAAATTAGATGTAAGGAGACAGAGAAGATAAAAGAAACACACCGAGTAACCTCAGACTATCTGCTTCTGAGACTGGAGTAATTTAGAAGCTGAACTCAAACTTGAATTTACAATCATCCTACTATGTTATAGTACACAGGTAAGGAAGCATCTCACTTACATGGAAGACACCCAAAGCGCAGGTGTGTTTCCTATTTACTTTGAGTCCTTTTACATCCAATATCTGGAATAAAAGAGTAGTAGTGGTCATCTTTTATTGAAAGTCAAGAGATACGCTGGAATAGACATGATATGTATTTCCTGTGACTCAGATAAAAGCCTTTGAAAGGTAAAAATTTTATCTCTCAATTTATAGCTAAGAAAACTGAAGAGCTGACAAGTTTAAGAAGAGACTGCATATGAAAGATGGAGGATGTCTCACACCTCAGCCTCTCTGGATCTAAAGTCAGCAGTTTGAACTTCGCCTTCTGCCATTAATTATAAGCTTTCTCAGGGCTTCTGATTCCTTTCACCCACAACGAGATGGTCTCCCCACTTTAGAATGGAACAGGTGAGCAAAGACATACAGGAACATCCCAAATCCTGATCCCTTTCCTTTTGTCCTCTGCTACCCTTTTTCTTTGTCTCCTCTTGCTCCCCATCCTTCTGACTTAAGAACTTCCATTTCTTGCACACAGGGATACTTTAGCCCTCTGTAAAGCATAAGGCAATGGCTTAGCAACTGCCTACAGGCATCTGTGAGATTGGACTGTTCCTACAAGGCCAGAATGTTTGGACTGAATGTCAATGAATTTAAAAACATGATAGAATAATGTACCTTTCACCGGCACATGTGAGTTAAATGGTTAGGAACAAAATTGCTCAGAGCAAAGCTGTGATATTTGATCAAAGCCAGGATGTTAGAAAAATGGTTGCAGTTGATTTTTTTTTCCATGTAAAGTCCAGTTTGTTTTCTGTATCCCCAGGTGGGTGCTCAGGATCCCTCTATCTGTTCAGGAGCCTCCCAGGGAAGGAGAGATTACATAATCATGTTTCTCTTTTGTCACATCTGTGTTTCATCCAGAATTGTATAAGTAAACAAACTAGGTCTGCTTGAGGAACAATTCCCCTGGTAGAAGGAGGAGGATAACTGGTGTCAATCATCTCCATATAATGAAAAGGTCCATGTCTCTAACGATCTCCATACCCCTTGAACAACACTGCCTCTTTGGTAGAATATCAGCCTACTGTGTCTGTGCATGGTCAAGTAAGTCAAGATTGGCTCACTAGTGTCTAGAATAAAGATTATATGGGGACAGAGATGACTATATATAATAAAAGGTCATGCAACCTATAAATTTTGTGTACATCAGTCCCCATCCCACATATTTCATTTAAAAATGAGAATAGGAGTACATGCAGATTCTCATAATCACTTAGAAGGTGAGATGTGTTGAGGGGAAAAGCAAGCATACATTCACAGCCACACATACAATACATTTAAAAAAAAAAAAAAAAACAAGTCTAGTCTCCATTGTGGCCTGACTTGTCTCTCTCTACCTTTCCTATTCTATTGCAGTATTCTGAGAACCAACTCTGTCAGCTCTTAAGATTCATTGAGCAGGGCTGGAGAGATGGCTCAGAGGTTAAGAGCACTGGCTGCTCTTCCAGAGTTTCTAAGTTCAATTCCCAGCAACCACATGGTGGCTCACAACCATCTATAATGAGATCTGGTGCCCTCTTCTGGCCTGCAGGCATACATGTAGGCAGAACACTGTATATAATAAATAAATAAATTAAAAAAAAAAAGATTCATTGAGCAGCCCCAAAATTTCTCGGCTTAAGTATCTTTGAGAAAGTAACTTGAGCATCTAAGGCATAGTTTGTTTATGGTTAAGCTGAGGATAGTGGAAACGTCCTCTCAAGTGGATATCGGCATGAACTGAGATAATCATACAAAAACAACTTCCTTCTACTTAAGACATTTTCTTCCTCTGAACCCTGTGTCTTCATCTATAGAAGAGAAGTGACTTTATCAAAATTGAGAAAGAGTACCATTTATTTAAGTTCATGCTATGTGGAAAACAACACACTAAACTTTGCTTCTTTATGCTTATGCCTATAAGTATATGTGAAACTTGGTCACAAAATCATCTGTTAGAAAGATTAATGTACTACTTATAGTAGTGCGTGCTAGTAGTCCCAGGAAGGTAACTCCTGTGTACATGGCCATCCAGACTGATCTACCTAATGAACAATGTATCTCAAAAACTAATGAAGGGGCCAGGCGGTGGTGGCGCACGCCTTTAATCCCAGCACTCGGGAGGCAGAGCCAGGTGGATCTCTGTGAGTTCGAGGCCAGCCTGGGTTACCAAGTGAGTCCCAGGAAAGGTGCAAAGCTACACAGAGAAACCCTGTCTCGAAAAACCAAAAAAAAAAAAAAAAAAAAAAAAAAACTAATGAAGGGGATGGTGAAGAATGAAGGAAAGAAGGGAGGGTAGGTGGGAGGGAGGGAGGAAAGAGGGAAGGAGGGAGGGAGAAAGAGAGAGGGAGGGAGGAAGAGAAGGACAGAAGGAGGGAGGGAGGGAGGGAGGGAGGAAGGAAGGAAGGAAAAAAATTCTTTGGATACAAGTCCAGAAATGGTAAATCTTGGTAATATGGTCATTTACTTTTAGCTTCTTCAGAAACATCCACTAATTTCCACAGTGGCTATATCAGTTTACACTCTCACCATCACTCAATAAGAGTTCTACTTTCACAATAACATTCCTGGAATTTACTGGCATTGTTTTCCTTGATAATAGCTATTCTGAATGGGGAAAGATTATTTGCATTCAGGATATTGAAAACTTTTGAAAAGTTATTTATTAAACATATGTATTTCTTTTGCTGACCAAATATTTTAAATGAAGAAAAATTACTCCTATTCACAAATTTTATGTAGTTGTATATTTTATATTTTACATGGTACTATAAAATATACATTTGAATTTTAATATGCAAATACACAAAGTTTTAGTTTATTTTTAATTATATCAAGGCTTGTGTGCAAGGGTGCAAGCCTGTGTATGTGAATACCATAAGACCACCCTAGCACTGGAGCTACAGATGATTGTGAGCTACATACCATGGGTTCTAGAAACTCAACTAAGGACCTTGGTCAGAGCACTGTTCTCTTAGCTGCTGAGCCAGTCCTTACTTCCTGCTTTTGTTATCTTTTGTCTCTATGTGTAAATGATTAACGTGCATGCACGCATGTGTGTGTGTATGTGTGTGTGTGTGTGTGTGTGTGTGTGTGTATGTGTGTACACTCATGTGTTTAGAGTTCCAAGTTGCCCTGCCATTGCGAACATGTAGAAGTCAGAGGACAAACTCCAGTGTTGATTTGTTTGTGTTTAAAAGATTCTCCTTGTTGTTTGTCACTGTGCATGGCAGGTTTGCTGGCCTGCAGGTTCTGGAGATTCTCTTGTCTCCATCTTCCATCTCTTCCTATACTCCGCCTCTGGTTTTAGGTGAGTTCTGGGAACTGGAATTCTGTCCTTCAGGCTTACACAGCAAGTATTTTATACACTCTGCTGTCTCCCAAGCCCCTGTATGTCTTCTTTGGAATACTATCTGTTCAGCTCTATAGCCCACATTTTAATTAAGTTTAAAAGTTTCTTGTTCAGAAAGTCCTTTCCTGTGTCTATGTTTTTGAAGCCTGGGTACCAGTTTTTACTCTATTGCTTTTGCAGATTGGTGTTTTACATTGAAGTCTTTAATCCACTTAGTGTTGATATCTGTTGAGAGTGAGAGTTAAGGAACTATGTTTAACCTTCTACATGTATATATGCAAATTTTCCAGCACCATCTGTTAGGGATACTGTATTTTCTCAATTATTATTTTTTTGGTTTTTTGTTTAAAGAAATCCAGGTAAGTATAATTGTGTGGATTTATATCTGTATCCTATATTCTCATTTTTGAAGAGATGCTTATTTTTATTTTATTTGTATTATTGTTTGCCTAAATTTATGTATTACCACCACATGTATGTCTGGTGCCAGGGAAACCCAGAAGAGGGCATTATATCTCCCTGTAATTAGAGTTACACATGGCTGTAAGATCCATAAGGGTGCTGGGAACTGAACTCCGGTCATCTACAAGGACGAAAAGTGCTCGTAACAGCTGAGCCTTCTCTCCAGCTTTTGCATCCTTTATTCTGTTTCAGTGATCTATATGTCTGCCTGGTGCCAGTTCCATGCTGTTCTTATTACTGTACCACTATAGTATACCTTGAAATCAGAAATTGTCATACTTTTAGCAGTATTCTTTTTGCTTACAATTCATTTGGCTATTTGGAGTCTTTGGGGCTTCCCTATAAATTTTGAGATTTAATTTCCATGAAGAATAGAAATATAATTTTGACTAGAAATTTACTGAATCTTTATATTATTTCTGGTAGAATAGATATTTTGCAATGTTAAGTTTCCTGGTCTATGAACATTGGAGATCTTCCCATTTTCTAATGTCTTATTCGTTATCTTTTCTTTATTATTTCTTGAGATTGTAATATAATTATACCATTTCCACTTCTGATTCCTCCCTTCAAACTTTCCCATACACTCTTCTTTTTTCATAACATCCTCTTTTTTCATAATAGTTGTTACATACATCTATGCATATGTTTGTGCATATATACTCCTAATTATATAAATATAACCTGCTCAGTCTGTATTATGTTACTTGCATGTGTATTTTCAGGGCTGACCACATTTTATTGGATATCCAATTGGTGTCTCTTTTCTGGTAAGACTCTTTCTCCTATTCTGTAGTTGCCTGTAGTTCTTTGTGCAGGGTTAAGGCCTACTGGGCTTTCCCATCCACTTTGGTATGTCTATTGTTATCCTTGTTCAGTTCATGTTTAGGCAGTGGAGAGGGGAAGGGAAGGGTAGTGAGAAAGGAAAGCACATAGAATTCTACAGTGGATTTGAAGTTTGAGATCAGTGTTTTCTGTTTAGTGAATTTATAGTGGGGGAAATTCACAGGATACATCCCCTCTTTTGAGTTACTGATGTCTAGTTGAAAATCATGTTGACCAGGCCATCTCTATTGTTAAATCTCCTTAATTGCCCAGTAGCCATTGTAAATTTCACCAAAGCTTTCTTCTTTCTAGTTGTATGAGTGACTTTTTTTTATTTGTGTGATAAAGCACCATGACCAAGGCAATTTATTAAAAATTGCATTTATTCTGGAACTTATGCTTTCAGAGGGTTAGAGTTCATGATTGCATAACAAAGGCATGGTGGCAAGAACAGCTAAGAGAGTACATCCTTATTTTGATTAGAAAGTTGGAGGGAGAGAGAGAGAGAGAGAGAGAGAGAGAGAGAGAGAGAGAGAGAGAGGAAGAGAGAAAGAGAGACTAAGAATGACATTAGTCTTTTGAAACCTTAAAGCCAGCCATCAGTGACACACTCCAATAAGGTCACACCTCCTAATCTTTCTCAAACAATTCCACCATCTGTGAACCAAGAATTCAAATATATGAGCCTATGGAAGCCACTTCCATTCAAACCAACACATTAGTAATAGTTATTTACTTGTTTTAGTCTCTGTTCTATTGCTGTGAAGAGATACCACAACGAAGACAACTCTTATAAAGGAAAGTATTTAATTGTTTGGGGGTTGCTTACACTTTTAGGGGCTTAACTCATTATCATCATGGCAAAGAGCATGGAAGCAGGCAGGCATGATGTTGGAGAAGTAACTAAGAGCTACATCTCAATCAATAGGCAGAGAGAGAAGAGAGAGAGAGAGAGAGAGAGAGAGAGAGAGAGAGAGAGAGAGAGAGAGAGAGAGAGAGAGAACCTTGTGTGGCATTAATCCAAAAGCCCACCCTCAGTGATACACTTCCTCCAACAAGGCAACATCTACTCCAGCAAAGCCACACCTCTAATCCTTCTCAAATGGTACAACTGCCTGATGGCTAAGCATTCAAATATATGAGCCTCTAAGGCCATTTTTATTCAAACCAAAACAATCCCCTTCCACTTTTATATAGAAAAACACTTCAAATGTTCAGATTCAATATACTATGTCAAATAGGCTCCTAAAGTCTTTGTATGTTCCTCCCAGCAGTGCCCAGAGTCCCTCTGGCTCCACACATTTGCTAAAAAGTTATGTCATGAGTCTTTTTTTCTGTTTGGCTCTTCTTGTGGATGTCTAGGAGTGATGCATATTGGTTTTCATTTCCTTGGTGATTGTTGATATTGAACATCTTATATATTCATTGGCCATTTTATCATTTCTTTTGAATTACCTATCATTCATTTCTTATTGTCTGTCAAGTATTTTTAAACTTACATAGATGGTGTTCGTTATGCTAATTTGCAAATTTGTCTACTTACTAAGATTTATTTGTAGCTAATATGTTGATATCATTACATTTGTCAGTGACAAATATACAAAGCAGTGAATAATGTGAGGAAGCTGGTGCATGGATTTCAAGGTAATATCCAAGAAGTCTACACTCCAGCTTCTTGTTTCATTCTCATTCTGCAAACAGCTGTCATTTTGGTGATGAATTTCATGCCTCACTCCTCACAGTTTCTGTTTTGGTAGTGATGCACCTGTTTAAAATGTCCCTCAAGCATAGTGCTGGACCAACCTGCAATCTGCAATGTGCTCCAAAGAGAAAATACCAGTGCTAGATAAGCATTACTAGCACCTGATTTTATAATAGTGCTGGCTGTGAATTTAAAATTACTGAATTGGTTATTTAGATCAAATCTCAAAACACATGTCTTTAAGCTAAAGCAGACACAAAACAAGATCAGAAATTGATTTTTTAAGATGTTTTTTAGTGAAAATTTTGTGACCAGATACTTACAGGTTCATAATTCTTAGCTCATCTTAGCAACACCAATTTGATTTGTTAATTCAGCATTCATAGGATGTTATAGAACATTCTATTGTGAATGACAGGAATTGATTGCATTTAAAACACATTTCCTCACAAGTGTTATGTGTTCTCAGGATGGTTATTATACCTCTGTTCAACAGAATAGAAAAATTAGGAACAAAGAGATATCATAGTTTTTCCAATGTTATCCAACCAACCAATTCAAGTTCAATTTCAGGTCCCTGGGTTGCTTGTGATGACTAGGATCTTTGGCATTTTCTTTCCTGAATATGCATGTGCCTGAGAACCCTCCACCTAGTCCAGGCATCTCTGATCTTGATGCATATTGGAACCCATTACTTAATCAGCTTCTGTTCTTAAGATCAAAGGGTCCCTTTGACCCTTTTCTCCACAGAAATGAGTGACAATTATGATGTAGATTTTTACATGAATAGCAGACAAACCAACTACAGCTGAACTCTGTGGTGAGAGCTAGTACAAACTCCACCATTCATAACTCACTGGGTCTTAAGTAACTCGAGGACTACGTTTCTTCAGTTATAAGACAAATTTAATACTCCTTTTCCACCTTTCCTCCTGAGATTTTTAAGTTTCTGAGATGTAGTAAATATGAGCAGTCGCTGCACTAGGATGTGGAAGATACAAAAGAAAATACAAATGCTTGTTTCAGAAAACTGTCAACTTGTTAACAAAGACAAAGTGTGTGTGTGTGGGGGGGGGGGCGGTATATAAAAGAACAAGTACCAAACACTAAATAAATAAATTTTTGAAAAGAGGAGGAAGGATTATTCCCATTCAACAAGGGTCTGTGCCAGCCCCCACAGGAAAGAAGGCAAAGAGAGATGGTAAAAGCAAAGGCTACATAGAAGTAACTTTAAGAACAATCACAGAGGGCACTGGTTGACTGTTTACCCTTGACTCTAGGAGTGCATTACATTATGTCCATCTACAAGAATGAATTGTGTAAACTACATATAATGCAATAAAAACACTGTAGCATTTCTCAGCATTGTCACAATTGACACTTGGGGTAAAATAATTCTGTTTCAAAAGCACTGCCCTGTGTTTATTGGAAGATGTCTTGTAGAATTCATGGCCTCTACCCACTAGATGCCAGCAGTGTCCCTTCCAAGCTGTTAACTACTGATGCTGTCTCTAGGTATTGTGCAACATCATGGGGTAGCCATGGCTGAAAACCAATGACATACATAAAATTTAGGGATGTGCTACTACAGAACATGATTGCATGAGTTAGTCAAATGAATGTTGAAATGTTCAATAACTGATAAATTTTGGGATTTCTCTGAGCCTAGAAAAAGGAAGCAATACTAAGAATAACATGGTAATTGAACATTTTATATTGTGTGTAGTGCTAATTTTGGCACACAGAAGGTAGAAACAGTGGGTATTACTTTTATTTAACCTTACAATAACCAAAAAGTTAAAAATTAACTTCATCTCTATTTTCTGTAGCATAAAAGACAGAACAGAAAATATTTTGCTCAGGGCCACTCTGTTCTCAAGGACAGAGACAAGTGGGTCTGCCTGAATTGCTATAGCCAATAACCATATTTCAAGTGACCAAGGTAGGATTGGCAAAGGGAGAGGTGTGTAGGATATAAATCAAGCCAAGAATATAAGCCATTGTATGGGCTGGTGGCCAACAGCTATTGCAAGACTCAAATGAGACAGTCTGGTATAAGCAAGGAGAGAGGATTTTTAATATTTTCAGTGGGAAAAAAGTCCGACTAGGTAGAAAGTGAATTCAGGAAGGTGCATGTAAATTGGAAATTCAAACTGAAGAAATCTCTGACTACAAACACTTGGTCATTTACAAACTTAACTCTAAAAGCTTGCACAGAGATTTAGTGAGGCATACCTTCACAATATTTAAAAATAAGATCCCATGGCACCTATGAGGGAGAGTTTGATGACCACATTTTATTTATTATGAGCTACTAATAAAGTGGAAGATTAAAGAAAAGTAATTATTTAAGCAAGGCTGGTAGCTCACTATTATAACCGCAGCATGTAGAAGAATGGATCTGGAGGATTACCATGAATTTGAAATAAGCATAAGCATGGTCTACATAGTGAGTTCCAGGCTAGTCTACCCTACACACTGGGACCTTTTCTCAAAATTTTAAAAATTCAGAAAGCTGGAAAAGGGTTAGTGTGAGGGAGAGTGGGAGAGTGGAGGAAAGATGGGGGGGATGATTTCATTTCATTTCATGAGACAATAATCAGACAATAGGAAAGTCTCGTTTTATTTAAGCAAAAAGCGAGATGTTCTTTCAATATCCAAAAATCTTTGCACCTCTCTCTGCTGACACCAAGCTCTGTGACTTTGTTCACAGATTCCCATGTTCTTGAGATACTACCTGCAAAACGTAAGAGATTTGGACCAAATGTGATTGGATCTCTTTCTCCTCTGGTATACCTAGAAATGGCATCTGCTTCCCACTCTGTGATCTTTGCAAAAGAGCACATTATTGAAGCCCTCATTTAAAGATAATTCACCTTTTCTCAAATAAATGTTGCCAGACATTTCGTGTTCATTGTCCAGTGACTTCTCGGACAAGAGACAATGCTTGTTCCTGTCTCTTTCCCTTCCTGTCTCCTATAGTCCCACTGATCTAAGAACCATTCAGTGTCCAACCCAGAAACATAGCTACACTTTGGGCACACTATCTATTTCCCACCAAACTATTATTCATGCTCCCCCACGTCAGGGAGGCTTAGCACTCTCACTGGTAACCATTTAAACTTCAGAACAGAGAAGGGTCAGGGAGGCATTGAGATTCACTTCCCAGGAGAGGAAAACCCAAGAAAGGAAAAATTCACCATAAACCATAGAGCTAGTACAAGGGTACAAGGCCTTATAACTCTCGATCTGGTCACTGTGGATATCTGGATCCACTCAGTACCTGGAAGTTGATCAGATTTTACACACCAATGTACTCTGTCTTAATTAGGGTTTCTGTTGCTGTGAAGAGACACCATCACCTTGGCAACACTTATAAAGGAAAAATATTTAATTGGAGTGAATTGCAGTTCAGTGGGTCACGTGGCATGTAGACAGATATGGTGCTGGTCACATCTTGATTAGAAGGCAACAGGAAGTGGTCTGGCTCACTGAGTGTGGCTTGAGCATACCTGAGACCTCAAAGTCTGCCTCCACAGTAGCCCACTTCCTCCAACAAGGCCATGCCTACTCCAACAAGGACACAGCTCTTAATAATGACACTCCTTTTGGGAGCTGTTTTATTTCAAACCACCACATACCCCAAGTATAACAGTGTGTGGCACCTAACAGAAACTCAGTTGTCCATTTGGCTTGCTGGTTCAAGTATAAATGTTAACATACCCTGTTTTGTAAGTTTGTGATGGATTGTTTTAAATAAATAATGGAAGAAAAACAATTTCACATTTAAAATACTTTTATCCTAAATAAAGTGCTACTCCTCATTTGACCAAAACATGTCTTCTTACTCAGATGCAGTTTTCTCAAACAAAGAAAATTATCAATTTCCTAAGAGTGGCAATGTATTTGTGAACATTTAAAAATACTTTAATGCAAATCTGAGACATTCAGAGAAATCTTAGATATTTATACTATATAAAACACTTTCAAGCCTGGAGATTGACTTTAGAAAAATTGCTTAGTTTAGAAGTGATATGTAAAATTATATGGCATTATTTTTCTGACAAATGGGCACTTGGCTTTCATCCAAGTCCCAAGGACTTTCTTGATATTCAAAATGAAGTACTGCTCACATGAAATTTGTCATATTGGTCCTTTCCACTAGCCCAACATATCCCAGGTAATGGACATCCAGCTCTCTGATCCTGACTCTTACCTGCCCAGAACACTATTCCTGGTTGTCTTACGAGGGTTTCCTAAAATGACCATCTTTCCAACTCAAATTGTGCCTAGTCAACCTTATTCTGACTTTCTACTCTCAAAACCTACCTTGATCTTCAATTGTCTACTATCTGTTCTGTCTCTGTCATCCACATCTCTACCTTCCTGGGCACTTTCCTACTGTCCTGTTGTAATCTTACCTCCTCTACCTCCTCTCCTTCTATAACTGGTCCAGAATGTATATCTAGTGCATATCTTAATATAGCACTGTAATCTATCCCGGACTCCCTTCAGTCATTACTTCAAGAAAGATTGATTTGTTATTAGATGTATGTCCTTAATGAATTAATCAATGTATTTATCAGTGTACTTACTATGGATCACGGTTAAGTATGTTTTTCTTTTTCACATGAAGCTTATATGAATTTGTAGATAGAAAAATAAATAAGGTCTGGCTCTAGCAGACACAGAATACCTCAGCTTGATGCAGCACTCCCATCTAGAATAAGATTTCTAGTCTTTACTTTATAGACAATTGGGAGTCATTGAAGTTTTTAGGCAAGAACATGACATGTGCAAAGTGATATTTTAGGAAGTAAATCTGGTGACATCTGCAGGTGAGACTGGAAGTGGAAGAGCCTAGAGGCAGGGAAACTATTATTGTAATTGCCAAGAAGAAAGGTAATTAGGGTTTAGGCTAGGATGAAGATTTGTGAAATGGAGAGAAGTGAGACATGTGGAAAGCATTCTGAAGAGTCAAGGGTATGTTGTGAACAATAAATGAACAAAAAAATTCATTCCAGCATTCTAACAGACAACTGGTAGAATTTCAACTCTATCTCCTCTGTAGGGGCATATTTTCCTCACTTCTAGGTTATATGGCTTTTAATATCTCCTTGGAGTATATTTTAAGCTTCAACTGCCCTGTCTCCATCCATCGCCCACACTACCATTAAGGGGCTTGTTTGAAGAGGCTGAATACTCATAGAGGAAATTGCAGGCTTGGGTTGCTCAGATGTCGCCATGAAAGAGTATTTTAAAAGGTCATCCCTTCTTCTGGCATCTAATGACCCCTTCATTTCCTTTCACTCTCCTTCCCTGGTTGTATTTCAAGGAGCCCATGAGGGAAAGAAGAGCATCAACAGAGCACTCCTGTTGTGTCTGCTGCTGTACCAGGACCAGCAAACACGTTAAGAAAAAAACAAATGACAAGGGCATCCAAGGAGACACAGCTAGGGGGAGGAACAGGGAGGGACTCAGAAGGCACCGTCACCTGCCATCTCAGCCTGCTTAGCAGCGGAGTGTGCACACAGCTGGTAATTACCAGTAAGCGACTGGATGCCCAACCCTCCGAGAAAGCCAGGCTCTCAGAGCATTTGCAGCAGAATTTAGGGCTCTGTTATTGATCCCCCTTCACTCCTTCATATGCAGTCTTCCCAAAGGACTCCCCTCGCACATATTCTCCACACTTCTACAAGATCTGAGCCACTCCTGTTGAGGGCAGAAAATACATCATCCGCTTCAGCGTCAGTATGTAAGATGTTTTGGATGAGTCAGGAATATCTAGGCATTCTCAAAATCACAGTCTCCCCATTCCTCAGTATTTCATTTTTCATAAATGAACCACCATTTTTTGGGTTTTGGTTACTCCCAACAAATCTATTTCTGGCACAGCAGCCTCCTTTCTCTTTTAATCTATTAGACAGTACTTAGTCAAGCTGTGAGGTTTCACTATTACCTTAGTTATTTTTCCTAGATCCTAAGACTGTGTGACTCTTGATTGCTTCTGCTGTATGGGTTCTCTGATCACTAAATTCCTAACAGCAGTCTGGGCATTATCATGAATGGGCAAATCAAAAAAATCAATCTGTAGATCTATCTGATTCACTTATCTTACTGTCTGCCTGGAACCTCTGTTACCTGGTCCCTAATCCTGGACAATTTCAACCACAGAGAAAGCATCCTGGAAAGAGAATCAATGTAGGAGGTTGATGATTGACATGATATTGAAATTAAATGTGGGATCCTTGCCCCCTTGTTCTAATGTGCTTTAATACACATCATTTGATGCAGATTCCACCACAGACATACCCAGGAAGAGTCTCTTGCTCCTGTTATGCAGCTAGATGACAAAAGACTAAGGGAAGTCACAGATTCCTCAAAGTAATTGACACAACTAGGACCATCTTCTGGCACTTTGGGAGGAGGCTAAGGAAAAGCAACTTGATTGACTAGATCATTTTCTTTGGGCTCATTCCAAGCAACCTCTTTAGGTTGACTGTTAGATCATGGCTGAGATAGAGCACATATGCACGCACGCGCGCGCACACACACACACACACACACACACACACACACACACACACACAGAGACAGACAGACAGACAGACAGACAGACAGACAAAGACAGAGATAGAGGCAGAGACTGAGAGACAGAGACAGACAGAAGAGAGAGGAAGAAGAAAAGAGAGAGATAAATAGAGGTAAAGAGAGAAGCAGGAGATGGAAGGTGGGAGAGAACTAAGACAGCATAAAGCTAAAACTTTGAAGGATAATTTAGTCTATGCCTCTGGAAGAAAATGAACAGACGTCTTTCATTCTGTAGTGTTCACTCTTTTTGATTCTGTGTTTCCAAGGTACAACCACAGCATTCCTTGTATACACAGACAACCTCTCCACCACTGCCAAATATCAATAATGAGCTGTCATCACTGCATGAAGTACTAACAGACAATTTACCATGAAGTGGACAAAGTGTTATACATCTTGAGAGCAGGTTTGGACCCAGAGCTAACAAACAGGTGGTAGGCTCGATGCATCATATAATACCAGTTCACACCTTATGACACTGAGTTCCAGACAGGTAAATTTAACAGCCAAAGTTAGTAATGACTATGGTAAACTCCATGTGTGCTGCTAGGAAACAATCCCTGACACACATTATTCAGCCAAGTATAAAATAGAGTGCATCGTACATTATTATTATGGAGAGAATTCTTTGCTGACTTATTTATTCATTTATTAATTTATACATTTGTATATAAATTGGAGAAAGAAGACAGAATATTGGTAAGTGAGAATGTCTCTAAGAAGTCTATAAGTTACCATACAATGCTTTCCAGTATTTGAATATTTCAGGCTGTGCATATGCATTATGTGAAAATAAAATGTGCCCAGTTAGTAATTAGTTGAAGTGAGATGCACACCCATGGGTCTACATTCCTTGAGCAGTATTTGTTGAAATAAGCAATGCTGAGAAAGAAATCTACAGGAGATTACAGTGAGCCACAAAACCACCGGGAAGGGATGTGAGCTGTGAACTCAAATGGACATATTGCAGAGGCATGAATGTCAGTGGCATGCTCTCAAAACAGCATATTCTGGAAGACTTGTTCTGCTTAGACAGCTGGCATGTACCAGGCTCTCAGAGAGATGAAGCTGTGTGAAGATGTGGGGTCAAATGATGTGGGTGCTGAGCAACCGAGTTTCTCTTTTGGACAGGTCCCCTGCTGTCTCTAGGAGACTGTTGTGTTGGGGAGCCACTCTCTTAAATGCAAGCATTTATTAGCAATTGTGTCAAATTGCCTTTTCCTAAAGGTCTCTTCCCGGCTGCCAGAGCTTTAACGTTAATTGGACAGATTGTCTTTGGATTTGAAACACAAACTGTGATTAATGAAACAACTGTTAACGAGTTTGGCCCGAGGTGGCTTCTCCACCTTTCTTCTCCTGCTGATACAGAATCGACAAGGTCCTGCTGCGTGATTTTGGCCACTGTGCTTAGCTTGGGGAAATTGGCAGGCTAGGCTGAGAAAGATGGTTTTTTAATTTTGTCTTTACTGTCCTTCATTTTGTACAAGGAGAAAATTAGTCCAAAGAGAAAGAAGATCTCAGGTAATATGGGGAGAGGGTGGCAGAAAATGGAAACAAGTTAAAATTGGATTTTTAATGTAATAAGATAATTTATCCATGTTTGTCCTTCCTCAGTCCTTTTCAACTTTCTTTATTCTTCCTCATTTAGGCTACTTGTCTCTGTCTCACCACCTTTATGTTGTCATAAATGCATTCTCCTTCCTCTTGCTTCTTAACGTAGGAACATAACTTTCCTGTGTAAAGTTGTTGTTTGGCTCACAGAGACTGACTTTGGGGTCACTGAAAAGAGGATTTACAGTTGATCTCTACTGAATACAGGTTTGTGATCTTGAGCAGTTTCCTAATCTCTAACATCAGTTTTACATGAATAAATCCCCAAAGCATATAAAGTATTCCACTCCAAGCTAGATATTCATAATAGTGAACAATTTTTCTTACTCATTTTCATCTTCTAACCAAGGCAAGTTTTGCTTCCCACTGAAATCCTGTCCTCACATACCTTTGAGAGTGTAATATTTAAGTTTTGCTTTGGTGCAAGATGACAAGTCTTGTATTATGAGTTTGATCCAATACATATTTATCCTCTTCTATGAATGCCTGTAAATACACACTGTTTTAATAATGAATCAAAAATAAAACTAAGGTCAAAAGTGAGGAACTCTTAAAATTAATTATTCTGAATCCCCAAAACAAAAATCAAATAATTTCATGAAAAATCAAACAGAATTATAGTAATATTTGACTATACTCTTGTCTTTTAAGATTAAGAATATCTTTAATTCTTCTGTAGAAGTGGGCAATATGGCTTAGGTTCCTGAAAATAACTGTGGTGATTGTGGGAGACCAATATAATTCTACAACCCTCCATGAACAGTATACCAACAGTGCTAAGAACCTGTGGCTAGGATGTGATAGGTCCCGTGAGAAGCCCTACTACTCTTATTCTATTACTAAACTGACCTCTAGTGGCACTATATATCCACAGATTAGTGCATTTCTCAACCTTCATCAGAAAAGCTTCTTTTTGCAATAGGTAGCAATTAACACAAAGACCTACAGCTGGTCAAGGTACAGAGAGTAAGGGACTGAAGAATGTTCAGCCCTAAATGGGATGTCTGTATCTCATCTATATATAACTCTATCTCCACAAGGCTCAAGGATCATCACAGAAAAGGGGGAAGAAAGATAGTAAGAACCATAGGACATGAATGACCATAGTGAACAAACAAAGAAAGGCAAATGCACTGCACGTATGAACTCAAAAGTTGTGAAACCATACATAACATTTGTACAAGCTCAAGTCTGACAAAAAATCCCAGCAGGAAAGGGGAAGGTGGGCATAAAGTCTTACCCATAATGGAGAAATTTTTGGCAAAAAATAAAAAAGCTTTGAGAAGAGAACAGACCCTGTCTCTAAGGCTCTGACCCCTGGCAGGTTGATCATACTCCAGGGGATGGCCCCACACTCAAGAGTATTTAGGCAGGAAAATTTGAATCAACGAGTGGGAAAAAATAAAGGACACAAATTTGGGTGGGTAGGGTGGATCTTGAAGGAGTTGGAGGAGGGCACCACGTGATCCAAATATATTATATTAAACTGACAAAGAATTAATAAAAATATTATCTTTTAAAATGACTATTCACCAGGCAGTAGTGGTACATGCTGTGCCTTTAATCCCAGCATTCAGAAGGCAGAGGTAGGTGGATCACTGTGAGTACAAGGTTAGCCTGGTCTAAAGAACAAGTTCCAGGATAGTCAGAGCTATTACACAAAGAAACCCTGTCTTGAAGAAAAACAAAATCAATCAATCAATCAATCAAATAACTACTAAATTTTATATCACTTTCATAATGCTTGGATCTGAAGTTAAGATACTTAAAGGAAGAAGAGGAAGAAGTTTACCTTGAAGAGCTCCTTTCTCCAGGCTTCTGACCCCTGGGAGCTTTATTATATATATATATATATGCATTGTTTTTTTTTAAATCCCAACATATCAAATAGGGCACATAGAATATTAGACGTAGCTAAAGATAAGCTCACAGGACTAGACAAATATCTGAGGATATTGTTCAGTCCACAGCAGAGTAGAATTATGAATGGGAGAAGGGACTATGAGATGCACAAGACAGAGAAAGAAGATTTTTATTGTTGTTGTTGTTTTAGCAGAGACTAGCAAGGGAAACAAACAAACAAAAATTAATGTTAGAAAAGACAAACAAAAAACTAATGTTAGAAAAGAAAATCACTATCATTTTCTGGAATTTAAAACCAATTATGAAAGGTTAAACTCTTCCACAAAGGATATAATTTCAGCATTAGAAATAAAATGAAGCGTCTTTGTATTGTTTTATTTCCCTGCTTAATATAATTGTTGGCTTCTTCTTTACTTTGAGTCTCTGAGTTGGAATTGAAACACGTACGGTTTAGGCTGGTTATATAGTAAATATGCTTCATTTTTCAAGTCCTGTCCCAGTACTTGTCCACAGCCCTTATTGTCACCCATTGCACTTGTCATTAGTTCTCTCGTTATCCTTAGAGGAGAAATCCTCAAGCAATACTTTGAGCAGCTTCTTGAAAGGGGGTCTATGTCTCCTTAGGGCCAAATACCAGTGACCTACAGCAACTGTCAGCTCAAAAACACACCTTATATTAGCTCTCTCTAAATTCTTACTTTATTTTCTCTGTTAGTGTGTGAGTGTGTGTGTACATTTGTGCATGTGCCAATACCCACAGAGAGCAGAGGTGTTAGATTCCCTAAAGCTGGAGTAATAAGTGTTCATGAACCTCCCAATGTGGGTGCGAAAACCAAACTCCAGTCCTCTTCAAGTGTAGCAGGTGTTTTTAGCTTCAAGCCATCTCTCTAGCCCTACTTCTGGGAATTTGTAACTAAACAAACTGTATGTGGTCCATGGCTGTGAATTCGGGATACATCAGGAGAAGACAGTTGGTACTGGAAGTTATCTTAGAAGCTGGTCTTTCAGGACAGAACTTTGTAGCTGAGAAGTTATCAATGATATGATAATGAGAATTCCACTGCAGTCAGCGGAGAGACACACAATTGGTCAAAGTGTTGAAAATAAGAGTCTAGTTGCTCAGTTTTACATGGGAGATCTTATTATTCAATACCACCAAGAACTTAAGAACTGTATGCTTGGGAGGATGTTTGTGAAATGCTGTCTTCTGGAAATGATATAGATATCACCCTCATGAACTCACAGGAGTTGTGTTTACCTCTTCAAATCTTGTACAAATTCAAGCTAGTCAAAGTTGTGGTATGGACAGCATAGGTACTCTCCTGGCCCCACTCCTTACCTAGGACTTAGTAGAATTTGAGAGCTTCTGGTAAGTGTTTTTTTGAAGTTTTTGTTTGTTTGATTGATTGATTGATGTGTGTTTTTTAAGTATATGGTTATTCTGTCTGCATGTATATCTGCACACCAGAAGAGGGCATCAGATTCCATGGGACTACAATTATATGCATTTGTGAGCCTCCATGTGAGTGCTGGGGTTTTAACTCGGGACCTCTGATAGACCAGCTAGTGTTCTTAACCACTGAGCAATCTCTCCAGTCCCAGGTTTTTGAAGATTTTTGACTGTTAGCTTTCCCATGCTCTAGTGGATGGCCCCACATCTAGGCACGTATAGGCAGTTCTAATGGGCTTATCAAAAAATAAATAAAAAGACATGAAATTGGTAGAAAGAAAGGTTAAGGTGATACATGGAGTGTTATAGAGGAAAATGGCACATGCATATGATCATATTTCATTATATACATGTATTAAATATTCAAAAATAAAGAAAAAACATAAAAGAACCAGATGTTGTGATTCATTCCATTAATCCAAGCACTAGGGGCAGCAGAGGCAGTGGGGTTCAAGTTTCAAGGTGTCCTGAATTTGAGGCTAAGTGGGTTTACATAAGGAATTCTAGGACAGCCAAGGATACATGCTAAAATGTTCTTAATGTGTGTTCAATGGCATGGCATGAAGTAGAATGACAGTTACTATGAATTTCTCATTAATTGTCTTTGACTAAGTTGCATGTGGTAGGTAAGCATTAGGTTATACATAAGCTATAGTGCTTGAATGATTAACATATGGATGTGAGAGGTATAAAGAATGCAGGTTACCTGGTCTTTATGAACTGCCATGGAAGCTGTGACAAAAGAAAGTATCAAGTTAAGATCAGCCAACTGTCAACTCAATATTCATCAAAAGAGCAAAAGGTCTTCTGAACAACAGCACAAGAGACATTAAACTCCCTCAAGGACACACAATATAGAAAATTAAATGAAGGTTTAATTATAAGGTGCCAAGACTATAAAGAAGACTGAGTGACCAGTCTTGACACATTTCCAGAGCTGAGGAGTATCTGAAAAGGAAAATAAAGGCTTTTGGCTGAATGAGTCAAAGATTCTTATACTTTGACAATTCCTCCCCTAATCTCTGACAACCCCCCCCCCAAAAAAAAAAGCTAGCTGCCTCCGTTTGTTGAGAAAGTGTGCAGAGACCATATCTGGATTACATACATTGCAAGATCATCCATCACTTTTGATACCCTCTAGTATGCCCTGTTGCTTCCTCCTTTGGTTCCAGACTAGTAACTAAATACAGGTCAACACAGCAGAAGCTAACAAGGCACTCTCCTCTTGTGGGTGGATTAACAGTAACCCAACAGATATCAGGATACTAATGTATGCTTCCTTTGAATTGGGAAAACACATGGGATGGGATTCGGAGATCTTTGGATCTGGAACTTTGGATCTGGAACGTGGAGCTTTGGACTCTTCCTCCAAATGGGCAGTTTGGTGACAATTGTAATTTGTGATTCTGTCTGTGCTCTACATATTCAAATGCATGTGTCCTTGATATTGTCAGTTGTGTAAAACTGATTAATAATGCCATTAAATAGTCTATGATTACATATTCTGTATTTGCCCAATCAAATACCCAGGAAAGACTGCTACAGGTTTCTTTTCTTTTCTTTTCTTTTTTCTTTTTGGGTTTTTCAAGATAGGGTTTCTCTGTGTAGCTTTGCGCCCTTCCTGGAATTCACTCTGTAGACCAGGCTGGCCTCGAACTCACAAAGATCTGCCTGTCTCTGCCTCCCGAGTGCTGGGATTAAAGGCATGCGCCACCACTGCCCGGCTGACTGCTACAGTTTTCAAACTAACTGTATCTGTTCTTTCTTTAAGTTATATGTACTTTAGTGCTCCTTTGTCATAAAATTGCATTTTGGATAATTTTGAAGAATTGACTCATTATTTCAAATGTCCTTTTTTAACCTCTGTCAATACTTCTTGTTTTGAAATCTACTTTATTTCATACTAATAAAACAGTACCAATTTCCTTGGCTTGCAGTTTGTATATGAGGGTTAATTCCCATCCTTTTACTTCAAGCTTATCTATATCTTAATAAGTTTTGTTTTTATACAGCATGTTTTTGAAATTTGCTCTGGAAAGTGTCTCAATGCTATCATTGAGTTTACTGCAATTACAGTTAATAAAATGATTCTGAAGGTAGTATTTAGGATTATAATTATACCTTTGTTTCCAGGTTTGCTTTCCATGGACTCAGTTATCTGCCCTCAGCAATATTTTGAAAATATCAAAAGGAATATTCCAAGCTGGGCGGTGGTGGTGCACACCTTTAATCCCAGCACTCAGGAGGCAGAGCCAGGCAGATCTCTGTGAGTTTGAGGCCAGCCTGGTCTACAGAGTGAGATCCAGGACAGGCACCAAAATTACACAGAGAAACCCTGTCTCAAAAAAACCAAATAAACAAACAAAAAGGAATATTCCTATTATAAATAATTCTTACGCTTTTGGGGGGATGGTTAAGCAAATAGAAAGACTTTATTACCTTTATTAGGTGACTACACTTCAACACTTCATGTTCAGGATCCTAAGGTAGCCCCAAGCCTTTCTCAAGGTGAACTTTTAAGTGGAAAAACCATGTTGTGGGTGAACATACTTTAGTTAACAATAATAATTATCCAGATGCAGAGCTACAGAACACTAAAAGCAAGGTTAGTACATTTAGAGACTTTCCTAGAACTGTGGCATTTGATGGAGTGGGCCTCTGTTTTAGTTTTGGCTGGTGATGCCGACTATATGCTGAGTTTTAGAGCCTTAATGGTACTTCCACTGTGGAGTCATTTGTGCTAAGGTCTAGGGCCCTGTTACAGTTTCTATTCTAATCAGTGGTTACTTTCTTTTTCCTCATTGACTTGGGCCCAACCTCAAAGTCTTATTTAGTCTTAAAATTCTTTGCGCACAGGAAATGAAGAAGGAAGGAAAAGGAGTCACTGCTCCGGGCAATCACATTCTCTTACCCTGTTTCTTAAAGTATTAAAGCTGCCACATGGACTGTGTGATATTCTGAAGAGCTTGTTAAAATCTAATATTGACCCTCTTGGCTGTGGATCATCCCTTTGCTCAGAGTTTCCACTCTGTATATGTTCTCTGCCCATCAACAGTTTCCTCAATTATTAGGTCAACTCTGTCTCAGCCCTTACATTTAATTTACTCCACCTAACAATAGCTCTAACCAAAGAAAATGTTACTGGGAATTTTATTACAGCAAATTGCTATAAATGCCATATGTTATTATCAGTTTAGCACTAATATCATATCATGACTAATTTATCATTTTATCATAGATATATGTCTAAAACAGTAAATAAATGCATGGTTCTGTATTATTTGTGGTTACCAGCACTCATTGGACATCTTGAAACATACACCCCACTGTACTACTGTACTGTTTGTTTCTCATTTACACCCTCTGTATATTGTTTTTATGCTGTTTCTATTTTCTATTGGTTAATCAATTGGAATGGGTAAATTACTCTAGCTTCTAGTGGATTTTAAACATATGCTTTAGTTGTTTGGCTATTTATGCTTTATTATTTTCCCTAAGTATTTAAATATCTATCTGGAACTTCTCACAGCACATTTTAAAAACTAACTTTACACTCACTCATGCACACTTTCATAAGATTACTATGGCACAATTCTATTTCTATTCACTTTCATTTTCTTCCATTATATATTTTATTTCTATGTGTTATATGCCTTATATAAATTTGTGGCAGTTTTTACTTTAGCCAATTGCATTGGTTGGTTGTGTGAAGTTGACACTAACTAGAGTCATTTGGGAAGAGAGAATCTTTTTGGAAGAATTGCTCCCATCAGATTGGCCTGTCGGCATATCAGTGAGGCATTATGTTGATTAAGGATGGAGAGGTCTACCCACTGTAGGCAGTGCAATTCCTGGGCATGTGGTCATGTACAGGAAAGAGAACTGAGTGAGTCATGGACAGTATGCCAACAAGCAGTATTCTTCCATGGTCTTTCCTTCAGTTCCTACTTGAGTTCCTGTCCTGACCTGCCTCAGTGGTGGGCTGTAATGTGATCAGGAAAGTGTATGCCAAATAAACCCTCTACTCCACAGCTTGCTTTTCGGTTGTGTTATTTATCACAGCAACAGAAAGCAAACTGAAACATTAATACACTTATTTCAAATTAATTTAAGAAAAAGCAAATGATGTTTTATATGCACTTACTAGCCTATGTCCTTCATTGCCCTTCATGTATCTGACTTACTATGTTACAATTTTTATTCTGCCAAAAAGTTTCCTTTAGCATTTTTAGAGTGGGAAATGCTCTTGATTTGTGTTTGCCACAAAAATTCACCTCTAAAATAAATATTCATTGAGTAAATTATTGTAGTTTTGTCTGAACATTACAGACTTCATTATATTAGCATCTGCCTTCTAACAAGAACTCAGTCAACACCCCTCACATCTAATACGTAATTTTTCCTTCTTCTATTAAGATGTTTTCCTCATTTCTCCTTTACATTAGCTTAAATATTACAATTAGTTAGGGTACTTCTTTCAGGTTTTCTGTTAAAGTTTTCTAAACTTCTTAGAGCTGTGATTTGTTCTTTCTCTTTACATGGAGAATATTACTAAACAGGACTTTTCACACAGTAAGCCTTAATCTTTCTCTTTTTGTCCTTCTGAGATTCCAGTTAACATACATAGATAAGCCCTTGATAGTGCAAAACAGGGAGTTGAGTGTCTAATATTGCCCTAGGAGTGTATAGACTAAAGGCAGAAACATGATGATTAACATATAAAGAAGCCAGTATGTAGAAAAAGCCTGAGAAGCTGTCTTCACCAGGGCTCCACACAGGGAACATAACAAGTGCAAGGCATGTCCAAATAGTAACTTGGAAAAGGAAAGAATGCTATGTAAACATACTATAAATATCTATGCACCTTGTGACCAAAGGAATTGGGGCTTCTTCCCTCTGTTTACTAGCCCACTCCTGTTTTCTGTATTATTTGCCTTTTCTTAGAAATAAATAAATAAAATCTCTATTTCTGACCATAATCTCTGGTATAATCCTTTGTTTTGAGAAACAAGAGACTAGAATGGGGAAGGCTCCAAACACAGATCCATGTCAAGCACTCATCATTTTTTTTCTTTACCTCCTCTTTATATCTTTTTTAAAATGTATTTATTTTTTAAAAAGGTTTTTTTTTTCACTTTACATACCAATCCCAGTTTCCCCCTTCCCGTTCTCTCGATCTCTCCACCTCCCCCAATCCTACTCCCTATCCACTTCTCAGAGAGGGTAAGGCCTCCCTTGGAAAGTCAACAAAATCTGGCATCCTAAATTGAGGCAGGAACAAGCCCCCCCCCCCCCCATGTCAAGGCTGAGCAAAGTATCCCACCCTAGGGAATGTGTTACAAAAAGCCATTTCATGAACCCGAGGTAAGTCCTGATCCTACTGCCAGAGCTCCCCAAACATATCTACTCACATAACTGTTTCACACATTCAGAGGGTCTAATTTTGTCTCATGCATGTTCCCCAGCTGAAAGGCCAGAGTCCATGAGCTCCCACTAGCTTGGATCAGCTGTCTCTGTGGTTTTCCCCATTATGATCTTGTCCTCACTTGTTCCTGTGATCCCTTCTCCCTCTCTTGAACTGAAGTCTAGGGGCTCAGCCCAGTGATTAGTTGTGGATCACTGCATGTGCTTCCATCAGTTACTAGATTAGGCTCTATGACGACAATTAGGGCACTCATTAATCTGATTATAGGGGAAGGTAAGTTCAGATATCCTCCCCATTATTGCTAGGAGTCTTTGTTGGTGTCATCCTTATGGATTCCTGGGGATTTCCCTACCACTAGGTTTCTTGCTAACCCCATAATGGTTCCCTCTACCAAGATATTTCTTTCATTGCTCTCCATGTCAGTCCGTCCCCCCACGAGGCCATTTCAGTCCCTCCTGTTCCCTTCCCCCCATCACTTCACTTCTACCCGATCCCCTCCCAGTTTCCCCAGAAGATCTTAATTATTTTCCCTTCCTGGGCCCTCTGTGTGTGTCCCTCTTAGGGTCATCCTTTTTACCTAGCTTCTCTGAGGTTGTAGATTGTAGCCTGGTTATCCTTTGCTTGCATCTAATATCCATTTAACAGTGAGTACATATCATGTTTGTCTTTCTGGGTCTAGATTACTTCACTCAGGATGATTCTTTCTAGTCCATCTATTTGCCTACAAATTTCATGATATCATTGTTTTTTTACAGCTAAGTAATACTCCATTGTGTAAATGTACAACATTTTTCTTATCCATTCTTCAGTTGGGGGGCATCTAGGTTGTTTCCAGGTTCTGGTTATTACAAAAAAAAAAAAATGCTGCTTTGAACATTCCTGAGCAAGTGACCTTGTGGTATGATTGAGCATCTTTTGGATATATGCCCAATAGTGGTATTGCTGAGTCTTTGGGTAGGTTGATTCCCAATTTCCTGATAAACCACCATACTGATTTCCAGAGTAGCTGTACAAGTTTGCACTCCCACCCACCATCAGTGGAGGAGTGTTCCTCTTACTCCACATTCTCTCCAACATAGGCTACTGTTGGAGTTTAGCAGTTTTTTTTTTTTTTTTTGTTGTTGTTGTTTTTGTTTTTCGAGACAGGGTTTCTCTGTGTAGCTTTGTGCCTCTCCTGGAACTCACTTGGTAGCCCAGGCTGGCCTTGAACTCACAGAGATTCGCCGAACTCACAGAGATTCGCCTGGCGTGCACCACCACCGCCCGGCGAGTTTAGCAGTTTTGATCTTAGCCGTTCTGATAGGTGTAAGACAGTATCTCAGAGACATTTTGATTTGCATTTCCCTGATGGCTAAGAATGCTGTGCAATTACTTAAATGTCTTTCAGCCATGTGAGATTCTTCTGTTGCGAATTCTCTGTTTAACTCTGTACTCCATTTTTTAATTGGATTATTTGGTATTTTGATGTCTAGTTTCTTGAGTTCTTTATATATTTTTGAGATCAGCCCTCTGTCAGAATTGGGGTTGGTAAAGATCTTTTCCCATTCTGTAGGCCATTGTTTTATCTTATATACTGTGTTCTTTGTCTTACAGAGGCTTCTCAGTTTCAGGAGGTCCCATTTGTTAATTGTTGCTCTCAGTGTCTGTGCTACTGGTGTTATATTTAGGAAGGGGTCTCCTGTGCCAATGCATTCTAGGCTATCTTCCACTTTCTTTTCTATCTGGCTGAATAGCTCAGCCATTAAAGGCTAGAATCACAACCAAAAATATATCTTCTCTGGACATTGTGAAACTCTGGCCTTTCTTACTGGTTCTTTGACTTCCATGCCTACTTTCAAAGTAATGATTTCTCCTCCTCTTTCTTCTCTCTTTCTGACAGTCACAGCATGACTTCCTTCTTCTGTTTTCCTCAAACTCTAATAAAATTGTTCTCAAGATTCTTCTGAGTCTGTCTGGAAATTATTTTATTAATACAGTTTAGAACTCAAAGGGAAACATAGGTTACTCAAGTAACAATATTTATTTTTTGATATACTATTTTTTATAAAAAGCTTTTAGTGTCAAATAATATACAATTTTAGTTCTACAATAATTATGTAGTTTATTGTTGTCATTTTAATATCTTTCCTGAAATTCAACATTTTCTCCACCATTACATTAAAGATTTTCTGAAAGATCACCCTGGGAAGGGGAAATAGTTGAGATCTCCATGAGAGAACTGGGGGTGAGGGGTGGACAATGGAGGGTAGGGGATGGGGGATGAGAACATAAGGGAATGGGATGGCCATACTGGAACAGGGATGGAGTGGGAAAGTAATGAGAGACATACCATGATGGAGGGAGATATCATGGTGGTAGGGAGAAACCTGGTGCTAGGGAAGTTGCCAGGAATCCCCAAGGATGACCCCAGCTTGGTCAACCAGAAATAGTGGAGAGGATGCCTGAACTGAACTGGCTTGCCCCAGTGATCAGATCGGTGAATAACCTAACTGTCATCACAGAACTTTGCTCCAATGACTGATGGAGGCACATGCAGAGAATCACAGCCAAACATCAAGCAGAGCTCCAGGAGTCCAGTTAGAGAGAGAGAGAGAGAGAGAGAGAGAGAGAGAGAGAGAGAGAGAGAGAGAGAGAGAGGAGGGATTCTGTGACCAAGTGCATCAGGATCATGATGGGGAAACCTGCCGAGACTACCAAACCAAACTATTCGAAACTTATGAAAGTTGAATCAATGGCTGTGGAGCCTGCATGGGACTGAACTAGACCATCTTTGCATGGCAAGACAATTATGTAGCTTGATTTGCCTGGGGGTCCCCCTGGCGGTAGAATTGGAATCCATCCCTGGTACATGAGGGGGCTTTTTGGAGCCCACTATCTATAATGGGACACCTCCTGCAGCCTTGAGGCAGGGGGAAGAGCTTGGACTTGCCTCTACTGGATGTGCCTCCCCAAGGGAGGCCTTGCCTTCTTGTAGGGGAGAGTTTGAGTGGGGGGGGGGGGTTGGGGAGACAGGAGTAGGGAAAAGGGGGATCTTTGGTGTGTAAAATGAATGAAAATTTTTTCTTAATTAAAAAATAATAGTTTAAAAAAGAGTGATAATTTTTGTGAAATTTATATGCTAATATTATTTTAATATAAACCTATAATTAATTAAATACCTTTACTGAATAACGTAAAAAAAAGCATGTGACACCAAAAAAGGGGCGTTAACATTGTTGCATTTATTTTGAAGTTATTGCCTGTTTATTCCAATATACAAGGTTGACATATCAGCTGATAATGTTTTTCAAAGTTACAAATAATACGTTCCATATAATATCTAATGTCTACCTCCTTTATTGAGAACTATATGTTCTGAATGACTAATTTTGAAAACAGTGAATTATTTCATTTCCTACTTAGAGTACTGAATTTTGTTTTGTCACATAGTTAAATGACTAACAGAACACCCAATCTTGGAAGCTTAAATTTGAGTCTTGGAAATATGATTTCTATTTATTCCAAGACCTAAACATACCATTAATTCTGAGACCTATATTTACTTCTATGTCATTATTTTAATGAAGTCTAATTTATTTACTAATTCCACCTCTCATTATTGAACCAGAACTCTAATTCTACGTGTCAGGCACTGAAGTCTCTACTTGGAAATTCAGGGTTCCTCATGGCTCTTTTGCCTGAATCTATATTCATTTCACCTAGGGACACACATTTTAGAGCCAGCTCAGAATTTGAGGAAAGTTTATAAGCATATATCCTGCCTCTGCTGGTCATCCTTCATTAGTGATCCACTTACTCATTTTTAAATTTCTTCTGGCATTACTAAACTCTGTCCTTGGAACTTTTCGGCAAACAAGACTGCTCACTCTACTTAACTTCCAAGGCAAATGAATAGAAAGCTTGTGTCCAGTTTTTTATAATACTGAGTGAGTTCTTGCATTTTATTTACTTTTCTCTGCTGGACATAATTGATTATATCAATGAGATCCAGAAGATAGCAGTCTCGAGGTGGACATTTATAATATAAATGTAAGCTACTTGCCCAGAAAAACATTTACTTAAGTTGTTCTGTTAATGAGAAATAAATTTTATTTGATTGAATAAAATAACATTTTAGAATCTAAACAAAGCCACTACACTTAAGAATGTTAAGAATATGGTATTTTATGTGAATATGTACATTGAATATAATACATATATATTCTTCAAGCTCTTTTGCTCACAAATAAAATTACTAAGTTCATGTTAGATATTATGTGTCAAAATTGGTATGTTTCAGGTTTGTTCAAAAC
Organism: Peromyscus eremicus; assembly: GCF_949786415.1. NCBI lineage: Eukaryota > Metazoa > Chordata > Mammalia > Rodentia > Cricetidae > Peromyscus > Peromyscus eremicus. The sequence continues at coordinate 83,747,473 of NC_081417.1, read as the reverse complement.
TAAACATAGGACTAAATACAAAAACTCTATTTGCTCTGTTTTGTTTTAGAATCATAGCTTTGTTCCTTCTCATAACTTATTTTTCCCTCTGTGTTTTGTTCATACTGCCAAGGACTATTTGTCTCTGTAACTTGGCCTGAGGTCATTTACCTTCACTAGGTTCTCAAATGTGCCATCTATTATGACATATTTGGCAGTACCATTTTCTCATTAGCCTGAACATTTAAGATAGTGTGATATTCTCTTTTACTGAAGCATTTTCATGATGTCAAATTAAATCCTTCATTCATCCACTAACTCAATAAATTAATTTCTTCTTCCATGGAAAGATCTCTAGTTACAGGTCATTGCTGAAAAAAGTAGTTTTGACATTATAAATATTAAAAAATAACTCTGACTGCAATGGTAGATGAAGAACAAGTTTTGTCACTATATACAATAGGACATACACGTTACACACTGTCAAACTTACTTCCCAATACATTAAAAGTTTAATCCTGTCACTTGTCATCATAATGTGGCATGGATGTAATTATGAAAAACAAATACAAAATTGGCTCTGAAATTAGATGGTAGTCTTGGTTATTCAAAACAGTTAATTTAGAAAAATCTAAGAAAGCTAATAGTAATTATTTTCCAACTATTATCACAATAATTAGCAGGTAGATACAAAGAGAAATATATTTTCTATGGCTTTGTTTGCAATTATGAAATATTAAAACAGGTTATTGCTCATCATATTAAGAATATAGCCTCTGGTGTCAAGCTCCAGCATTCACATACATATCCCATGCAGATCACCTAGTGTGTGACCTTGGCCAGGCACCTTGATTTTCTGTGTTTGTTTGTTCAAATGTAAAATGACAATAATTATGAGGAATATTGTCTGTTTACATTCATGATAACCCTCCCCTTCTCACTGCTTCCCTGGTTCACAAGGGTGAGAATATGATTTTCTGTTCCCATACAAATGGCATTTCTTATTTAACAGTTTGAAGCACTCTGTACACTGTCAGAAAACAGAGGAAAAAAACACATTCTCCTTTTGAATATAACCTTAATAGCATCAGTCAGTTGAGATGCATTCTTACAATAAACCTGAGATCAGCACGATGTGAGATTTCTCTTCAGTGGAGATGTTAGCTACAGCTGACCTCTATGTATAGCAGCCATGCATTACAAGACATCAGGAGGTGGCCCTGTGCATTAGTCAGCTTTATCATCAACATAACTAAATATCAGAAAATAACTTAGTGGAAAATGGTTTATCGTGGCTCATGCTCTTGAAGATTTTACTCCATAATCCTTGTCTTTATTGATTCTGGGTCTAATGTGAGGCACAGTATTATGCATTGGGCTCTACAATGAAGAAGTATCATTACCTCATGGTAACCTGAAAACAAAGAGTAGAAACAAGAGGGGATATAGACAAGATATAAGCCCAAGGTCACACCCCAGTGACCAACTTTTTTCTAACTAGGCTTCACCTTCTACATTTCACCAACTCCCAAAGTTCCACCAAATGTTAATTCTATCAAGGGATTAATCTATTCAACAAATAAAAGCCCTCTTGTTCTAGTATTCCTGGAAGCACCTTCATAGATGCACATGCAGGGCTGTTTTGCTGATCTCATAAATTTCTCAATCTAGTCAGGTTACTATTGAGGTTAACGTGAATACCCCATGAGCCATTGTTTTGATAATGGTGATATCATCTATTTCTTCAGTCTTCTTTTCTCTTTTGGGACATTCAACTACTAAGCAGTTCAATTCTAGTAATCTGTCTTTGCCTGAAGTATCTAAATTGGTTTCCGGCTTCTTAAGTCCATTTTAACTAATAGAATAACTGTATCAAAGTAATAGGGGTTTCCATAAGGACTGGCATTATACATATAGAAATATGATGGCCAGGAACATAGTCTGTCTCATTAAATATTAGCTTCTACTATTGTAGAGTCATTATTCACTGGACCATGTGTCTCTCATTCTTGTTCTTTCATATACCAAATATTCTCTCTATAGTTCCCAAACATTGTAAACTTTTATGCTGTGAACATTAAAGTTTTTGTTGTACTTTCCCAAATATTGTGAAGTTTTATTTATTTGTTTTAATAGAAGTTAACTGGATTGGAGTAAAGTTGTTTCTTGGGTAGCAGTTCCAGTCTCAGTTATCATTTTTGTTCAGTTAATCTCCTCCCACACATGATTGATTCAGTTGTCAATCAGAAATGTGGAAAGGTTGTATCAACAGATTTGGAGAACTCTCTCTAGTTTCTTTTGTCATTTCTAAGATTTTTCTTCGCCTTCCAGCAATCAAGATCATTCCTGCCTAAAATTTTCTATTGCTTTGATAAAGTACCCTTAACCAAATTCAACTTGGGTAGGAAATGATTTATTTCAGCATTCACGTCTAAGGTCTCATTCTCATCACTGCAGGAAATCAGAACATAAACTCAAGCAAAGCAGAGATCTGGTGGCAGGAGCTGATGCAGAGCCCACAGGGGAGTGCTGCTTACTGACATCCCTATGGTTTGATCAGCCCATTTCTTATAGCACCCAAGACTACCAGCACAGGGGTCCCCAACATGAGCTGGACCCTACTAAATCAGTCATCCATCAAGAAAATGTCCCACAGGTTTGCCCACAAGCCAATCTGGTGGGAACATTTTCTCAATTAAGATCATGATTCATCTTTCCAAGTAACTCTAACTTGCATCAAGTTGACAATAAAGTAGCCAGCACCCCTCTTAATTCTAGCTTCTTTTTCTGAACCCAGATTTACAGAAATTATTCTACTAGAGTTTTAGTTGGCCTCCAAATTGCAAGCTAAAGTTTTAAAAAAGAACTTAATTCTTCCATGTGTCAATGCCCCATCTATGACATGCCTACCTTGGATTCTTCTCCAATACCTTTAAGTAATTATTGCTGCTACTATTTTTAAAAGTTTGTTTATTGTTCACTGTTGTTATACATGGAAGGGCCAAACTGATAGGGGTTTATTAGATTATTAGTGGAGACAGCTGTTGGCATGCATACTAAAAGTTTTTTATATTAATGTTTACAAATATTTCACTGATCCCCAGATGCATAAAAGTTGCTCCAAAACTTTGTGGCTTTATGTAACAACATGTTAATTTTTTTCACAATTATATTGGCTGATCTGGTTCAAGGGTCGGGTTACTGCTTCCTATTGAATAGGAGATATTCGGTCACTCAGCTGAACTCACCTAGTATAATATAAGGGCTAGATATTGTTGCAAATCTTTGTTCACTTATCTGGAGCCTTCAAGTCTCTTCATGTTGTCTTTTCACATTCCTAGCCTAGTTAAAGTCTGCTGGACAGCATTATTCCCAGAGAAAGAAATCAGAAGCTTCCAGACTCCTCAAAGCTTGAGTTTAGGTGACTCAGTCATTTCAGCTCTATATATTGTTCAACATATGAGACAAGCCCAGATTCAAAGGGAAAAGAAACAGTCTCCACCTCTGGATAGAAGTTATTGGAGCACACAGAAAATAGGGGGGGGAAAGGTGGTGACCATTTTAGGAAATTATCTAAAGAATTGCACATACATACTCACAAGACACAATCCATCAGTGAGAGGCAAAGAGCTAGATTGACTTCTGACACCATGTCTAGGTGCTAGGCTCCAGAGCTCCTGCTGAGCCCAGAGTGTTTTGATGCCAGCATTGCTCTTGAGTCATCCCCCTACTCACTCAACTCTAACACAATTCTCTTCATTTTGGTATTTTCAAACCCAGAACACTACTTATTTCTCCACCCTCCATCTCATTACCAATGTGCTGCTCAATTTTGGCTTACTTAAAAATGATCTGCCATTACAGCTCTCTAGAAATGATCCAGACAAACAGGAATCTATCTCCCTCTCCATCCATCAAGCTGAAGGAGTGATTAGAAAAATTGCAGAGGCCAAGACTCTCTCAACTAGGGTCACAGCAGTAATCCTGAACTTCTAGTCCCACAGAGGAAAACCCTCAAGCAGTTTTGAAATGAAAGGCGAATTCTGAGAAGCTTTGATGACATAGAAGAGGAAATCCATTAATTAAGCCAGCAATCTGTGTTCTATGTAGAAACGATAATATACCAATAAAGATAAATAGCCTATAAATAAATAAAAGGTAAAAATATTCATCTAAACTTATTTGTAAGACTAGACTATTAGAAACAATCTAAATATTTCTGTCTTACAGAATTACGTTGTTAAATAATACTACTTGCTCACAATGGACCAATACTCAGCCTTTTTAAGAACTGAGATGATTGTCATCGGCCCTGACATGGAGAGATACTCATGTTTTAGATTAAGACTAAAACTTAAGGGAAGTTTTCATAGCTGTGCAATATGATCCTTCTTTTTGAGGATTTTGTATAAGTTCCTATTCGTACAAAAAGAAAATTACTTGTAGCTAGCTGTCCTCTACTGAGTGCTTTATAGCTGCCATGCTCTGTTATTTGCTGAGCACATCCTAACCTCATTATTCATGTGATTAGCTCTATTATTAAAATTTTACAAATGTGGAAACAAAAGCCCCAATAAGTTGAGAAAGCAGTTGATAGTTTTCTAACTCGACATAATCAAATTTACATATGGTTCTTGGTGTGCCAACACAAGAGTATATAGTTGATGATTTCATCACATCACTATAATCCTTAACTCAATTACTTTTGTTATCAAAACTATGTCAGTAGTCAAGTTTAATGACATAGCCCTTGGTCCCAGAAACCCAGGACATTGAGGCAAGAAGATTAATAATGCTATAAGTATGTGAATAAACTCAAAGCATGAGTGACTTAGGAAGACCTTTGTGAGGGATGTAGCTCAGTGATACAGTGTTTGTCTGTTATGCACAAGGCCCTGGATTTCATTTTCTACCAACCATCACAAAGAGAAAATAAAATGTTATCTCACCCACCAGCTTTGCCCATGCTTTTATCTCTTCCGATATTCTTTTTAAACCCCTTATTCTCCAGATGAAAAGGTCTTTTTGAAGCTTTCCCACATAAAGTAATATGTGCATGAAGATTCTTAAATCTGTTTTTTAAAAATTGCTAAAACATATATATGGTTCAAAACACAAAAAGCACATTCGATTCAATTCCCCAGCAACCTGATTCACATAAAACTCAATACGATGCCTTCAGGCAAAGTATTATTCATACATAAATAAATATATGTAGACAGTTAGACAATCATTTTATTTTTTACACAATCCTTTGCTATTGTAAGGAATGCTACAGCCATTTTTGATCATTTTGCATGAACTTACATATATATTTATAATCTATTACCACACATAGAATTTTTAATGAATATGTTTATTTAAGATTGAAATTTACATTTTCCAATTGTCTCATACAAACTTCTTACAAAATTATACCCCTACCAGGGATGTGTGAGATTATCAGATTCCTCTCAGTTTCAATAAAAGGCACATGAGATTTGGGAATCTGACCAATCTAGAACTTTGTCTCAATATTTATCTGCACTGACTTGAGCATTGTATATGTTAATTACACTATCACATGATTTAAATAACAGAGCAAACCTCAGATAAGATAAACCAAAGTCACACACTGTCATGAAGCCCTGCTTTCCCAGAACTTGGAATGTTAAGGCAGGAGGATCACAATCTCAAGGCCAGTATAGGATATACAGTAACCTTATCTCAAAAAGAAAAATGAAGTAACAACAACTAACCCAGAGTAACCAAATAAATAAAAACAAAAGGTAAATAAAAGATCCATGCAGTAAATATAACACACACACACACACACACACACACACACACACATACACACACACTCTCACACACACACACTCACACACACCCCACATCACAAAGCTAGAAAAAGAAGACATACTGGTTGTTTCATAAAGAAATGATAATAGATGTTTGAAGACACAAATGATCTCAATTTGATTGATTGATACCTAAAACCTATACAGATATCAGACCATCACAAAGCATATATCAATACTGAAAATTTTCATATTTTTATATATTTGTTTAAAATTAATTTGCATAAGAAATCCATAGAAATATGAGGGAAATTTATTATAAAATTATTCTGGAAAAAATCCTGAGGGGAATATTATCCCCATGTAGGAAAAAGAGATCTGAATAGTGGCAGATTCTTTATTATGCCCCAGGGAGACCAGAAGGAATTGTCACACATGCTGAAAGAAAAGAATTGCCAAGTAAAATTCTACATTTAAAAAATATTCTTCATAAATGAAGGTAAAAGCAAGACATTTTTGACAAAAAGAGAACAGAATTTTGATTTCTGCTCTAAAGGCAAAGCTACAGAAAACTTCAACAGAGGAAGAGGAGGATAATAGACAAAATATTGGAAATGTCAGAAATAGTGAGAAAAATAATGGAAAAGCCAAGATATAACTAAGTTTTTCTTCACTGAGATTTCCAACTCTTGTACACCTAAGATTTAAATGTGTGCAGAAGAAATGAAGTTGGCAATTCTAAATAGCAAGAGTAATAGATGTAAGGATTTTTATACATCCTTCAGGCTGATAAGATATCAGCATCAATGTGTTAGTTATACTGGTGAATAGAATGTGCTGCCTAGACTAACTCTGTGTGTTGCAAAAAGATACATTAAGATAAGTGAAGAAAATCAGAATCAAGTTCTGTTTCTATGTAACCCACAGGAACACAAGAAAAATAAAATAAAATTCAGCTAACAGAGAAAACAAGTATAAACCAAAAATACAATAAAATGAATGACAAAGTACAATATAACAATTGTTATATCAAATTTAAGTGAGGTAAGTACACCAATTAAAGGACAGAGGATGCCAGAGAGTACTGTGTGTGTACATACATGAGTATGCATGTGTGCATGAGCTCTCACACATATTAGGGGAAGATTGTTTTCATGACACACATCCAGAGGCATATTGAGATCCTGGATCCCCTGGACCATTTGTTTTTATTGGTGTCTGGTCCACTTGCAGTAAAAATACATAAACATTAAAGGTAACATGCATATCTGCATTAGTACAAGTATAGACTGTGTGTTGTACACATTAGCCTAAGATGATTTTTTGTTTTATGTTTGAGCAGGTAAAATATATGTCACATGTTTTGTAGTTTTTCTAGTTTTTTGTCCTTTATACTTGTAGTTACAATTTTCAGGGGGTCTTCCTCGATGAAACCTGATCATCTTTAACCTGGAAGGAATCCACAGCCTCTCATTTCCTGTAGAAATAGAAACATGGCTTCCCTCCCAAAGCAACACAACTTCTGACATCCATTTTGAAATAAAAATATTTTTAAAATATATGGGTTGTTTTAACCTTTCATAATCCAGTGTCTTTTAGCAGCCAAAAAATTTAAAGACAACACAATAACATACAGAATCCAGAGTCTCTTGGTATTTTCTATGTTTACATGGCTTTTTAAAAAAAATATTACTTCACTCCCCTTTTAAGGACTTTATTATTATTTTAAAACTATGTTATTTTATGACTGTCTATACCTTTTTTTCTCTCCCAAGCCTTTGTACATTTGTAAACACACTGCAGCTCATTTACAGATTTTTTTTTCCCATCTGGATCTGTCTTTACTGAGTCTCTGCATATAACCTTTTTATATCTTCATGAGCAAAACCTCAAACCAACCATGCATCAATTAGAGCTTGCACTGGTGACTCAAGCCCATAGCCTCTATACCATGGCTCCTGTGAAACACTGCAGGAATCTGCCATGTGGCTTAGCTCATAGTGTGCTGGCAGCTGACAGCAGACTCATCTCTGTACTGTGGCTGGCATGAGAGACACAAGACTAAGAAGCTGCTTTTGGCTCCATTTTTGTGTGTTTACAACCTTCCTAAGGACTTAAACCCTTTTTCAGGACTTATGAGGATATAGGTACAGGACATTTGGGTGTCATTTGTAAGTGGAGTTTTTGTAGGGACTACTGACTCAGTAATAAATACACAGAGACTTAATATTAATTATAAATGCTTGTCTAATAGCTTAGGCTTGTTCCTAGCTAGTTTTTATACCTTAAGTTAACCCTAGGTCTCAGCATAGGACCTAGGTTCCAAAAAGCCAGCTCATGCACCAAGGACAGGTCCCAGTCCCACTGCCTAGGGGCCTCCTAAACACTTCAAACTCATCAACTGTCTCACTTATCCAGAGGGCCTGGTACAGTTCCATGGGGGCTCCTCAGCTATTGATTCACAGTTCATGTGTTTCCACTAGTTTGGCTGTTTGTCCCTGTGCTTTTTCTAATCATGGTCTTGATACCTCTTGCTCATATAATCCCTCCTCTCTCTCATCGGTTGGACTCCTGGAGCTCCACCTGGGGTTTGGCTGTGGATCTCTGCATCTGCTTCCACCAAATACCCAACAGTCCAATTAAAAAATGGGCTATAGAGCTAAACATATAATTTTCAACAGAAGCTCAAATGGCTAAAAGACATTTAAGGAATTGCTCAACATCCTTAATCATCAGAGAAATGCAAATAAAAATGACTGAGATATCATCTTACACCCATCAGAATGGCTAAGATCAAAAACACTGAAGACAGCTTATGTTGGAGAGAATGTGGAGCAAGGGGAACACTCCTCTACTGTTGATGGGAATGCAAACTTGTACAGTCACTTTGGAAATTAATATGGCGCTTCCATAGAAAATTGGGAATCACCCTCCCTCAAGACCCTACCCAAGGAATGCTCAATCATACCACAAGGACACATGCTCAACTATGCTCATAGCAGCATTATTTGTAATAGCCAGAACCTGGAAACAACCTAAATGCCCTTCAACTGAAGAATGGATAAATAAAATGTGGTACATATGGCCAATGGAGTACTACTCAGCAGAGAAAAACAATGACATCATGAGATTTGCAGGCAAATGGATGGAACTAGAAAATATCATCCTGAGTGAGGTAACCCAGACTCAGAAAGACAAACATGGTATGTACTCACTTATAAGTGGATACTAGATGTAAAGCAAAGGATAACCAGACTGCAACTCATAACTCCAGGGAGGCTACCTAGTAAAGATGACCCTAAGAAAGACTCAGAGATTACCCAGTGACAGAAAAATGGATGAGATCTACATGAGAAAACTGGGAGTCGGGGGTAATGGAGGGCAAGGGTCAGGAGAAAGAGAACTTAGGGGAGTGAGAAGTCCCAGCTGGATAAGGAACAAAGTGGGAGAACAAGAAGAGATACCATGATGAATGAAGACCCCATGGGAATAGGAAGAAGTAGAGTGCTAGAGAGGTCCCCAGAAATCCACAAAGATAGCTCCACTATAGACTAGTGACAACGGTCGAGAGAGTGCCTGAGCTGACCTGCTCTGGTGACTGGATGGCCGAACACCCTAACTGTCATGATAGAGTAAGAATTATTTTAATGCAAAAGAACATACAAAAGAAGGTAGCAAAAACCAAAACCAGGAGAAGAAAAGAAATAGTAAAAGGCAAAAAATAAAACCGGCAATGGAAATAATTTATAAATCAATAAAACCAGGAGTTAATTATTTGTAAAACAGACAGGTATTTAGCAAGAATAACAACTGAAAAAATATACAAATAACCAATATCACAGACGGAACAGAGGATCATTACACATCCTAGATGTCATAAGAACAATAGGAGAATATCACGAAAACTCTACACACAAAAATGGTAACTGCAGATGAAACAGACAAACTTCTTGGAAGGCTCAAATGCTTATATTTAACCAAATATGAAGAGATAATTTTTATGGCTCTAAAATCACCTAAGAAAAATGAATTGATAACTTTAAACTCAAAAACATTTCATTCCCACAACTATAATAGAAAAAAATCTTTCCAAAATATAATTTCAGTTCAGATATTTTCACTGCAGAATTTATCTGAATATTGAAAGTTGAATTAGCACAAATTCTATGTGTTGTCTTCCAAAACCTAGAAAAAAATCACATTTTTGATTCATTTTATGGAGTTAGTATAATATTATACTTCATATAAAGATAGTGCAAAATTGGTGCAGGCAAATATTGGACATGATGAGAAGTAATACTTTTAATGAAACATTAGCAAGTAAGATTTATATAGGTACATTATTCACTCTGACAAAGTAGAGTTTATTAGGAAGATGTAACTGATGAAATTTTTAAAATATTGGAAGAAAATTTTAATATTTCACCCAGCTGTAGGCTGGTTCAATATTTAAGATAAACAAAAGTAATTCGTGATTTTGAAAAGCTAAGAAAGAAAAAATTCATTTCATATCTATTGATTCACACAAAGAAGTGACAAAATATAATGGCTATTCATACTACTGATGGTCAGAAAAATGGGAATGGAAGGTACTGCAGTTTGGATTTAGAATGTTTTCCAAAGGTACATGTGTTGAAGATACATCTGCAACTTGGCACTCTTGGACAATGATACAAATCATCAGGAGGTAGGGTCTAGTGAAGACTGATCAATCACCAAGGCAAGTTTCCAAAGGAGTTTGGAGGCAACAGTCATCTTTTTTCATTCTGACCATGATATAGTGCTAAGCTGCAAGCCCAGGGGCAAGTGAGATGACCTCCCTCCACTGCATCCTCTAAACTTGTGAGTCAAAAACAATAACAACAACAAAACTTTTTACAAATAATACAATATGAGTAAACAAAACCTGCCACCTCATTGGAATATGACAAAACTAATAGAAGAAAAAGCGCCCAAGAGAGAGCACAAGAATCAAGAGACCCACTGGTTTGCACACTCAAGAATCCTATAAAAACACTAAATTTGAAGCCATAATATAAACTCAGAAGACCTGGTGCAGACCTGTAGGCCCTTGTACACACTGCCTCAGTTTTCATGAGTTTATAGCAGCTTTCGACTTGTGGATTTAGAGGGCTTTATTTTCTTGGTGTCCCCTATCCCCTCTGGTTCTTACACTCTCTCTGCTTCCTCTTCCACAGGGTTCCATGTACCCTGAAGGGAGGAATCTGTTGGAAACATCCAAACCACAAACTCTTTGATCTACCATGTGGTTCTGCCTGCAAGATATCCTAGGGTAATGGTAACACAAAGTTTATGGCAGTAACCATCAATGTTTGAATTAACTTCAGGCCCACTCCACCAGATGGGACACATCCTGACACTGCTTGGGTAACCAATAACCTGAGACTAGATAGCTCAGGGACGGATGGTAAAGCCAAATACTACTGGTCTGAAAACAAACAAAAAATATAGAAAATGACTTCTTATGACATTCTGCTATATTCATAGATTAATGCCTCACTCACCCATCATCAGAGAAGCTTCTTCCTGCAGCAGATGGAAAAAAAATGCAGAAACCCACAGACAGACACTGCAGAGAGAGTGAGAGAACTTGGAGCACTCAAATAAACCTTTAGTCCCGTTCAGTTGATTGTATGAGTTTTGCTGTTACAGATTCACAATCTGGGTTATTAGAGTGAACTTCCTCAAATTCCTCAGAGCATCTGTAAGATAAACATAACTGTAGCTGGAATAATACTAATATTAATAGATAGAATTCCCTTCCTAAGAAGAACAGAAGCAAAACAAAAATACCTATGTTCATCAGTCTTACTCAACATGGTGTTATAAGTTTTACATAGTACCATAAATCAGGAAAAAGAAAGAGAGATTATGCATATTGGGCAGGAAGATACAAGTGTCCATTGTTTAGGATGCATTTATACATAGAATAATCTAAGGAGTCTACAACAGAGACAAATACAAACTCTAATTATATGTTCTTACATCATCATTAAATACATAGACATTGAAACTTAAAGCAGTTCCATGCACAATAACAAATACACACAGGTGTATCTCTAACAAAACCAAGGAAAATTTTGGAGTAATTTGCAGTTTTTGCTCCTTTTTTATTTTTAAAGAGTATTAAAATACTCTTTGAAGCTATACTCTGTATAACTCAGACTGATCTCAAACTCACTATATTCCTGTCTTAACCTCCCAAGTGATGAAGAGTACAGGTATGCTCTATGTGGTCATCTAGCACATAACTTGTATCCGAAAATCATAGAAAATTGGTGCAAGGAATCAAAGATCTACTGAAGTCACCTTAATTTTTGGTTTAGAGAGTTAATATAATAAAGATATCTATTGTATCAAGGTTAAAATACAGATTTCAGATAATTTTTATTAAAAACCTTACTCATATTTTGTAGATGTTAACAAGATTATTTTAATGTTATATGAAATGGCAAAGTTATTAGAAAACACAAAACAGTTCTGCAAAATGATGAGTAAAGCAAAATTAATCTATTTGACCTCAAGATTAATTATGTAGCTGTGGAAATATAATATTGGTAGAATGACAGATAAATAGCTCAACAAAAGAGAATAATGTACTAAGAAATATATCCATCACTAAATAATGCCTACTGGCTTTTGATAAAGATGTAAAAGTGACTCAATGGTGAAAGAATGAACAATTTAATAAATGATAGTAGAGCAACCAGACAATCATGAGAGAAGTAGGGGAAAGAAGTAGCAGGAGGTGCCTAAGTCAGTTATTTAAAATACACTCAATAGAGATTGCAGAATTCAATGTAAATGCCTTTGGGTTTGAGAGACAGTTGTTAAAGGCACTTGCTGCTCTTGCAAAGAACTGGCGCTGGGTTCCTAGTACCCACATTGGGCAGCTCAAAACAGAGTGAGCTATAACTCCAGCTCCAAAGAATCTGACATCAGCTTCTTGTTTGCTTTGGCACATGAACTTACACACACACACACACACACACACACACACACACACACACAAAGAGTTAAAAGTAAATATATGTTTTTTAGCTATTTAAGTCTATTGGAATAACCATGGAATGTTTAGGATACAGCAGAGCTCTACAAACATTCAGGTTCTTAATTATTTTACAACTCATGGAACGCTTGGGTCTAAGAAGAGTTCTTTTCAAATTCACTATACATAATGTAAAAAACTAATGAACTGGACTTTATCACATTATAAAACATGTTTATACAAAATACCCTATTAAAGAATGAAATGACTAGCTCTAAAAGAGACTAAATTATTTGAGAAGTAAATACTAAAAAAAAAAAAAAAATGGAAAAGTTTCTAGGATGCATGAAGAACTCTCTGGAAGCAAAACAGAAAAAGCTCAGTTAGAAATTAGAGAAAAGACACGAAAAGCTTTTAATAAAATTAAATAGAATATACAAATAAAGTATAAACATACACAGAATTATGCACTATTAGGCGTCAGAGAAGTGAAAATTAAAACCAGTTAATATCTGCATACATCCACTAGGAAAGCTACAGTAAAAATGATAGACAACATCAATGCTAATGAGGGTGTAATGAATTTGGATAACTTTATAAGTTGCTAGTGGGAATGTAGAGAGGAACAATCATACTTGTAGCATTTTGGCAACATCCTAGAAATATAAATATGAAAAGGAAGGACATGAAATTGGGAAGCAGATGTGATTGGTAAATCCTGGGCAAAGTGGGATGGGGAGAGTCCAGTACTGGGTATGTTCAAAGTAACCATGGAGATTTAAATGAGGAAGGTTCTCATATGCTCCCACGTTTGAATATCTGGTTTCCAGTTGGAAGAACTGTTTGGAAAGCATTTTGAGGTGTGACTTTGTTGGAGGAAGTGTGTCATTCCCACATACCTTTGAGATTTTACAAGGCTCCTGTCATTCCCAGTGTGTCCTCTCTGACTCCTTCCTTTTTGTTCAAGATGTGAGTTCTTAGATGTTCCTGCCACTATACTTTCTCTCTGCTATAATGGACTGTAACCTTTGGAATCCTAAACACAGTTAAGGGCTCTCTTGCCTTATGCTCATTGTGTTTTATTATAGCAATAGAAAAGTAACACAGTAACCTTGTGTGCATGTATGAAATTTTCAAAGATAAGATTTAAAAGTCAATATATGCAGCAAGAAAAATACACAGAAATTATGTTCTTGCATATTTATCCTAAATATATAAAATATGATAACATAAATATAAATAGCAGACTTATTCATAATAAGCTAAACCTGAAAGCTAACCCTGACACCCATTACCTGTGATGATGCTTGGTGTCATTTTGGACTTTTTTTTTTTTTTAACAAAATTCATTGTACTATGCAATTTAAAAATAATACAAATGGTTTACTTATTACCCTAGTTGCTGTGTAATGTAGTTCTGTATGCTGTGAATGTGTGTTGTTCTAATTGGTTGATAAATAAAACTGTTTGGCCAATGGTGAGGCAGAATAAGGTTAGGTGGGACATTCCAACTAGAGAGAGAGAAAGGAGAAAGGCAGAGAGAGGAGCCACTGCCAGCCACTGCCAGAAGAAGCAAGATGTAAAGTACTAGTAAGCCACAAGGCAAAGTATAGATTCATAGAAATGGGTCAATTTAAGATGTAAGAGCTAGGAAGTGAGAATTAGGCCATATAATTTGAAAATAATATAAGCCTCTGTGTGTTTATTTGGGTCTGAGCAGCTGGAAGACCAGGTGGGACCCAGAAAAACTTCTAACTACACCTAGTTGCTTTAAAGGGTAAATATTTTCCTATAGGTAACAATTTCCATGCATACTTACATGGCAGAAGGGACAAGGAAGCTCCTTAAACATCTCTTAAATAAGAGCACTAATCAGTTCTTAAGGGGGAATCTTTCATGACTTAATAATTTCCTAAATATCCCACTACTTTAGCACTAATCCACTGGACCTCAGACATCATATTAAATGGGGACCACTAACATTCAAAATAGAACACAGGGAATAAAGCTTCGCAATAAAAACAATAACGAACTGTTATAATTCCTCATAATAAGTCCTAATTTTTTGAGTGAAAGGTTCCCTTTCAAAAGATTTGTTGTAAGGATTTAAAGACTATCGTTTAGGAAAACAATGTTAAATAATATGTGATAGCTACATATTATTTGCTACTAACTTGGTTATTATTACCTCAAAATGAAAAGTTAACTTAAATCTAAAATATTGAGTTTTCCCATTCAATAACATTATCTATCTTCTTGCTCAATGTTTTACAGAATTTCATTTCATAATCATAAAAATATCCTAAATTTATTTGTTGCTGTTATAAATGCAATAATGTCTTTCATTAAACTTCCTAAATGCTTGCTATTTCTATGAAAATTATTGATTTCTAGATATTAATATTGTTCCTACACTCTTTGTTGCATACTTTGATTTATTTTAGGATTTATATATTTTTTATTTATGTGTATTTTTGCATGTCTGAGTGTGTACCAAGTGTGTAGGTGCCTGTGGAGGCCAGAAGAGGGTATCATATCTCTTTGAACTAGAGTTATGAGTCATGAACAGCTGAACATGTATACTGGAAATCAAATTCAGGTCCTCTGGAAGAGCAGTATGTGGTCTAAACCACTGCACTCCAGATTCTTTGATATTTTACAATCACTTTTACTTTGGTTTTTTTTTTTAAGTTTTCTAAGTACATAAACACATTACATTCAATTTTGACCATTTTATATATTCATTACTAACATGTGTATCTTTGATTTGTTCCCCTATCCATAGTACTGCCTCTTAATGTCTGTAAAAGCATAGTAAACAGTTTGTGCAGGTTTTCCTTTTGTCTTTGCTGATAATAGAATTTTTACTTGTTTCTAATTTTAATAGAAAATTTTCAATATTTTCTTTTTTCCCATCAATTAGCAAATATATTAAGGAAATGTCCATCTCTGAATAATGTTGTTAAATCTGAACACATACTCTCTCTTGTCAAAAACCTTCCAATAAAGTCAATAGAAAACTCAGGCATGCCATAAATGCAATCCGCAAATATAATTTTAATTTGTCTATTAGCAATAGTCTTAAAAGTAAAGACAAATGAGAGTATAATTATTTTAATTATAGTCTAAATACAGTAAACAAAGAGAACTCCATTTACAAGTAATTAAGATAATGATTATTCACGAGGTATATTGAAATGTCTTTAGTACTAAGTTTTTGACTATTGTGTTTATTTTATTGACAGCACATAACAGTAGCCCATGTTCAAGGCTCAGTAGTCACGGGGCTCTAGTATAGCTACTTAGCTTTAACATTGTTTCATTGTCTTTAGAAAAATACCTATTTTTTTTTTTTTTTTTGTATCACATGTACACAACAGAAGGTCTGCTCCTGTAAATTCCATTTTGTTATTCTTCTCTGAACCTCAGGAAACCTATTTTCCTACTTGGAGCAGCCTTGCTCTGTCACTGACTTAACTCCTGGGTTCCTATTAGTTCATAATCAAACTTACCTGATCTCAGGAAGCCTTCTGTGTTCTAAGTCTGGGTATATTTTTCTGCTTTCTGAATTTTGTCCTAACTTGTTATCAACATTTTCTTCTTTCCTTTCATTTACTTGTCTATATTCTATGCTCTTGAGATCAGGGACTCCACTTTATTACTCAAATTATATTTACATACGAATGCACAAAGGTCACAGTAGGTCATTGGCAAGTACTTACTTCATGATAAGGACATGTGATGATGGCTTGTAAGGTCAGGACTCATGCCCAGCAGAGGAAAGCAATATGTTCTGGGCACAAAAGAAGAAAGAGAAAAGTTTGGTCAATAGGAAGGAGGGCAGAAAGTTATATTAAAGTATTAAAAAGAAGTGATCAAAAAATAGAATGATACTTGGGTGGCAGAAGCTGGCAGATCTCTGTGAGTTCAAGGCCAGCCTAGTCTACAGATCGAGTTCCAGGACAGCCAGTGTTACACAGAGAAACCCTGTCTCGGGAAAAAAAAAAAAAAAACACAAAACAAAAAACCTGGAATCACACAGTATTAAGATCCTACATTAAGTTTCATAAATCATGACTTCTTACCATTTAGGTCATAGTTCATCAGGAACAATGAAAGAATGTGTCAGTATCTATCAACATATTGTTGGGAAAAGAAGTGTAAATTGCAGGGAGCTGATGACAAAATGAACAGCTTTCTGCTTCACTGCACTAGGAGCAGGGTAAGTATAAAATGCCTTTTCCTTCTCTTTGTCTTGTTAATGGTATGAGGAAAGGATGCTTTACCAAGCATTATCCCAAAGTTTTAGAGCATCATACTCAGGTAAAGTGACCCCTTTTCAAGGCAGACTACTGGCCATAAAATCGTGGAAATGGGTGTTGTTGAGTGATTTTGATGTTGAAAGTCTCTCTCTGCCTCTGGACTTAATGTTTTATATGTCTTACTTTCTAAGACATCTCTCATTGCTCATAGAATGTTTATGAGCTCTCAACAAAAGAAAGATGCATCCCTTTTCTGAAGATGACAACCAGCATGACCCATTTCTATATTTCTTTAGAAAATCACTGAATAACAACAACAATGGTAGTAATAATGGATGCCATGTCTACATACTGTGAAATGTGTCAGATACTAGACTAAGCACTTTATCAACATCATTTCA
This sequence comes from Peromyscus eremicus, assembly GCF_949786415.1. NCBI lineage: Eukaryota > Metazoa > Chordata > Mammalia > Rodentia > Cricetidae > Peromyscus > Peromyscus eremicus. The sequence goes on along the minus strand of NC_081417.1, from coordinate 83,730,042 downwards.
CTCAGATGCCACAAGTTTTACAAGTAAGTGATGAGTCTACAGTTGCATAGCTAATAATTAACTGAGCTGGGACTTGTTCCCAATCTATCTAATCTCAAAGCCCATATATCCCTATATTATATTTTATTACTTGCACTTTGTCAAAGCATATAGAATGGTACATTGAAAGCCACTCATTAATCTCCACTTTTGGCTGACTCCAGAACATCTGAATATCACTTCAGTTTGCTCAGCTTCAGGGAGGACCTCATCCTTGGTCACATCTGCCTTATGCTTAGACCAAAGAGAGGTGCTTTCGCAGTCTGCTACTTCATTTTTCCCTTGTGAGAATGAGCAAAATGATTGGCCCAGAACCCTGCACACATGGAGACCACTGCAGCTCAGTCAGATACTTTCTGTGTAAAGATCAATTAAAATGTGTGCTTGATTTTAAACCAAAGAAATAAGGGACAGATGGAAGAGTTCAGTTGCGGTGACTGACAGCACTTTCACAGCTGCCGGGATGATGACATTGCCAGCCACTGGTTTTCAATGAAGATTGTATCTTGCTGATAACTCTTGAACAGACACAAAGTCATTTGTCTTTGAGATCCCATCTTTAAAGGCTCTAATGCTTACAGGTAGAAATACTGCCAGACACTCTCTGCCAATAGTATTCAGGTTAAACTGCACATTAGAATCAACCTAGGGAGTTTTCAAACTCTCAATGCTGGCTTAACACCCTAGGGGCCAATTTCCTCAGAACCCCTGGGGTGGAGAGTCAGGCATCAGTATTCACCATACTCTTTCTCCCCTGTGACTCCAGGGTTCAGTCAATGAGAAAATGACTGCCCTGAAAAGTATGCCTTGATTCATCATAGTTATGGAAAAGAACAAAAGATCCTACTCTTATTATCAATGTAAAAGTCCATTGCACAACAGAAATGAACGTGTCATCTTTTCATTAATTAATTCTCTGAAATATTTTATAACTTAGTTAGGACCACATGTCATAAAAGTACATGCATCTGCTTGAAATATGTGTGCCCTATGGATATTTTAGAAAATATTATAATATTGAATATCAGTGTTATTAAATTATATTTATGTATGCCAGAATATAGACAGAGATATATTGAATCTTATTAATTTTGTTTGCTATGTATTTCTATTGAATCACCTAAATATTTCTAATAAAAACATTTTAAAACTCTTATCCGTGATACAGTACTTGTAAATTTTACAAATGATGTATATTTAATTTTTCTGTTTTGAGGATAGGTTGCTGAATGCATTAGTGTTTTTTATTATTTATTTTGCTGGGCATTTTTTCCTTTAATTAAATGATCCATTTCTTATTTCCAACAGTGTTACTTATTTGGACTTTATTTTCTGAAATGAATTATTGTCTCATTACTTTTGGTTAAATTAATAGATTTTTCCTTTCTTAACTTTCACTTTTGTTACAAATTTGATTTCACATAGTTTAAGAAACATTATAACTGAGTTTTCGGAATGTAGTCTGAAAAAATGGGACTTATAAGGAAATTTATGTTCACTGATATTAACTGGGATTATAGATATCTTTAGAACTGCTTCCATTTTACTTTTAATTTTTTCTTCAACTTTCTCATTTCGAGATTTTGTATTTTTTATTTTCATCCATACTTTAAGAGGGCCAAGGTATATGTCTGCATTTTCAGATGTTCTTCCATTTTTCCACATGCAAAATTATAATAATTTCAACTGTTAAATATTCAAGTTTTTAAATTATCTTCTTATAACCAACAAATACCATAAAACATGACTTACCATTAGCTACCCATTGTCGTTGTTAGAAATGAGTCTGAAGTCCCAAGAAAATTATCAAACAATCCAAACTATTTCAAAAGGGCAAAAAGATTTGTTTCTGCAGAAGGGTACATAGTGAAGCAGGCAAGCCTATCCAGTTTTGATCGGAAGCAGTGTTCTTTCTAACCTAGTCGTTCCTGTGCCTTGATATGAGGAGTCAACGCTTAGCCCCACACTTTTATGTGGTTGTTACCTCAAAATGGTGCAGAAAAATTTTAGCTTTGAGGAATAGAACAAAACCTTGTCCAGATACCTTGCTTTTAAGAAGTGCTTGACCCTGAAGGAATTTGAATCTCTGCCAAGTGGCCTCTTTACAGTTTCTTTAGCAGAATTTTGCCATTTAACCCTTTGATATAAAAACAGTTTATTTTGTTTACAATTCCTGAACCATGATATAAGTTATGGTTAAGCAACTATTTTAAATGTTTTATACAACAATAATATTAAAGTTACATGCAGTATTATTGGTGATTAATAAATCTGTGTTCAGAGAAATTCAGTGTTTCATTTGCCATTGTTTCTCAAATCCTTCTTACTGCATGTCTAAAAAGAGACTAAAAGTATTGAGTCCTCTTAAATAGTGCTTCATCTTCATTATAACTAGGCTAATAGTTTAACTGGGCATAAAAACATTTTTCTTCAATACATGGAGGTATTCATGGTTAGTTCTTTGAATACTGTGACTAACAAAGGAAAGGCATTATGTCTTGTCAGTCTGCATTCTGTTCCTCTCTTACCATCTGTCTTTTACCTCTGGGGATTTTTAAAAATTATTCCCTGTTTTTAAGATTATAATATAATTTCATCATTTCTCCATTCCCTGGACATTTTTTAAGCCTGGGGTTTGGTACTTGTTCTGCATTTTTGTCCAGTAATATGCCATGGATTTAACATAAATTCTGTGTAAACTCTTCGATGAATGAAATTTTGTGCCTTCAGTTCTAGAACAATCCAGAAATGATCCATTCACTTATTTTTTTCTTCCTATTCCTCTAGAAAATCAACTTGAACCCCTATATTGGAGAAGTCTAAACAGGAGCTTTTCAATCTGCCCTGGGAATGTATGTCGTCCCTTTTTTTTTTCTGGTTTTTTGTTTTTTGTTTTTTTGTTTTTTTGTTTTCCTTAGTTGCTGGCCTCTCTGGAGACTCCTGGCTGAATTTCTGATGTGCATTATATTCTAAATCATTGGCTGTCTTTATTTGTTAATTAATTCATACTTACTCCATTATGTTTATATGATTAATTATCTAATTTCACAAAATTTCTGCTTTTTATGTTCATGATGTATTTTCTCATTTTTTGTGTTTTCTAATTTCTGCTATAGATTCATGTACTCTTCTCTGCGATCAGCCTATGCATTCTTATTTTTAATCTTTGTCTAACATGTTACGGCCATAAGTTACACATATTGATTTAATGCTTTGATTATTAGTTTCTGACGAATTTTTTTTAGCATTAACTTTCCACATATATGTGCCTGTGTCAGTGTATGGTATTTGATCTGTATGTTCTATTTTTCCTTGTGTCTGTCTTCTCAGCCATCCTAGGATAAGTCACACATTTATATGCAAATGTTGTTTAACTTCACTAAACACTAGTCCCTATTCTGAGCTTTGGAGAAATCTAGTTCATAAAGCATGTAAAATTCCCTTCCTGCATGAGGATTACATTCCTAAAGAGTAAACAAACAACAATCACAGCATACTGTTAAATCCTGGTATCTGTGGATGGTCTGCATCTATTCTCACAGGACTCTTTACCCCGAATGTTCATTAGACCCTACTCTATAGTGAACACTGGAGCCACAGATGGATGCTGATACATAAAGCCAGTTGTAGCCCATCCTTTGGGGAAACAAGCACAGAAATGTAGAAAATGGCACTGGAAACTTTTATATCAATTTGACAAAGTAATATTGTTTCTGCCAAGTCTAACACAATGTGTCCTTGTATTTTGTATGTCTATTTTAATTTCATTTTCTATTTCACTTTAATTGAATTTTACTCACAAAAATATGCCTGAGGTTTAAGGGGAAAAATAAGACATTTCAGCAGAGAGAGTCTGAGAATCGTCAGTATGGAAGTTTTCTGGCTGCGGACACCAAGTCAGTCAGGCTTTACTGTAGTCTCTTTGCCTCACACAGCTCAGTCAGTACCCTGTTCTCCTTCTTCTCTGTAGTATTCTAGAAAGGTCTTGAAGCAGGAGCACGAAACAGGGTAATGGGAAGGGTGAATATGTTCTAATTATATTACACACGTGTATGAAGAGCCACACTGAACCTCATTATCTTGTTTAATTAGCATATGCTAATGTTTAAAGAAAGCCCAGTAGCAGTTAGATGTCTGTGCTTTTCAGTTCACCATTGTAGGGTGACTAGCCTGGTCCTGACTAAACTGTTAATTTGGGACAGAACCTTTGCCAAATATCAGGCTAAAGAAGTTATTCATCTAATTATATCTATCACTAGCATTGTGACATAAAGTACAGATCCTTCTGCTTCTGGGGCATCTGAAGCAGTCAGATGAGACACTGAAGGGATGGGTAAGCTCAGAGCAATGAAGCATTGCTCTCCAAAGCTGATGTGAGCATTGATGTGACGGTTGTCATTAGCTCTTCACTGACCTGTTTCACCAGTTACCTTTTAGATGCATTGTGCACCAGCTCTATGGTAAGTAAGAAAGTATTCATCTGTAAAGAACAACGCATTAACTTGCCCAGGCACACCTCGGCTAGTCCCTCCCAAAATCTTTATGCATTATTTTGTAAAACATCAAAGTTTCATGGAGCTCTAATATCCAAGGGAATATAATTCAAATTTTGTAAAATACATCTTTATCAAGGCAGGAATGTGTGTGTGCTCACTGAGCCCTGTCTCTGGCTAATTCAGCATTACAAGCAGATGCTTACATATTAGAACTGACATCCAATAAACTCTTCTCCATTGTTGGGGCTCAGAAACTAATACTGGTAGATACTAGACAAGGTGGGGGGCACATGACCTTGATAACAAACAATGTGTGTTTACCCAGATATGCCATGGGAGTTGCTGGGCAAATGATTCGTATCACTGAGAGTCAGATCTGTACTGTCCTGATTAATGCATTGTTCTGTTCTTTCCTCCTCTTCATATCGCTCTCTTTTGTTATCTATAGTCTGCTGCACATTTTGAATCCAACATTTAGCCATATTATCTCTTAAGTAGACATCAAATTCCATTCCAAACTTACAATATAGAAGATTTCTGTAGAACAAAACAAAATTTTGGTATTTGACTGCTACGTGATGTTTTGATTCATTTTCTTCTTTCTTTATCTAGTAACATTAAAATTTGAACTTTATTTTACAAACACAATACTTGAATCTTCATTTTCTATATAATAATCAGTCCTAAAGTGGTATTTCTTCATGTAAGCTCTGCTCATGGAAGTCATATTCACAACCAAATGTCATCTGGCTTGAGCTTTACAATAGAAATTGAATATTAATATGGAAAGTGTGCTTCTATTTCACAGGTTAGGCAACTGAGATTCCAAACAGATAGTCAACCAAAAATCTATAACTATTAAAGTGCAGTAGCAACATTTAGGGCCTTTAACCATGTTCTCTTCTGTGTAATGTTCTAACACTATAGTCCTGCGAGAACCATGATTCACAGAAAATCAAGAATAGAATATAGAAGTAGTAAATAAAGTGTTGGTATATTCCCACCAAGGAGTAAATGGTACATAAAATTCACAAATGTTGGCTAGAGTGAGATATCACTTTAGTGTTTTTTATTGTCTTTCTATCTCTGATTCCTTAACCACCAAAACAAAATTGGGAATTAATATATTCATACTATAGGGATGAGGCAGTAGAAATGGTACCCTTTCTTCCATCCATTCTGGTTTAAGATACTAGAATTCCCTTCTGGAGCTGAGATCATCCATATTTAATCTTCAAGTTTAGGGATGTAATGCTTCCTCCAGAACAGTGAAGCTAGTCTTAGCAGAAATAGCCAGAAATAGAAGCAGAAGCAGTGCTGCCACCCGTACACATTGTTTAATGTCTATAATGATAGGTTTCTAATCAAAGCAAAATCACTTCTCAGAGCAATATGTATTCTAAGCTGCACAGGCTGGATGAAATATGTCCAAGGAATGCTATTCACAGAGTACAAAGGTGTAGTGGGTAACTGTTCCATCTTTGCCCTGGAAGTACTAACCCCATTGAGGTTTCTGGTAACTGTCACACCTGTCAGGCAGGGCCAAGAGAGGAACCCTTAAGACCCAAGATCCGGATGTGCCGGCTCTCTTGGTTCCTGGATCCTGGACACTGGAGGTAGATCGAGCAGAGTTCTATAGAGAACACCGCTGGACTGCACTTCACCTTTCCCGGACCCTGTAACCTATCCCTTTACTTGTAAGTTATCCCACAAAATAAACCTCCCTTTTAACTACGTGGAGTTGTCTTAATACTTCCACCAATACAAAGAGTTATGCAAATATTGATTTTTGTTTCATCCATATTGAATTTCCCTACAAGGCATGCATTTTATTGTAAAGAATGGGTTAACTTGTTGAGCTTCCAAACTTCAAGCACATATCATAGTAGTAACAGCAAATTAAAAACAATTTGATCTTGACCTTATAGCAACTGTTTAACTTTTCTGTGTTGCTGTATTCCTCATAGAACAGTCAAATAACATCTTGAGATAGCAAGATTGAATACAATTAGGACTATCTAATTACACATTTACAAGGTGTGTTCAGACACACATACATATTTTCACTTTGTAAGTGAAATGCAAGTTCCTTGAAGTAAGGAATCACATTTCTTCTGTCTGTAGCTTTCACAGAATTACAGATTGAAAAAAATAATTACTGTTAGATCAGGAAAGCTTTGGTGTCCTTTAGAATAACCCCCCTAATTTTACAGGTAATGAAATAGGAATCTAGTATCTTAGCAATGGAGGACTTGCCTAAACTTAGATGGAAACTGTTCTTTGATGTCCACTCCATTATACTTTGTAGAAGGTATTGGACATACAATTTTCCAATAAATGAGGAACAATCAAAAGGAATTTTCTCTTTGTCAGTGGTCCCCTTTTTTCCTTTGGGACTGCATTTTCCCCTCATTTCATTAATATAATTTCAAATAAAAATATTCCCACTGATATCAGCCTGGCCCTGTAGCAGGAGTTAAGAGTTTTATCTGTGTGTGCCATACCCAAGCTGTAGCCCCCTGTCTCCTCACTAAGATTTTCTCCTTGGAGACCCTACTCTGCAGCTAAAGCTGGTCTCCCACTGCTCTCCACCATTTTCATTTGTCCCCTACTCTCTAGACACAGTCCTTAAATATTCCAAATTATGTTCCCATTTCCTGGTTTTTCTACTTATTTCTTCTGCCCTGGAAGTGCCTTTCCTTTAGAGATTTGCTGAGCTAATCAGCATGTGTTGACCTTCTGACTTCTTTACAGAAACAAAGCCTCAATAGACATAGTCTTTCCATAAGGACAAAAATATTTTGACATATTCACCTTAATTTCTCCTCAGAGTGTAGCCTAGCTCATATTCATTAATTCATACGTTGACTAGAAATCTCCATGCTCATAAAACCTCTCAAGGTAGACAGTGTTGCTTTCCTTTTATAGTGGGAAAATCATAGACTTCAAGGGTGTAGTCATGCAGGTATGGAAGAAAGAAAATACTGGTCATCTCCAACAGTGTCAGAATGGTTTTTCTAGAATCCATCCTCTAAACACTCACTGACTTCATACTTCTGTTTGTATAGGAACCAAGGGGAGGGAGACCTCAGAGGAGATATTTGGGCAAAAGAGTGAAAGATCTGAACAGAAGCCAAATTCCAATCAAGGTATTTAGACTGTGTTGGCAGCACAAAGGAATGCAACCATACAACCCAAAAGGCTTTTATCCTTTGTCTGTGCCTAGGCGTCATTCTGCAGCAGTCCCTGCTCTCAAGTCTGGGCCTGGAATATCCTGGAAGGCCTTAGATATTGCTCCTCTTCAGCTGCCAACCTCTAGCACAGATAACTGCTTTCTTGTCAGCAGGCTTGGATATGCATCAATAATAAAGGGAAATGGATGGAAGCCTCTGGTACTCCCTGCTTTCATGTTGAGCAACAATGGGTCTTGCTTTACTAGTGAAATATACTTTTTACACATCCTCAAAAGGAAGCCAACAGATGGCAGAGCAAGAGTGACCACTGCACATGCTTCTTCCTGTGGGGATTTGGAATACAATTCTCTGTGTTTGATTTTCCACAAAGTTGGACCTCAATGAAATTGGCAGAGGGAATTATTTCTGCTTTGACATAGCCAAATCAGAAAAAAAAAGCTGAGTTCTCTCCCATTCTTCATGTTGAATAAAAACCTAAACAGAGACTTGGAGTAGAATAAATTCAAAGTCAACAGAGAGTAGGATATTACTAATCATCTAGAATGTTTTAGTTAATGTCTGATACTCAACACATTTAATGTTTATAGCAATCTTGCAAAATTAACTTTGTTAATTTAAAGAAAGTTGGAAGCAAAAGAAGTTAAATGACTCATTCAAGATCCCACAGCTAGAAAAATAACACTGAACTTCAGACTGGGATCCCTAGGTTATATCTATGTCCCTACCTAGGTCAAGTTAATTGGTCATGGCTTTTGGAGGAAGTATCACTTGAGATCTTTCCTCTTTGCTACAGGGTCACATTTGAGTGCTCCTTTTACAGGCTTTTGTCACTGTCACCACCCAGTAACAGGGCTGCACAAAGGTTCCTGCATCTCCATGGCAACTGCCACCTCTGTTCTCATTCCCAGTTTCACTTTCCTAATCTCAAAGCAGTTTTGTAGACAGGTGTGATTCCAGGTTACAGACAGGGTGACACAGATGGTGGAAACAAGGTAGCCACAGATCTCAGGTCTCAAATGTGTGGCTGCCCTCCCAATACACAGGAGCAAGAGCCAGCACAGTTTATGACTCAGAGCAAACAGCCAGAAAAATGGAAGTTTCCCCAACAGCCCTTCTCTTCAAGACAAGTAATTGGCCTGGAAGTCTCCTAACCCGAGTACCCTGTGACCCCCCCCCCCCAAGTAAATACTTTATTCTCTTCAAGTCTTGGCTTCTCCTCTATAGAATGGTAACAATGGCAATAATAAATGAGAAGATCAAGTACAACAATGCTTATAAATACCCAAGGTGATATCTGACATTTACTCAACAAACTCTAATTTTTTAGTCTCTCTCTCTCTCTCTCTCTCTCTCTCTCTCTCTCTCTCTCTCTCTCTCTCTCTCTCTCTCTCTTTCCTCTTTCTGATTTTATAAGCCTGCTACTTAGAATGACATAGAATGACACTTCCAGTATTTGTTTTCATTGTTCTGGCCAAATGTTTGCGCTTTGTTTCTCTGAGAAGTTCACACTGTCTGCTTATAACTTCTTAAGAAATAGCACAAAACCACGGGGCTCTGCTATTTCTAACACCCGTAAGACCAGCCCTGGCCTAGTGCAAGTTTCTAGGCTTCACCTGAATATGCCAAACCCAGAGACCAAAGTCAGCAGGTCTCGCAGGACTTAATTAATACCCAAGACATCTCTTTTCCAAAAATACTTGTTGTATTGATTTCGGTACATCAGAGATTAGCTCAAGCGTAAGAGAAACAGAGCACTCATATGAGTTGTTGAATTTCTGTGCAAGGCCATATCTTTTTATAAAGTCCTTGATGGCAGTAACAACAACAGTGCAGCAATTGAACAATAAGCATGGTGAGACATTTCACGTACATCATCTGCGAGAGTACTCAAAGCAAATCCATTGTAGAAGCTGGAGAACTGACCTCAAGAGTGGACCACAGTAACAGAGCCAAGATTGACCTTGGACTATCAGATGTCAGAGAACTCCTTCAAAGATCATTTCTCAGTTTTCACTCAGGGCCATTCTCCTATTGTTTCCAATCCAGCTAGCAGAAAGTCAGCACCTCCAGTTGCGGGGAGCTTGCTACTGCACAAGGCAAGAAGGGCTTGCCTCACTTAGTGCTGACTTGGTGGAAAGTTCTTCCTTTGGCTGTGCCTGATCATCATAGTCTAGCTTTTGTCCTCCTCAGCTCTGGCTCTGCCCTCCAGAAGAAATAGAAACAAGCTTTCTTGCCTTTCCCATCTGCTAGCCGTATGCCAGAAATAAACCAGTTCCCCTGCTGACTCCACTTGGGAAGGAACATTCAAAGCAGAGAAGGTGAGCATGTATTAACAACAAGAATTGCTTAACAAAATATGCACAGACTTGATAATGCCTAACACGTGATCAAGTGTTTATTTTTTTTAAGTGTGATTCTCCAAATAGCTAGGTATCTACCTGCCAGATCCCTAAGAAAATTCTTCCATTACCAGATCCCTAGAAAATTCTTCCATTACTATTGAAAGAGTCATCTCTTTTATTATTGGAGACCTAGGGTCTTTGGCATAGCAAGCAACAGAAGTGCGATGCAGCAGAATATACAAAGAACAAAGAAGGGCTTTAATCAGACTTTAGCTCCTGAGCAGAGAAAAGCCAGTAGTGACCAAACAGATCAGAATCCTCTAGCAACAAAGAAAAAGGCCAGCTTTTAATGATTTACTGGGATGGACTGGTGGGGTGATCAAATGCCTGAAGAATTTCAGATGCCTGGGAGCACAAGGCTGGGATAGAAGATGGAGAAGTCCAGGTGTAAACATCTGCTGCAGTTGCTGAAATTGCAGGAGAACGGAGGAAAAGCTCCACCAAGCACTCCACATGTTAGCAAGTCAGGCTGAATGGAATTTGACTCACAAATGAAGGCCATATAAAAGGAAAAGGTATCCATCCCATTCTAATCACAGACCTAGTCTCTGCAGGCCAAGTGAAGCTAGAAGTTTTATTTAGGTTTCCCCTCAATAGCAATTTTACCTGTGAGTCACAATTCCTACTGCTTTTTACCTCTTAGTCAACCATGCGTGTGTATTCCATGAAGTTAAGCAGATTGGGTACAGTTTAGTGGATTGGAGTTACTTAGCTTTGGTTTCTTTTCCCTTAAACTTTTCCATGCAAGAGTGGATAAAAAAAAAAAAAAAGAATCTTTGTATTAAAAATAGGATCTGACAAACTGGTAAGGACGTGCTCATGGGAAAATCAGAATGACTAGTTAATAAGCCTTTCTGGAAATTGACTCTAAACTTCCTTTTAATCGAGGACTGATGATGGTGCTAAGTGAGAAAACAGTAAGAATAAGGGGGATGATTCAGAAATTGCCTCAGTGACAGTGGCATATGAGCGTATACTATGACGCTCCTCCCATATCCCCTTGGCTCATGCCAGAGGTTACCAGACACTTCCTTTCCAACATGCTTGCATTTACCCACAAGTTCTCTGAAACAACAGGAATGGTATCACCTTCATTGCTGGGTTGGGGTGGGAAGAAAATGGAAGAATCAAAGGGTTAATAGCTCAGAAACAAATTTAACAAGCAACAGATGGGAATTGAAAGCCCAAGTACTTCAGCTTTCTTGAACTTCAGTGGGATAGTAAGATATGTGTTCTGCATTTTCCAAAAGTGTCCTATGAAAGATTGGCAATCAATTCCCTTTTCAACAGCACATCTATATTCACTCCACCTCCCCTTCCTAGATGTCTAGTGTAGTCCCTCACCTTGTTTTCTAGGATGGTCTTGGAGATAAACTGTTTGCAATCTAAAGCTTGTCCAGTGTCCGCCTGCAAAGAAACCTCACTACATGGTCCCTTTAATATTAAAATGGTGGCTGTAGCCTTTCTGTTTAGGATGGACATGAAACAGTATTTGCCATAGTTTGGCAAAGCATGGACCATGACTTCTATTTAGTCTCTCCTTTATCTTCTGCTGGCTTCCTTCCTTTCTCATCACTTCAGGTGACCGAAATTTAATCTGAAGGGGAGAGGCAATTAGTTACTGTGCAGAATGCTCAATGAGCATTCAAGATAAACCAGTGGATACAAAAATAGGTCTGGAATAGGAACACATATTCATAACTTTAAGATAAGAGGCTGTCATGTCACCTTCACTAGGCACCTACTGGACTGCATATAAATTTAACTGAGGAATTCCTGAAATGATAAATATCCCTCTGCTCTGTAAGCCACATAGTCTATAGAAATTATCAAAGAAACATTGTTCAAGAGGGCAGAAATATAAAAAAAAAATTCTTTTTGATATCAGATTTAGGGGACTTGGGAAAGGGTTAGTAGACTATAGTCGGTCATCTGTTCTTATATATAAAGTTTTATTGGGACACAGCCATCATCACTTGTTCTTATGCTGCATATGACTATTTCTGCATTACAAAGAAAAGGAGGTGTAAATATTTGATATCTGGTTCTTTGAAGAATAACTTTCTTAAATCCTAGTCAAGGACACCACTTTCATTAAAAAAATATGTACACAGTAGAAGACAGAATAAATATGAATATATGCGGGTTCAGGTGATGGCCTAGCCAGTCATCTACCTGCCACGCAAACATGAAGACTTGAATTGGGATTCCCAGCACCCATGTCAAAAGCTGAAGGGAGTGGTGTGTGCCTCTAATACTAATACCAATGAAGCGAGGGCCGTGATTAGGAGATACCTGGAGCCTAAATGAACTGTGGCCTCAGGTTCAGTGAGAGACACTGTCTCAAAATACAAAGCAAGGAGAGATAAAAGACACACAAAAATAAAATAAGTATATTATAAAAATGTGCATATGTATGTACCCCTTCAATGTATATATTCCTTATATATACATATTCCTTACATATGTGAATAGTTGTTTTTTTTATAATTACACACTGTGAATTGTGCATGATGTTCCAGTTTCCCAGTTGCATTTTTCTTTACTTTTCTTTTTGTTCCAAAGAACAATTTAGTGGGCAATAGAACAACCATTTAAAAACAAAAACAGAACTGGTTTTGCCTTTTTTAATTATAAAAGAGACATAAAGATTCACACTGGAAATGACAAGATGTGACAAGGCAATATTGTTGAGCAATGGCTAGCCACTACACCCCCATCTCCTTGCTAATGGGCAAATAAAATCTATTCCAAGCGATGCTCAGGCCTTAGCAGTTCTATATATAACAAACACGATCCTTTTAAAAACAACCAAATTATACATAATACATGCTCATATTCTTAAACTGATCTGTTAAAGATGCTAAAAAAAGATTGCATATATTTCCATTTTCCCAAAATGTCTCATTCTCCAACACTATTTTTTCTCCATATAGAGCTCCCAAAAAGTCTGGAGATGTTTTCCTTAAAAAAACATGCAAACCAGGTCTGAACATGTTATTCCACTGTGTGAAAAACTCCAACGATTACATCTGTGGCCAGGATTACTTTAAAATATTTTGGTTCCCCAGGTCTGCTGAATGTGTCAATCTTTTATCCTGATGGTGACATGTCCATACTATTCTACCCTGAATACACAACGTCACTCTTTCCTTCTGTTCCCTCAATTGTATCCTCTTGTTTTAGTTCACATTGCTCTTTTTATCCACAACATACCACTTTCTCTCATCTTAGTCTTTTTTTTTCCTTTTTTATTTTTGAGATTATAGTATAATTATAACATTCCCCCCTCCCTTTCCTTCCTTAAAACCCTCTTACATATTCTTCCTTGATCTCTTTCAAATTCATGGCCTCTATTTCTTTTCATTCTTGCTACATACATATATGTATAAGTACATACAATATATTCCTAAACACATTCATCTCAGTCTGAATAATGCCTAATCTCAAGACTGACCATTTGGTATTGGATAAAAATTGTTGTGCTCTCCCTTGGACAGGAGAAGCTACAACCACTTTCCTAAACCAGCACAGTCCCTAATGGCATTCTAGATGTTTGTCCATACACCCACAGGTACGGGTAGTTCTCCCTCTGCAACCAGGAATTTCCTGTTTCCCTCTGAGTGTTTTTGAATGTCCTCCTTCCTAACTTCTGTCCAGATATTACCTACCTCAGGGGACTTGCTGAATTCTGTTGTTCAAAATTAATTTCTACTCCATCCCTCTCTACTTTGGTTTCAGTTCTTTCACTTACCCAGTTGTTTAAACCTGAACTTAAACTCATTCATAACATTCCTCTCTATTATTTTTTGTTTCCAATTAGTCTCCCAGCTCTGTCCACCTACTATAAACTGTTATGTGACTGTTGGGGAGCATGTTATCTTTCCACTACATTCTCACTTTCTTCTAGTCTCTGTCCACTTCTGTTGATTAACCTTTCATAAAATACAGATCTGACTACTTCAGTCCTCTTTTTTCAGCTTTCTTATGGTCTCACTTTATATTTGGAATGAAATTCCTATTTCTTAACAAAGCCTTCAAGGTAATGCCTGACAACGAACTCTTCTGATACACTTTGCTCTTATGGTAAAGGTCAGTCAACAAATCTGAGATTCTTAATTCAATACCCAGAATAGTCTTTCCTTCATTCTTTATATTCTTATCCTAAGTTTTACTCATAACAAACAAAATGTCAAGTTTTTTGAGACATATTCCTCAACTCCTGAAACCAAATCAGAAACACCTCCATAACCATGATGCTCTTCATTCACAGAATCATTACAACATTTCATCACGTGTTTACCTATATGGTATTTGTTTGTCCTACCTTTCTGTAAGCACTATACTTAAATATAGTATTGTCTTCTTCAACAGTCTTTATTCAATGCTTCAGTGTTTCATATTCAATAGGCCCTTATGAAATATCTGCTCCAAGAAGTGATTGAATAATTAAGGGAACAAGTTATAGCATTCACATACCTTGATGAACTCAATTTATTGCACTTATACTAGGTTACAGAGATTCAGATATCTTTAAATGCAGTTACCTGTTCCCCTTCTTAAATGCCATGTGTAAATAGTATCAGTTACTAAGTGTACTGTCTCTCATGAGTCCTAGAAGTTGGATCATAAATACATAACCAATAGGAAACATATGCCTTATTTATTCAGCCATCATGTAATCTCCTAGAATATAAGCATAATATATATAGTTTTTATATTTACTTTTTGAATTTCACAGATGAGTACTGTATTTATATCACTTCCATCCTCCTCTCCCCATTCAAATTTCTCCAATTTCCCTACTCCTTTCAAATAATTAACCATATATGTATATATATATATATATATATATATATATATAGCTTTTAATCTTCAGTATCTGATACATACTATAGCTTAAATAATTACTTGATTAAGGGTCACATGTAACTTTCAGAATGTTGACAAGTTAGCCTTCTGCCAATGACCTCAGAAATTCAGAAACAAGGAATTTGACCTCTTTCTTATCACTATTCTGGGTCATTTTGTTTGAGATTTAGGACATTAAGCATGAAAGTTGCTGATACGAAGCACTTTGCTAGTCATAAAGGACATAACACAGTAGGATCTTCTGAAAATGGAGAGGGATACATGAATGAATGCCAAAGATAATTTGGAGTAGGAGATTGTTTGGAGCCTTACCCAGATGCTGTCTATAGTATGGAGTGCAACCAGATTCTAGGTTTTATGAATGTTGACTGTTGTTTTGAGTTCATGACTTCCTGTATTCTCTTCATAGGAGAACTACAGTTGTCTGTCCAGATCCACCATCTCTACTACAGGAATACCTCAACCAATTGGATGCTGAGATAGCAAAGACAGCCAAGTTGCTCCAAGGAACACAACCTTGGAAGAGTTTTAGCTCTGGTAGCCTGTCTCTTTGGACCATGCCAAAGCTAAACTATGACTCAGACTATACCTGTGCTTCATTACTTACCCTTTCTTATACTTCCTCACTACATCTCTTAGAGGGTTTTTACTGAAGTTTTGTGAATACCTCTGAAGCCATCATGTCATAGATATTTTCATGGGATACATGCTCTGCCATCACATGGATGAGGTTTCAAGTATGGCTTAGAGGTCAAAAGCCTAAGACTTCCACTAAGGTGAGTGGTATTCTGTGTTCATCTTGTTCATAGGGATGTATTTGAAGTGTATAATGAATTCTGGTTGGCAGAAAAAACAATATAAGGAAACATATTTTCCAACTGCACTATTTGTATTTTTCACAGAAGCTTCCACACTCAAAAAGAATTAGTGAAGGCTGGGTGTCAATGGCGCATGCCTTTAATTTCAGCACTTGGGAAGCAGAGTCAGGCAGATCTCTGTGAGTTCGAGGCCAGGGTAGTCTGCACAGAGCGATCCAGGACAGGCACCAAAACTGCACAGAGAAATCCTGTCTCAAAAAAAAAAAGAATTAGTGAAGGGGATGGAACAATGGCTTAATGCTTAAAAACACTTGCTGCTCTAGCAGAAAACCAAGGCTCGGTTCCCAGAACCCAAATAGTGGTTTATAATCATCTATAACTCAAGTTCCAGGGAATCCAGTGCCCTCTCCTGGCCTCTGTATGCACAAGACCATGTGGTGAACATGCAAGTATGAAAAAAAGGTCACATAAATAAATAATATTATTAAATAAACAATATTTTAAAACTATTTTAAAGACATTAAAATTACCAATTCAGTATAGAAGTTTTATGTGGCCACTTTTAGTTCTAAATTCCTCTATCTTAAAATGATGTCTTTTACTTGTGACATGACAATTGTATTCCTTTATTAAAATACCCACAATGTATAGCACAATTGAATGTTCTATAAAAAGTACATATATATTTTTTATAGAATAAGTAATTACCACATATAAGCCTTGCCAGTTTTCTCCTTTAGCCTGATTACTATGTTCTATGACCTACCCATGTAAATTCACATGAGTCTAGACATGCATTTTGATCAGAAGATAGCATTCCATCAAGGTTTCTTGTCTTGGTTTCATCTTCCCTCTCTTCTTACCATGTACTAGATTTACAATGTTATTCTTCCTAAGTTGAAAATTATGCATTAAACTTAGATTTAGAAAATATTCTTCAATTTGAACATGCATTCTATGTTTAATAAGGCTTGGAATTAATCAACACTTCTGCTTCCTGTGTGGCATATAGGACTATAACTATGAAATTCCTTTGGCTAGCTTCCATGTAATTGACAAGTACTTTACTTCTGGATCTTTGTAACCTCTTTTTAGTGCACATGCCTATGTATAGATAGCCTGTGAATATGCGCATATTTGAAGCTTATACTAATTTACAGAGAGCTAGTTATTTTAATATTATTTTTCAGAATCGAATCTCATATTCCATACTTTTAATTTTTGTTCAGTTTCAGTTTTTTCCCCAGTTCCTCCCTTAATATCCCCTTTTTAAAGGCCAATGAGTAAACATCTTAAATTCTTGTTTTTCTGTCTGTATGAAGAGGCTATCATTTTAATTTTACTTCCAAATGATACATAAATGTGGGCTGACCACTGTGAGGCAAATGATCATCTCTTGCTGGTGATCTCTCTGCCCTTTTGTTTCTGCTTTAAAGATTTTTTTCTTTGATATTCTATCATATTGATCTAAAATTTCTTATGCATGGGTTTGTTTTTACTTATCTTGACCAAGACTATGTATGTTGTTTCATACATTTTTTAGAACTAGAAAAGTTATCCTGTTTCTGTTTGAATAACACTATGCCCTGTATTCACATTCTTAGTATCAAGATATATGCAAGCTATCCTTGGTCTTTCTTACAGGTATATTTTTAAATAATTCTTTTGTTAGCCTCATAGCTATATTTCAGTTCACTAACTCTTTTCTTTTAGTCAGCTATACCATTCATTTTTAACATTTACTATCTATACTAATTAATTTCTAGACAATTGGTTGCTGTTAACTTGTGTACTTATTTTCTTATTTTTTCAGTACTCTAGATTGAGCATAGGGTCTCTAACATGTTAGAATATATTCTACTGAGTACATTACCAGCCCCCCTCATACTTAGTTTATAGAATTTTCTTTCATTTTGGAGAGGTTTATCTTGCACTCACTTTGTAGGCCAGGCTGTCTTTGAATTTATAATCCTCTTTCCTCACTTAACCTCACAAATAACAGAAATTATAGGCATATACCACCAAGCATTATTCTTTTTAATTCTTTTCTTCTTACCTTACCTTCTTTTCTTCTTAACTTACGTAGCTTTAAATGCAATGAAATAAAATCACAACCCTCTCTGACAAGATATGCTCACTGGAAAATAATGACATGGATGTCATGGGAGTAACCATATAACATTCAGATTGGATTTAGGCTCATTCCAACAGTTGGAACCAATACCTTGCATGGTTATCAAGGCTAAGAACCTATGACCCTATAAGCAAGTCTTGAAGGGAGAAGCTAAAATTATAATTCTTCAAAATGGGGATGGTATTAAAACAAAACCTAATAATATGTTTCTACACCCATACATAAGTGCTTTGCTCATCATAGAAGCTTCTTTTTGCAGTAGATAACAATTAATATAAAGACCCACAACTGGTTATAGTACAGAGAATATGAGATTTAGGAATTCTCATCCTTAAATGTACCATTTATATCATATGCCTCCTTAGGCATTGGGATCATTGAGGTAGAGGATAATGGAAAGATTCTAAGAGCCAGCGGTGTTGGATGACTAGGAGGAAATTGTTTTCCACACATAGCAGGGCAACCACACATATGAACTCACAGCAGTTGAGGCTGCATGCATAAGACCTGCATAAGCTCAAGCCAGATAAAACCCAGCAGAGCAGTGGAAGGCTGAACAGGAAGTCCTATGCATAGCTGAGGAGCTATTGGCAATTGTTAGCAGCTGAAAAATGGAATGCCAGTTTTCTTTAAGATTATGCAAATAAAGAAATGGGAAAGTTTGTTCCAGTTTTTAAAATTGAACTAAAATGGGTATGACATATGATTCACCCTTATAACCATTTTAAATGTACCATCTAGTGGCTTGCCACAATTTCACCATCCCATAAAATTACAAACATAATATAATCCCAGGATATCAGCATCACTCAAGATATACCTGTACCAATTAAACAGTAGTTCCCGTCTGCTGTGGGATGTTCTGTATGTCACATGTGTTGCTAATTAGTCAATAAATAAATCACTGATTGGCCATTGGCTAGGCAGGAAGTGTAGGCGGGACAAGGAGGAGAATAAAGCTGGGAACTGGAAGGCTGAGTCAGAGAGACACTGCCAGCTGCCATGATGACAAACAGCATATGAAGATGCTGGTAAGCCACGAGCCATGTGGCAAGGTATAAATTAATGGAAATGGATTAATTTAAGCTGTAAGAACAGTTAGCAAGAAGCCTGCCACGGCCATACAGTTTGTAAGCAATATAAGTCTCTGTGTTTACTTGGTTGGGTCTGAGCGCCTGTGGGACTGGCAGGTGAGAGAGATTTGTCCTGACTGTGGGCCAGGCAGGAAAATTCAAGCTACACCCGTCCTGCCTCCAGTCTCCCAGTGATATGGGGTGGTGATATTTTATTTGTATTAAAATGTTATTTGTATGTTAATAAATAAAGTTGCCCGGGGGTCAGAGCTATTAGCAAGCCATAGGAAAGCAGGGCAGTGGTGGCGTATACTTGTAATCACAGCACTTGGTATGCAGAGCTGGGTAAGTCTCTGTGTGTTCAGGGATACAGCCATTATTGGACACACATGCCTTTAATCTCAATACCAAGCAAGGAAAACCTGGAGGCCTATACAGACAGGCCATGACGAGGCGGTCATGTGGTTGGGTTTACAACCAATGAGAAGGCAGAACAGGAACACTATATAAAGACATTAACACAGGGGTAGTGAGTTCGGAAAGGTAGGACCACTGCAGGAGGAAGGGTAAGGTTTTAGCTCTTAGCTCTGACCTCTTGGCTTTCTTCTTTGCATTGGTTCTGTGTTTCTTATTTAATAAGAAGGTTGGTTACATCTACAAATGGCATCCAACGTGGTGGCAAGAGTTTCCACCTAAAAACTGAGAAAAAAGATTCTAAAACGGAGCTAAAAACAGCTTCCTAATTGTCTCTCTCAAATGAGCAGCAGCTGCTGGTTTCAGCTACTGGTGGGTTCCTGGCATGCATGCTCAACCTGCAGTATGGCGGGAATCAGGCCTCTGCAAGTGGCATATTAAGCTGCGTGGTGGATTTAGCCTTTGCTAGCACAAAACAAGAAGAGAGGTTTCTGGGCTACACGCTGCTTGGATAAAAGCATAGACCCACGATAGCTCCCAGAGCTGGCGGTAAACGTAGCCATGTTGGGAAGCTGAGGTGGGCGGAGCCAGTAGCCACAGCTGCTGCAGTTTAAGGCAAGAGATTCACAATAAGACAGATTCAGATGAAATAGTTTACAATGTGTGTAAAAGATACGTAGGCTTGAAAGAGACAAAAAAGGTGATATATAGAGTTATAGAAACAAATACATAGTTTTAAAAAATAAAGTCATTAAAGAGACAGTAAAGGTAGTATAAAAAATAAGCCACGTAAAAATGGATATTACACAGAGAATCTGGATTGTGTTGTCTTTGGGATTTTTAACTGCAGAAAAACATTTGATTGTAAAAGCTGTTGAGTTATGCCAAAATGTATATTTTAAAGGTACCTTGACTTCAAAATTTGGATGTAAGGATATGTTACTTTGGAAAGGAGTCTCTGCTTTTCTTTCCACAGAAAGTCAAAGGCTATGGAATTGTTCCAGATTAAGGTACATCAGGTTTGACCAGCCAAGACCCCCTGAAGGTCTCCAATGACACCATGGCCCAGATGATCCAACATCCAGAATGGTTTGAAGGCATCTGGTTCAGACGATACAGCCTCATGGACTATTCCATAATTCTAAAATTTTCTTTGTTTCCCCATAAGATACAGCGCCCCCTTCCAGCAGGAAGTAGTAAGAGAAGCTACGCCCAAATTCCCAAATTATATGTAATTTTACTTTGTTAAGGTTAAAACCTTCCTTTTTGAAAAAAAAAAAAAAAAGGGGGAAGTGCTGTGGGATGTATGGCAAATGTGTTGCTGATTAATCAATAAAACACTGATTGGCCGTTGGCTAGGCAGGAAATATAGGCGGGGCAAGGAGGAGAATAAAACTGGGAAGTGGAAGGCTGAGTTAGAGAGACACTGCCAGCCGCCATGATGACAAACAGCATGTGAAGATGCCAGTAAGCCACGAGCCATGTGGCAAGGTATAGATTAATGGAAATGGATTAATTTAAGCTGTAAGAACAGTTAGCAAGAAGCCTGCCATGGCCATACAGTTTGTAACCAATATAAGTCTCTGTGTTTACTTGGTCGGGTCTGAGTGGCTGTGGGACTGGCAGGTGAGAGAGATTTGTCCTGACTGTGGGCCAGGCAGGAAAACTCTAGCTACAATGGGGATTCCAAATAAATGAGACAGTGTAATACATAGCTTATGATGACTGCAACATCCAACTGGCAAAATGTCTTCAAGATTCATACATATTTTGGCATGTCTTAGCACTTCATCTATTTCCATTGCTAAATATTATCTCTTTGTATGGTTACTCTGCATTTTGTTTATTTATTCCTTGGTTCTTGGATATTTAAGTTGCTTCTATTTTTATCTGATATATATATATATATATATATATATATATATATATATTCTTTTTTTCAATATAAATTTGTGCAGAATATTTTGTCTGAACATGTTTCAGTTTTCTTGAGTTTAAAGAAACTTATGGAACACTATTCCCCAGCCCTACTTTTTATCTACCTTGTACTCAAAATGTTACTTCACCCCACTGCCATAGAAAATCATAGTATAATTAATATTGCATTTTATTTATTTAAATTGTAGTTCAAATAGTTTTTCTTAAGTAAAAACATGAATTGGAATATCTGGGGTGCTTTTGATATTGTTCTAATGGTCACAGAACTTTGGTTAAAGTAAAAACATGCATAAACTGTTTGAAGAAAATTCATGTAACAATTGGAAGAAAAAGAAAATGATGATTTTTGCATATTAAATATAGGCAACACACACTTCACTGATTCTCAGATATACTTGTTTTAGCACCTTTGAAACCAGGATTCATTTTGTAACCAATGCAGGACAACAGTTTAATTTGAAGTGATTTTTTTTTCTTAATGAAAAATTAAAATAGTAATGTGTTAGAATAAAATACTTTGGTCTTCACAGATTGTGATATGGTGGAGCACCATCTACAATTCACGAGACATATTAAGATTTTAAAATGGAGACATGAAAGCTCTTCCTGATTGGCCTGGGCATTTGTGAGTTCCCCTGCCCCTGTGCTATGAGATCCTGAGATACAAGGGAGCAAGCTGCTTGGCACAACAGGGAGCCCCAAAGCCCAGTGTAAATTATTTTTCATGGCCCACTCTGTCTCTGACTGTGTGGCCACCATCACCATAGAAACCCTCAAAGCTCCCATCATAATAGTTCAGTACTGGATAATCTCTCATTTCTTATGGTCCCTCATGGTATCTTAGACATTTAATTTTTTTCATTCATGTACCCAATACTCTGTTTTACATTTCCGTGCATCCATAGCACTGGATGCTTGGCATGTCTTCACCACACCCATACCCTCCTCTGTCCCTCCTTCTCTTTTGTTCATTCTTTCCCTCCTCTTCAATAGTCTCACTTTACACAGATGGAGCCATGGGAAAGGAAAAGAAAACAAAACAAAGATTTACAAATAGTGTGCGAATTGTGAGGTTTTTAATGACTGTGTTTCTCCTACTAGGATACATAAAAGGAAAAAGAAAGACCCCAATTTTAACAGAAGCTAACAAATAATGATCATTAGGAAGTCTTGGCAGATACTCTAACCTAGTCTGGGGTCAGCTGTGCTATTCGTTTTTTTTTTTTTTCCCTTTCCCACAAAGCAAGAGAGCTGGCTTCATGATTTCTTGGATCCCTCCACTCCTAACTTCCTACAGCTAGGCTCTTTCAAAACAGTTCTGGCCCAAACAATATGCCTGTATCTTTTGTCCATAAAACAGTTCAGAAATCATTTGACAGACTGGAAAAGTGAACTCCCTTGCCAAAAACCTTAGAAGAAAAAATAAAAAAACAAGTTTTATGTTTAAACTCAACAAAATTAGCTGTCCATTTTCAAAGTGTTTCACTCACTGAAAGACGATCAGTTCACAGATAAGGTGTAAGTTTGCATAGTTTCCTAAAAGGCCAATCATCTTGGCTACACCCATTCAGTTAGTGCTTTGTTGTTGTTGCTGCTTTTTGGTTTTCCAAAGTCATCCCTCGAAAGAAGTAATTTCAAAACTGATGAACAAATTCATAAGTCTAATAAAAACAACTACAGAAACTTAACATGAATTATAAACCAGAGTATTCAATATCCCAGTGTCTTCTCTCAAGTAAGATGAAGGAAACCACAGTGGCTCACCCATCCCGTTAAGTGTTTCTCCATCTTTTGACTTAAGTTTCCAATAAAAGAATGAAGTCATGTTTTCAAAAACAAATGACTTTTGACATCAGGGCTTGCATCTTATCTTCTAAGAGAAGCACAGTTATTCTAGGAAGAAAGGAACACTTTACCTTTCATTCTGGTTGGCTAGCAACTAAAAGAAAGACATACATGGGTTGAGGCAAGCTTTCTAAATTTCTATTTCAATTCTGAGTGAATTTTAAGCTGTCTATAGAAAAGGTTGAAAGACTGGATTATTTAAATGAAGACTACTCATGATGTGAGTGATAGGACTACAAAGAAAACCATCTGTAAATACTCAAAACACAGTAAGTGAAAGAAAGATTTGACTCATTCTGCAACCTGAAGGAAAAAGCTATTGGTACAACACGAAATGGACTGTCTGCAAATGTCTGCTAGTCAACTTTGCCTGGGAAATTATAGTGTACTTTAGAGAGAAATTGTCAACTTAAAATTGCCCACTGTCAATCAGTCTAGCTCCTTAATTGAATTTTAATAGTCAAATGACCACACTTCTTGACATTTAACACCCCTTTAAATCTGAGGTCTTAATGACTCTCAAGCTATGACAAGCATGCTGATTCTTCGCTGCCTCCGATAAAGAAGAACAGAGGCTTTCTCAGCATCCAGGGGCCTCTGATCCAAATTGCAGAACCACTAAACAAATCAAATCCTTTGAAACCAAGGAAGCAATGGTCAGCCTCCCTTTCTCCAATAACCTTACAGTTGCAACTCATAGACCACTCCTTTTCAGTGGCTTTACAGCTCCCTCCTGAATCCTAGCCCTCCCTGCAATTGATAGCTAGCCACTGAAACACCTGCACAGCTCCCACATCCTATTTGGAGGTATATTACTGGCCATGGCATGGCACCTACAGGGTTCAGACAAGCTGAGTTCTTTCCTAGTGCTGCAACTCCAGTAAAAAATAAATAAATAAAATGTTCTCTTTCAAGATTGATGGCCCTTTTGCCAGCAATTACTTAGATGGAGTGTTCATTCCTATACTCTGGGCTACTTACCAGCTCTGAAATTGTGCAGGTAATTTCTACCTACCAATCTGCTGCTTGCCTACCTCACACCAGCTCCCATTCTGTCCTTCCCAAGATAGATGTAACATTATAAACACCACTTTAGGATTTCTAACACAGAAGGTGAAGTTAGAGACCTTCAACACCATATTAATAGGAGTTCTAATGAAGAACTCAAATAACCTACCTGTCACAGGAGTTGTGTCTCCCCCAGGGAAAATTAAAGTGGCAAGGCACTCTATTTATGGTCTATTTTTATTTTTTTCCCTTCGTTCTTCTGCCTGATCTCATTCTTTTCTTCCTTATGTAGTATTAGTTCTTGCAGGATGATTTCTGCAGATCTCAGTTGGGGTTGCAAAATTGCCCATCCATTTGTGTGTCATTGGTGAGATGTGCACTGAGCCACTAAACTGAAGAGCTGAATAGGAGTTCCCAGCATCCTCTGTAGCTCTCTGTCCAGCAGGAACCTGTCATTTTAATAATCTACCCTGAGCTAAGATTAAATGATACTGTTATAAAGATAGAAGATGCAAATTCTCATCAGAATGACCCAATGTCTGTGATGTTGACTGCTGCAGATTCAGTATTGAAGACCAAGCTTCTTGACCTAAAATATTTTGTTTAGTGCAAGTGTCAGCAAACATTTTCTGAAAAGAGACAGGTAGTAAATAATCGAGGCATTACAGGCCATAGATTCTATGATGCAGCCATTTAATTCTACCATTATATCCCAAGGATAGCCATATACAATATTTTGGCATGTATCCATTGTGGTGGTTCACTAAAGCTTCAATCAGGCTGTAGGTGTAGCTCAGTGTAGAGGAGCACTGGTTTTGCAAGGGTAAATCCCTAGATTCAATACTTAGTCGTGCCATAAAATGAAAACAATAAAAAGCTTTTCACAAAAATATGTACTTGGTTGCATTTGACCTTCAAGATATTATTTTACAAGTCCCCAAGATAATGACTTGCAGTAGTTTGAATAAGACACACTCCCAATAAGTCTTAGGCATTTAAATACTTGGTCAACACTTGGTGGACATTTGGGACGGATTAGAATGTGTGATCTTGTTAGAAGAAGTGTCACTGAAGGTACATTTAAGGATTTTAAAGCCTCCCTTATCCACAATGCATCCTCTGCTTCCTCTTTGTGGATCAGAAGGTGAGCTCTCAGCTGCTGCTCCAGTGCCAAGCCTGCCTGCCTGCTGCCATGCTTCCACCATGATCGTGATGAACTTCTAGCTCTCTGGAATTGCAAGACCCAAATAAACTCTTCCTTCCATAAACTGTCTTTGTCATAGTGTTTTATTGAAGCAATAGAAAACTAACTGGTACATGACTCAACTGTTGAAATTGTGAAGTTCTCAGAAAAAGAAAAGCCATAGGGGATTGATTGATTTGAACTTCTGTGTTTTGTGAGAACGGAATGTTGTATGCCCAGAGCCAAATTATCTTGGGCTATCTTAACCCACCAAATAGCTATGTGTTGCCAACCCCTATGTGTGACCTAACATCCTGTGATAGATAGGTAAAACATTTGGAATATACAAACAAACACATCCCTAGTTTCTACCAACGTAAAACCAAGAATATGATCAGGTATCTTTTGAAGCCTTTACCAGAGCTTCTCTGGCTCTTCTGTAAACCACCTGCCTGATGTTTCCATCAATGCATGTTTAAAATTATCTTGATTTATTTTTTTAATTCCATGACTATGAGGAAACTTCATGTAACAGTTACCACAGGAGAACACAGTATTAGGTATAACTAGCATCTGTTCACAGCGTATGCTCACTCACATTTGACTTCATAAGAAACTATCTTTCATTTCCTTGGAGGTGAAAGCTGTGTTTTTAACATTGACTCAATGGTCAACAATGGATAATAGAATAGAAGGAAAATTGTAGAAACCATTAAGGAAAACTTCTGTTCAACTAATGCACAGGTACTGGATTGAAAGGTATAAAACACTCTCCTGACACTGTCCAAAGATGGAAAGCCTACTCTACTCCAAACTACTACTGAGTAGAAATTTATCTGTGACAGAGAGTTCTTAGAGATTGCTAGTTCTTAGTACAAATGCTAGAGTAAGGAGACACCCAGAAGCATGCTCTCCTGTTCAGTAGGTGTGTGAGCTTAGACAAGTCACAAATCATTCCCAAATTTCAGCATCTTCTTCTGTTAAAAAAGAAAAAAAAAACATTAAAAATGGGAGATTTATCTGTGGGAAATCACTTACATTGCAAACCTGGAGATCTCAGTTTTATCTCCCAGAAGCCATATAAAAAGTTAGTCTCTGTGCCATACACCTGATTCCAAGTACTGGAAAAGTGGAGAGCAGTGGATCCTTGGGGCTTGTAAGCTAGCCAGTCTTGCTCCAGGTTCAGTGAGACACACTGACTAAAAATTAAGGTATAATATGATAGAGGAAGACACCTTGATTCCACACTCACAGGCACACATGTGTACACCCCTCATTCACATCTGCACACCCACATGCACACTCATCCCCAGTCATGCAGGGAATAATTATAGTATACCCTGTAGCATATTGTAAGGTTTGATTCCACTATTTTGAGTGGTTTTAGCATAGAGTAAAAGATCCTTATATGCTTGCTGTTATTAACATGACAAAACCAAGTCTAGTTCCTCCATAACAACCGTGTACTTCCATGGTGGAAGGGGCCAAGAGAAACTGCTGGTACATGTTAAAAATCATTTGAAAATTCTAACCAACTTCTTCACTCCAGCCTTATTTGTTTGTTGTTTTAATCTCTCTGCCCTCGGCTGCTGCAGGAGGAGAGGAGTTGATTGACAGCTTAGCTGTTTAAAATCAATATGAGAAGCACTTGAAGATTAAAGCAATTTGAGCAAGGTACTTGCTACAGTTGGGAGCTAAAACTGCTCTTGAAGGAAGCAACAAAGTAGATGAAGAAAGTGGGTCAGAAACAGCGTAAAACTGTGTGAGTGGAGGTGAGATTACAACAATAGAGCAGTGAGACTTTGCCTTCAAAGACTTTCTTTTTATAAAAAAAAATAAAATAAAATAGAATCCAAAGACCTAATCTCAAAATTGCCCCTGCCTAGTCCTCACTTGCACTAATTTAAACACACCTGTCTCTAACCTCTCCTTACAGCCATGCCCCTGCCCACACATGTACTCACTCATCACACCTTACCCCACCCCGTCTTTCATCTCTACAGGAACTGCCTGTTCTCCATTGCCTGTTAGCAATGGAGAAATTAGTATAGATCACCTTTGGAGTTCATGCTATATAAGACTGAATTCCATGGGAACTGAGCCATGGAAACTAGGAGGAAATGAAACAAAAGAATGGTGGATCACCCCTGCAACCATGCCTAACTCAATAGACGTTTAACATTAACCTAGTCTGATTCCCATAGTTAGGGACACCATTAAAGGAAGGTAATTCTGTGCTTCATTCAAAGATTTTAAAGAAGCAAGAAAGTCTCACTGTCTCACTTTCCTACCTATCTCTGATATCCATTGAAACTTCATTTCTTGCTCATTCCCCTCTGCATCCTCTCATGTAGTCCAGGCTCACACAATCAAACTTTATTGACTTGATAATGTTTGAGGTAGTTCTTTACCTACAACCATGCCAACCTAGCCTCCTAATATTTCTTGCCATATTTGTATGCCAAAGGGGTTCCCTATCAAGTTCCACTCATCCTGTAAAATGAATCCTGTACACACTTCACAAAGCTGTTTTCTGTTTTGATTATATAGATGACATAAACTCCTCAAGCAGCTTTGGTGGGGTGTACTTATGACCAGAAAGGTAGAAAGAAGAGAGCATCTGCGGCACTGATCAACCAAAAGCTCTTGGAAACTTTAGACCACACAAAATACCAATCATTAAGGAAAGAAACCAGCCACATATAGAGTATTTTGAGCAGAATGTAATCAACACTATGGGCTTCATGATTATGTACTTTGGGCTCTTATTTTTTTAATATCATAAAATATGCATGTACACACCTGAAATAGGAATTGTTTTTTACAAAAGAAAACCAGTCAATATATATCATGTAACTAAGAAGAAATAATAAAAATAGAAAACTTCCTTTGTTAAACATCAAAGAATTGATTTGCTTAGCAAAAAGTCTATAGAAGTATACACTGTTGTGTAAAAGTTATTGACAAGCAGTATGCTCATTCAAGACTATCACCCTACATGTTGTTTAATTGCTGGACAAAAGTAATCCCTTTCATTGTAGATGTCCAGCAGCTACCAATATAGCCAACTGATCAAATATAGCAATAGCAATGGTGGGATGAACTGACATTCTGAACCTGCAGGTATGACTCAATGTCAATTACAGAACATCTTGTCTTAAACCTTTAACATGACTCTTGTCATAATTCTTCATGACAAAACCCCACAAAACCCAACAATTTTGAGAACACTCTTAAGGGCATTTCCCTAATTAGTCCAGACTCTCAAAAATTTCCACTGACAAGACAATAAATACAGTATTGATAGATATATACAAACATAGATTGCACTTCTTACTTTTCTGTTGCAGTGATAAAATACAATGACTAAAACCAACTTATGGAAGAATTTGTTTGCCTTACATTTCCAGAGGAATGAGAGTACATCATGACAGGGATGTATGGAAGCACCAGGCATGGTGGTTGGAACAGGAACAACTCAACCATGAACATGGAGCAGAAAGCAAACAGGAAACAGAGTGTTCCTATCTAATCCCAAAGCCCTCCTCTAATGATGTACTTCCTGCAAGAAGCCCACACCTCCTACACCTTTACAAATGGAACACTAACTGGAAACCAAGTGTTCAAATACCTGAGCTTATAGGGGACTTTTCCCATTCAAACCACCACCTAGGTAAATAACCTGTATGCATGACTAGAGTAGATGACTGTTACATATTAAAAGAGAATAAAGAACTGAATAAAAAGAAAGTGCAATAAGAGTTATATTTCTATTTAGTTGTATTTTGGGATTAATCCATGGAGTCTATTTAATGAGCAAAGGATTTTATTTGGGGGTGAACTCACGAGACAGAATAAAGGAATTTGTCACAGGATCCTGGAAGGGTGAGGCACAGTCCAATGCAGTTCTCTGGCGAGCTCTGCCCTGGTCTGTACCAGCATCCAAAACCATGAGGTAGCAAAGAGAGGAGAGCAATCATAAGTGCATTCTAGGTCTTAAGGGTCCCCCAGGGGCCATGCCCCACGGGCATGTACTTCAAGGTCATAAGCAGGTGTAACAGCTACCTGCTTCCTCACTAGGGGCATTGCTTTAGGGCATGGCTCAAATAGCCACCCACCACAGTTGTGTCCTTGTTTTTTTAAATCACTGTGAAGGACATTTGAAGAATAATACTTGTGGAATTTTGTAGTTGTAAGGATCCTCCAATCCCACCCAGCCCCACAGTCCCACAGCTGCTTATCAAATAATCACTCAGGGGCTTAAATTATATTATATTATATTAAACTGTATGGCCTATGGCAGGCCTCTTGCTAG
This sequence comes from Peromyscus eremicus, assembly GCF_949786415.1. NCBI lineage: Eukaryota > Metazoa > Chordata > Mammalia > Rodentia > Cricetidae > Peromyscus > Peromyscus eremicus. The sequence goes on along the minus strand of NC_081417.1, from coordinate 83,700,311 downwards.
CTAGCTCTTATATTTTAAATTAACCCATTCTATTAATCTATGTTTTGGCATGAGTTCCGTGGCTTTACTGGTCTGATGGTATGTTGCTCTTTGGGCAGCAGGTTGGTATCTCCCTCGACTCTGTCTTTCTGTTTCCTATCTCTCTCCACGGATTTCCAACCTGCTTCTAAGCTGCCTTGTTATAGGCCAAAGTAGCTTATTTATTAACCAATAGTAACAACATATATTCACACCGTACAGAAAGATATCCCCCAGCAGGATTTGAATATGAGGTTATATATTAGACAGTTACTATCTCTGTGTAATTTCCTGGATGTGATAATGAGAGCATATTCATGAAAGACAAGGTCCTCCTGCTCTGCAAATACATCTTAAGGTATTTAAGGTTGAAATGTTATGTTATCTACTAGTCATTTTCCAATGGCTCACAAAGAAATTTTCCTCTGTGTCAGGGTGTGTACATGCATGTCCATGAGCTGTGAATCTAGGTGAAGGATAGAAATGCTTGCCATAGTTTATTTTCAGCATATCTGAGGGCTGGACATATCTGATAAAAGTTTAGAAAGATAAGAATACCACCACCTCTTCCTCACAGGTATAGTGTCTTGAACTCTGAGACAAAAACCAAATAAAACCACAACAAAAAAACAAACAAACAACAACACAACTCCTCTGAAATTCCTGTGTCTTGCTCCTTCCTTTCCCAATTATTAACAAATGTTTAGACTTTGTACCAGATTTTCTCCATTTTCTACACTGTTATATCTTACTATGTGCGAGATCAGTGATAGGTGTTGTACAGCTGATGCTGAATAAGAGAGAGAGGAGGTCAAAGTATATAGGATGAGGCCACAGAAGAACAAGACAGAAGACAAAGATCATGGCTTGTAGTAATGGGTTAGAAATCATTAGGGAGGAAGGAGGGGGATACCAAACATCTACCTCAAGGTTGCCATCTCATCTGCCTGTTACAGATGCTTTCCTCTCCCTTTCCACTACCTTTCTCTCTTCTTCACCCTTCCCCCAAATCTACTCTTATTGCCATATTGGCCAGATGTTGTTCATTGCATGCACTGTACCTGAATGAAGCTGGGTGTATGGACACCAGCTTGTGTATCTTCAGATGTGATTATAGATAAAGTCTGACTGTTTAAAGCCCTTCTTCTGATCCTACCCTCCATAAATTATAGTTTGCTCCATCTTAAGCTGCAGTAGACAGGCATTCTTCCTGATTGGCCTGTTTCAGAGGCAGGAGACCCCAAAAGTATGGAGCTGCCATCTCTCTCTCTCTCTCTCTCTCTCTCTCTCTCTCTCTCTCTCTCTCTCTCTCTCACACACACACACACACACACACACACACACACACACACACACACTGTCCATTTAAGTGACAGCTCACATGGTCTTAGCTCTACTTGCCTGGGTTTTAAAAGTCTCCCTGAACGTTGTGTCATAGAGAACAAGCAAGGTCTCGGCACTTTTCTGCTTCTGTTGCTGTTGCTATTGTTTTGGCCTTTAATTAAATCTGACAACTCGGCAAGCATGTTTGAGCTGGAGGCAAAGCAAGGCCAAGCAGAATGAGGGCAGGGTGTTCCCCTGCTTGAGAGCTGGAACCGCAGAACAAAGCAAGGAGAAATCAATAGTCCTCAGCCAACCCCATTCATAATTGTGAGTGGGGTTTACGATGAGTAAGGAGGCGTGTGCTAAAAAGTTTTTCTCAAATTGTATTTGTCACATTCATAGCTGTTGTTTTATTGTTTTTGCTGATCAGTCCAATTCACCATTAATGTGAAATTTAGAGCTGAATATTGACCAGCTCAGAAAAATGACATATATTTAGGATATCTCCTCCTGTTGCATCATTCATCAAGTAATTATTGATATCTTCTGAGTCATGTAGCAGCATGGTGGGCTTATTCTCATCTGAAGGGAAATTGTTTATAGAAGGTCATTTCAAGTGCATAGTTACTTACACAAATGGGTGTAAACCACTAAAGGTGTCCCAAGAAAAGTAGCAGTCTACATGGAACAGGGACAGAAAATGCATGGGTGAGGAGATGATAATAGACTGAAATGTACAAAATAACAGCTCTGAGCTAGGCATGGTATGTCTGTATGTGTGTGTTCTCTTGTCAGGTATGTTCAGGGTGTGGTAAAGACTGTGGCTGGGAAGTAACCAGTGGAATATGCAGACACAGCACCTACCCACGTAGAAGGGAGGAGAAAGGGTAGATGGTGTATTAGCAGATTCACTCTACTGAGAGGAGCTGTGAGAGCTGAGAGATGGTATGCATGTGTGACTAAGTGATGGTGGCCTGAGGTTATCAAGAAAGGCCTTTATACCCCAGAAGTATCTTCATTGTCCAGTATCAGCTGGACCTTAAATTCTACCACTAACCTATATCACCTTTAAATTATTATTGTTATTTATTTTATAGTGCAAAAAATAAGCCATTTATTCATTAATACTTCTTCCAGCCAATATGCATGAAGTGCCTTCAATGGGCCAGGAAAAACTAATAGTATGAGTAGAGGTTTTGGTAATGACCTTGACATGAATATTACCTTCCTATATGGAATTTAAAGTTGGTCTTCCCACTTTGTAATGTCCCTATTGCTTGAAACTGTTTGTAAGGGAGCAAGAAGGTAGGATAATCTCTTTCTCATGTTCTAGTTTTTCCATTTAATCCAGTGGTTAAATTGATTAAGAATAGGCAATGTGCTATCTGGGCCATGATGAAAAGAGAGATTAATTCCTCTGAATTAAGAGGACTTTGATTTTATCAGACCAATTCCAGAAAAGAAATGATGGGCACACTATATCAGTTGAATAAAAGGTGGTACTGTGTGGTATGTGTGTTTTCCTGGTGTGTATGCATACATACATTGTCATGGATTGGATATTAGTCCAGAAATGACATTAAGAATTTCATGCCATAGGGGTGGGTATCCAATGAGAAAATGCAGGTTTTATCATGGCCAAGGGCTTTAATTGAATAATATGTTAAATTTACATAGAATTCGTATTATAGATTGAGAAAGATGTAATTCCTGTCTTCCACAGAGAACAAAGCACAAGACAGAATAGTGAAAGTTAACGACACCCCATCAAAATACTTTACTACCTTCCAATTTAGTTTATTTTAGTTAGCTTTTCTCTACTGTGACAAAACACTTGATATATATCGGCTTAAAGGACAAAAGGTTTATCTGGTTCACAATTTAAAGGTTTCAGCCCTTTGGTAGTTAACTCAATTGCTTTCAATTCTGAGGCAAAAGAGTCCTTATGGCAGGAGGACAAGGTAGAAAACCTGTGCTCAAGTCATGTTGGGCAAAAAGTAAAGGAATCTATGAGGGTATCCATAGCTAAGATTCCTAGTAATGGTGAGATGAGCCAGAAGCAGCCATATCTTGTAACCAGGCAAGACTTCCAATGGAAGGATTGGAACACCAACTCAGCCACAAAAACCTTAGACCTACATTTTTTTTTATGCCTGCAAGATATGCTGGGGTAAAGGTAGCACAGATATTGCAGGAATGGCCAACGAATGACTGGCACAGACTGAGACCCATGCCACAGGTTGAAGCCTACCCCTGACACTGCCTGGAGGGCCAGGACCCAGAGGCTGGATAGCCCAGAGATCTAGGATAGAACCAAACTCACCCAGCAAAGAAGAAGAAGAAGAGGAAGAAGAAGAAGAAGAAGAAGAAGAAGAAGAAGAAGAAGAAGAAGAAGAAGAAGAAGAAGAAGAAGAAATGAAATGAAATGAAATGATTCCTGGTAATATTCTGTTATATTCATAGACAGGAGCTTAACATAATCATCACCAGAGATGCTGCATCCAGCAAATGATGGAGACAGGTACAGAGACACACAGCCAAACATTAGGTAGAACTTGTTGAATTGTACGGCAGGAGGGAAGAATTGTAGGAGCCCAAGGGTTGAAGGACACCACAACAAAACCACAGAATCAATTAACTAGGGCTCATGGGAGCTCACAGAGACTAAATCCCCAATCAGGAGGCCTGCATGAATCTGACCTAGACCCTCTGGATATATGTTATGTTTGTGTAGCTTGATGTTTTTGTGGGATTCCTAACAGTTGGAGGTGGAGGTGTCCCCAGCATGCCCTTCCATAGCATGATCTCCAGTGGTCTGACTTCCTTCAAATGATGTCATATGCTAAAGCATCCACCAGTAGTCCACTAAGCTACAAATACATAAATGTGGGTTCATGAAGTGAATAACTCATTTTTTATGAGGTCAAAGATCCCATGACCCAGTCACTTCCCAAAGTCCACTCCCTTGAAAACTGCTATATCAGACACAAAACCTGCAAAATCCCACATTCGAAAAGATGTTTAAAATACAGAGCAGAGTAGTTGACCATGATATGATTGAACTCTGTGAGAATGGTGTATTTCTTCAAGTGAGACAGATGTGTGAGGCCGATGATCTCATGAGAGGAAGAAAGAGAACTTCTTAAGCAGTATGATAAAATAATGTTATTTACATGCACGTAGTTAAAGGAAGATGTGAAAGGAACAGTGTTGTAATCCCAGGGGCCTAATCATATTTTATGGTTCACCAAAGACACATTTGCTTTTGTTCTAGGGTTGAAAATGAACATGGTAGAATTCTAAGAGACACTTGAAAGGAAAAAAATAGCTTCTTGAATATAATATGAATATATGTAAGTTTCTTCATATCAACATCTCTGACAGTATTAGCTGTTTATTCATTTCCACTTCCAATAAGCCGCTTTGTCAGACATATTTCCTTCTCTGTCTCCCGGAAATACTACTGAGTATATGGAGTTTTGCCTACTAAATAATAGGAAAAAAACAAAGTGGCAAGCATGCAAAATATCATGGCAATTCCAGAGAGGAAAAGATTACAGAATAGCTCAATGATTTTCCTCCATATTTACTGTAACTTATAGAAATTATCTCTGGAGACCTAAATGTCATAAACCTTGTGGTCTGTGTTGTCCAGGTGAAAATACATCCTGTTGATTCAGCCACGGGGAAAGCAATGCTTGTAACCATGGAATGAAGTCCTCAGGAGGATTTTCTAAGACATATTTTACTACTTAAAATTTTCTTACTAATTGGGAGAAAAAGGTGAAAGAAGTAGTCTTCAACTCTCAGAGATACTGATACCCATGTATTTGGCAAGAACTAAAGTTTAATTCAAGAAAATTGGTGTTTCTTAGCGGCATAGGGACACTAAACTGATGATTAACCCAGCAGCATCCACATAGCCAAATATAGGAGGGGAGAATGTATCTCAGAAGCATAAATATATGCTCACTAACAGGGTTTCAATCATTTGTTAATTTCTCACATATATATAAAACAGAGGTATATAAATATATGTGTGTATAGCAATGTTTCATATATATTTGTTTATATATAAGCAAATGTATCTTTGTAATACATATGTGTACACAAATACCTAATGTATATGCGGTTCATATAATAGGTAGTGAGCATCTGCGTTTTATGTAAAATGACTACAAATGAAGCAATTTCTAGTTGAACTTAGGGTGTTCCGTTCTAAATAACACTTTTTAGCCTGGGGAGATGGTTCAGTGTGTGAGAATATTTGCTGCACTAGCACCAAAACCTGAGTTTAGATCTCTGGCACCCAATGAACCACTGAGTATGACCAAATGCGTATATAATCCCATCTGTGCTGCAGGTCAGGAGTGTGAAGACAGGAGAATGGCTGAAACTTGCTGGCGACTAATCTTGGCAAAATAAAAAACTGAGCTTCAAATTCAATGTGGGGTTGTCTCAGAAGCAGAGAAGGAAAGAAGAGGATATCTGATGTCTTCCTTTAGCATCTCAGTATATATGTGTACACATGCACACATACATGTACATACATACTACTCATAAACTAATGATAATAAAATAATAATAGAACTCCTTGACATGACACTATGTAGTGGGTAGCCACTCCAGCTTTGATCTGGAAGTTCCAACCCCCATTGAGGCTTTGGTAACTGTCAAGCCTACAAGGCGGGGCCAAGGGAGGACCCTGAAGACTCGAGATCCGGATGTGCTGGCTCTCTTGGTTCCTGGACCCTGGATGCTGGAGGTAGACTGAGCAGAGTTCTCCAGAGAACACCACCGGACTGCGCCACACCTTTTCCATACCTTGTAAACTATCCCTTCACTTGTAAGTTACCTCACAAAATAAACCTCCCTTTTAACTACGTGGAGTGGCCTAAATAATTTTACCATTAACACTATCTACTTTAAAACTTTGATATAAGTACTGTAGACTGTCTAAGACAGGCCACTTACCTTTAGATAGTATGATGGAGCTAGCAAAAACCTCATTACCTTGAATATAGATCCTTCTCAGGAGCATTGGTATTGCATGTATTACCTTATTTGGGTTTCACTGAGTTTCAGACCCAAATACTAGAGTCACCTTATATTTCCTTAACATTAGAGCCATGGTCATCGATAGCACTCACTCTTCCTTAACCACAACCAGATTGTTTCATATAAGCCCATATGATTGGGTGTCTGGGACTCTAAGGTCAGCTGGGGAAATAGAACCTGACATCTGCCAGTGCACACTCAGACTATGTGTGTGTTTGGAATAGCTACAAATTTAGAAATTGCATGGAGGGACAAAAGTAAAATAATATACCTGGAGGTCATGTGTAGACTACCTTGTTTCCCAGCCAGAAGTTTACTTTTTATACCAAGTACAGATCATTGTAAATAAAATCATACCCAAGATATAAGAGAACAGTTTTTATCTAGCTCTCTTATTAACTCCCTAGCTGTTACAAATTTTTCTTCTTGTGCAGACCTACAAATTGTATGGTATGACTCATTTTGAAACAATGCTTCCTATTTTTCTAAGCCTATAAAACAGTTTTATTATCCCTCTGGTTATTTCGCCCAATTCACAAGTTCTGTACTTTGAACACTGATGTCTTATTGGCGAATGTAGCCCATTATATAGCACCTAAACACTACCTGGCTTGTGTAGTGTGAGCCTGGGTACAATTTCCCATAGCAGTGCCCCTGCCAACCATGACCTCCAGAGCAGAGCTGTTTTCCACACTCAGGATTTCAGTGCATCTACATGGTGACTTATTTCAGTTTAACACTGTCCTTTCTTACATAGAGTTTTTAATAGCTGGATGGCTTTGAGGTAATTTGGTATGATTTTATCTACCCTGAAGCCATGTAGATCCAGGCAGAGATTCAAAGGCTCCATCCTTCTGCCACACAATTCTGTTCTCCAACGGGGTCAGAAGGTTGTGCTCTTTGCTGTGTGGGATTCCAATTATCTTGGCAGGTTCATTACCCCAGACCAAGTTGCACAGAGTGATTTCTTGAAGGCTTCCACTGCTTAGAGTTCTAGTGAACACTCTGCTTAACATTCTCTCATGTTAAGAAGTACTGCCCTTAAATGCATGTATCACTAGCAATACTCCAGGATACTCTTTATAAGTTCAGTTTGCACATCCATAAGCTAATGATTGTCCTGTTGGTTCAGCACAGGAATTATCATTCACCCATGGACAGCCCACTTATCACCTTCTCCACTTAAGAAAAGGGACAAAATAACATGACTGAGGTTTCTGTGTATGTACACATCTTTTTCTATCCCCAAGCACACAGATATTACCATTCTTCCTATTGCCTTCTAGTGAGCCAGGATCATGTGTTTAGCGATGACGAATGGAATGTGAAAGGGGATGGTGCCATTTCTGAATAAAACTTACTTCTGAGACTCTCTATATTCCTTACCCTGTTGACTATGGAAGCCATGCTTGTTCAGTAATACACCCATGTTACCATCAGGAGACCAGTAACTTTAGCTGGCCACTTGGAATTTAATGACTGAGTTATATCTGAATTTTGCTAAACTACTGAGATTTTGAGATTGCTTATATTTGCAGCATGATTTGTCTTTTATTGAGAAATGAAGATTTTTCTCACAGTTGGAGATCATCTCATATGGCCTTCCCTCCACAGCAGTTTGCTTTAGGGTTTTAACAGCATGTAGCTGTAAGTTTTATACTGCTGAGTAGTACTCCATTGTGTATATGTGCCACATTTTCTTTATCCATTCTTCAGTTGAGGGGCATCTAGGTTGTTTCCAAGTTCTTGCTATTAAGAATAATGCTGCTATGAACATAGTTGAGCATGTGTCCTTGTGCTAAGACTGAGCAGTCCTTGGGTATATGCCTAAGAGTGGTATAGCTGGGTCGTGAGGAAGACTTATTCTAAGGGGAACACTCCTCCACTGTTGGGAAAACAAAAGTCTTTTTTATTTAAAATTATTTTTAAATTATGTTTCCCAGAGTACTATGGAACTACATGTTCAGTATTTCTTAGCTCTAATTTCTTTGCTTGTATTTACTTACTAAACCTTTTTTGTTATTTATTTATTTATTTACTTGTTTATTTGTTTGTTTGGCCTTGATCACTTAGGAGGTAATCTTTAGCTTGCCTCCTAATTTAACAAAGAATATTTTCACATCATTTTCTATTTATTTTTAAATATGTATTTACTGATATGTATGGATTTTTGTCTACATTTCTTCTGTGCACCAAGTGCCTGCCTAGTGCCCTGGAAGGCCAACAGAGCCACCTGGAGCCTAGGGACTGCAGGAAGAGTTATGAGCTGCCATGTGAATGTTGGGACTTGAACCTGGGTCCCCTGGAAGAGCAGCCAGGGCTCTTCATTGTTGAGCCATTTTTTTCTGTCCTGACTTAATTACTTTTTATTAGTAGAAAACTGGCAAATAACTCCTGATTTATTCAGTTTATTATCATAGTATTGCTCCCTGAGTTGTATAAACAAAGATACATATTATATTTTTTCCAAATTTACTACTGTTTATACTATTGTTTTCATCTATATACCAGCTAATTACAAAAGTTATTTCAACTTCTCTTCCAGTTGTGATTTTACAAAGAGAAATTTAAGATTACTTTTTGGGTTTTCATTAGCAAGATCCCTAGGACCCTCTCCTAATGAATGGCCATCTGAACACTTACCTTCTTTGGATATAGAAGCAGAAAGCAAATCTGCTGCTTGGAAAACTTGATGAAATGGCTAATTAGAAAATTCATGGTCTTAGAACCCTAAGCACCTTGCTAAAATCTCAGGTTGGATGTTTTGAAGTGAACAGACCTTACTGTGACCTCTGCATGGCTCCTCCAGGCTGCTATTTGTTAGTACTGCCCAAGGTAGAAGAAACTATTGACATTCAGAATGGAGCCAGTTCTTTGTGTGTGAGTGCTGGGAAATGATTCCTCTCACCTTATTTCCAAATATATTTAGGAAACACCTGTGTGTTAGGCTCTGCTGTGAATTACGATGACAGAGAAACAGACAAATTCCTAGCCACTATGGAACTAAGATTTTTAATAAGATACTAAAGAAACAATATATATATACATATATATATGTATGTGTGTATTATATATGTGTATGTATGTGTTTCTTAATATCATATATATATATATATATATATATATATATATATATATATATAGAGAGAGAGAGAGAGAGAGAGAGAGAGAGAGAGAGAGAGAGAGAGAGAATCTCACTATGTAACCCTGACTGGCCTTGAATTCACAAAGATCCACCTGCTTTTGCCTCTTGATTGCTAAGATCACAGGCATAGGACACCATTCCCAGCTGTGAATATACATTTTTAATCATTGTCTTGAGTCCTCATGCATTTACTAGAAAAGCAGTCTAAGGAAAATAATAAAAAGTGTCTTCCTTTTGTATATTAATTTTAATCTCAGCTGAGTGTGATCCCAGCAGCCTGAAGTATTTTAAGACTCTAAGAAGGTTGTTGCTGAAGATATAAAAATGGTAACAGTGTTGTGCTTTGTTTCCCAAGTACTGCTGATTGTAACAGTGCACATCCCTGGGGTTTTCCTCTAGAGGTATTGATTCTCATGCTTTTTGTGTGCCCTGGAATGATGATAATTTACCAGAGGTGGAATGGTGATATTTATGAGCTCCCCAATTTGAGAAACACGACTACAGAGAAATCAAGCCATGGGCCCAGGCTCTGAGACTCATTTTCTTTAACCATCCAACCTTTTTTCCAGACAGTAAGTCAAAGTCTCCAACCTGTCCCCCAGAACCATACACTTCCAGCATACCACACTCTTTATTTGCTCATTATTCATTCATTCACTCTAACAGTTCATTAAAGAAATGTTTATTGATTCTTAGTCCTGGGGATATGATATGTGAAAAGATGAATGAAAATGTTAAGAAATTTAAGGAACTCAATGTCTACAAGGTACTCACATTTGATTCAAATTCTTAAGGCATGCCATAGTAACACAAAGGAGATGAAGGACCAGCCACAGCTTGAGAGAACCTTCCTAGAAAAGGTAACATTTCAGAATGTGGAGAGTTGGGGCTAGATTGCCTAGCATTATATGTAGTAAGAATAGCATGTAAAAAAGACCAGAGATTAGAAAACACAAATTACAGAGAATTTCATAACTAAAGAAGGGAGATTTACACACAGCCATACACTAGTTTGCAGGTTTAGCTTTCTGTTGGGCATTGTCTACTGAAGCTAAGGCAGCACTCACACTTGTACTGTTTGCTTGAGCTCCCTCCCTGATGAGGGTAAGAAGTAGAGTAATGGCAACAGGAGAACTTAGAAGACAGGTGGGGTAAGCACCTGCTGGTTCCTTACCCCAGGGGAGAATGACAAGGGTGACTGATGGTTCTTAGTCTGTTGTGAGCTGCTTAAGTAAGGCCCTACCTCTGTGGGTCAGTACAGCCAAGATACAGACACATCCGTAGATAAGTTCGCTCCTGCTTTGGGATGTATTGTCTGTTAATCCCTTCAGGCAGGTTGTTCCACAGACAGGAAGTGAGAACATGGACAGGTATGGGAAGTTTGGGAATGTGAACTTAACTGAACATTTTCTGACCAGGTAAACTTAATTGATGACTATGGAGTGAACCTGTCCATTATCACCTTGGGGCCTCTGCAGTAGCTTAAATGTTAGCTCACTTCAGCCAGCCAGGAAGGCAGAAATGGTTTTCGGTGAAGGGATGAGATCTACAGCTTTCTAAGATTGCTTTAGCATTCTTTGAATCTAGTGATAAATGCTCACACGGAGCAGAGGGAAGATAGGGAGGCTGAGAAAGACTACGTAAAGGAGATAGGGAGAAAGAAAACTGCAAAGAGAGAAAATTTCAACAAATATCTATTGGGCCTGTTTTATTTGCAGAGAACCCTTCCTAGTGGTCAGACTATAGCCAGACAGGTTTTGTGTTTTCCCTTTTGTTCCGTTCCAGGGCTATTTTGTTTATTTTTTTTCTGTTTAGTAGATCATCAGCACTATAGAAATTATTTGTCACAATAAAAAAATACACATACATGAAATCCCCAGGTGAGTTAAGCCACAAGCAGGTAGAAGTTCCATATCAGAAGCAGCCAGTTGTGTTCACCTAAACGTGCTTGAGGCTGATTTTCATACTAAGAACTAAGTAGAGGGATGGTGTTTTACTTCTGGGAAGTTGGGGCTATGACAAGAACATGAGTTTTAGTGCCAAGTTCATGGCAAAAAGCTGTACCTCCTCATGCTCTGCAGACGTCATAGGGCTTCCTATTTTGTAGAAGAGGCAATTGAATTGTCTCCTTTATTATGTAATATAATTTAAGTGAGGAGTGGAATTCACTGCAGTATTGTTCTTGATAGTCAAATTGTGGAGCCAGTTAATGTATCTATCAACACAAAAACAGACAAAGACAACATTATAATTATACTCTATGGGATTTTTTCTGTCACAGAGAAGAATATAATTATATCACTTTAAGGAGATGGGATAGAGCTGCAGATCATCATGTTAAATGAAATCTGTCCGACTCAGAAAGGTAAATATGTCTTCTCTCATACATTCATCCTAGACACACACACACACACACACACACACACACACACACACATATATATATTTATATATATATATATAAACACATGTATACATGCCTTATTTATCATATATTCACACATACGTATATTATTTATATGTGTTATGTGTGGCACATATATATGCTGTTTATATATGTTATATATGTATATATATGTGTGTGTATGTATGTGATACATACACACATGCACACACACACACAGAGCAAGATGACTATTTGACACAGGAAGGGAATTACTAGAAGGAAAGCCAAGAGTAGGGGTTGTTGGTTATGGTCAGAGTACATGAAGCGATACTCTTCAGTGGAAAAAAAAAGTCTTTATGAAACCCATTACTTTGTACCAAGTACACATGTTAAAAGAGTTAAGAAGTCACATTTTAAGACACACAGTAGGCATTTTGTACATAAGACCTCATTATTCCTTTCTAGCTTTCTTAACAACATTGCTTAAATCATTAGCTCTTCTGACTATTTCTGTTCAGTCTGGAGATTAGAAAATGGAATGAATTCAGGTCTCCCAACCTCTAAGTGAAAGCTAATGAAAAATAGATGTTCTCTTATTTCCTTATTTGGCTGCCTGCAAATTATGTTTCCTACTGCATACTGGCTCTGCTGCTATTCCATGACTTCAGACACTGAACTTTGAATCTTTGTCACATCAGCAGTGCCGAGTAATTCCATACAGAAGTCTGACATTTCCAGTTGAAAAAAATAAATTGATTAAAATTCAACAGGCATGTAGTGTTCGGCATTTAAAGGTCGAGGAATCTAGAGAACTATCAACTGTAAGATAATTCAACATTTAAGGTGGGTGGGGGCAACAGGCATGTGTTTCTTTCCTTCGCAGCCCTAACATTTGACTGCTGGGAACATAATTGTGGCAAATTTAATTACAGCCCCAGACAGGCTATCCATCTTTGGCGTAGGGGTGTCCTTGGTGGCTATGCTTCTCAAGAGATGAGTAAGATCGATTTAAATTTCCATAGACTATGGCTTCACCTTGTAGAGAAACAAAGATTTTCCTCACCTAAGCTTGATGGATCTAACCTTTTCATCCTGGAATTCCTGGGGTGATTGCAATCCAGCTGGTCATTTGCTTAAGGAGAAAGAGGAAATAGACATCCTATAGAGCACCAGTTCTATTCTGGTTCTTTAACTTCATGCTTAACATGGTATGGGCAGGAGAGAGTCCTGTTCCTGGTTATGGAGCAGATGTGTAGCACCATAGTGGCATATCATATTAGGTAAGGCTACAATAAATACTAATGAAATTAATTAAAAGGCTAAGTTGAAATCTAAGCTTTTTTGGATGTTGTTATGTCTTACACAAGTTACCTACACCAGGCCTCAAATTCCACCTTAGTAAAATAGAAACAATAATACTCATTTCAGTTTTGATGTCCATATACTGGCTTTTAGCTTTGTATTCCTCTCAACCAGTCAGTGAGTTGCTATAATAATGGGACTGGGCATGTAGGTTAAGGAAGCTTTCCACTCCCTACAGTGCTCACCACAGTATCAGGAAAAGGGTAAGGGTTCAATCAATACAACATGAATTATAATACACATCACAAAGCAGCAAAATACTGACATGGAAGTCTGAAAATATAAGGTTTAAATCTTCATTATGTCACCAACGTATCACAAGACCTCTAGGTTCCAGTGAATATTGATATGCTTTAATTCCCATTTCTGTTTTGTGGGGGGTTTATTCATTAAATAAAATTTATTGATTCTTAACAGAGATTTCAAATTACAGCAAATAGAAGAGTTGTTTTGTGAAAAGGTGAGATAACTAAGAGATGACATAACTATTCTCTGCTAATATCTAAAGAGTCTTCCTGACAGGGCTGCTGATGGCTTGCTCTCATTTTTACTAAGAGGTGTGGGCTTTGGTTATTCCAGGCAAGGATGCAATTAAATAGAAGGAGAGATTTCTTGATTACTTCAGGGACGTCTACATTCAAACTTCTCTACAGGTGAAAGCTGGAGTCCCCAATGAATTAATCAATGAATCAACAAATATTTGCTAAGCCTGCTTGCTGCTCATTTCACTCCGTATGACATTTTACCCCAAGTATGGATCATGAACCACCTGCATCTGAATCACCTGGAGCTCATGTTCAAAATGTAAATTCTTATCCTCGCTCCTGCTGAATCTGACTCTCGGGGCTAATGTCTAGAATCTGTATTTTAATAAGCTGCCCAAGTTAGATAAACACCATCCTTGAGTTCAAGAGTTCTCAGTAATGTTTTCTCCCAACCACAGGCTATTAAATTAATAATAATGACAGACACCACTGTCTTATAAGTGCATGTATAACATTTAAATCTGCCCTAAAGTAGGCATTATGTCCACCTGAGAAACAGACAAATTGACACCAAATGACAAAGTGACACCATCAAAAATCTTCAACATCAGGAGTTGAACCCAGCTCTCTCCATTCTCAGCCTGCTCCTCCATAGCAGCCTTCCTGACATAATGACATGAAGGCATCTGGTGAGCACTATATTCTGTAGGCATGACCTTATTTGGGACTGAAAAAAAGAGATGAGTTTGAAGAAGGTCACAGAGGCAAGCTCACCCATATTCACTTTGGTCTGTTAACTTTGACTTTCATGGAGGTGACTGATTAAGAACCTGATGGCAAACTCCCCCTGTATACCTCCTAGGATAAGTTGCCTTAAAATGAAGGTTTCCCCCATTTCTATCAAGGAATAAAAGGGTTTGGTGTGAGGCCTTACTGTGACCTCTACATGTTATTCAAAACAGAATAATGAGACCTTGGGGCCCAAGGAGGACTCCAGAGAGTGACTGTCAAATGGCCCCATTTGTACTATTCATTATAAATGCAAAGCAAGGACTCCCTCTAGACACTGTGTCTGCAGATCAGCAAAGGACATGAAGGGCTATCCCATCCTTGTGTTAATCAAGGAAGTTTAACAGATTATTAGCTAGCAAAACTGACATCATTTACAGTAAAACTACCAAGTAATGATTTACATCATCGTCAGAGATTACTTGTATGTATATTGGCAGTGAAAAACAAGTTTCACCCAAATAAAACAGGTCATATTCAAATGCAGGTGGTTTTAGAAGGCACCTCCTCATTCTTTGTTCAGCATCACTGAGGTATTTAGTAGACAGACACAGAGCATCAGCGTGTTTCCAGTCTGAGTTTTTTTTTTTTCATTTTTAACCTAGAGCTACTGTTTGTTTGTTTGTTTTTTGTTTGTTTTATTTTTAATTCATAATTTTATTTTTCTTTATTTTATTTTACAATACAATTCAGTTCTACATATCAGCCACGGATTCCCTTGTTCTCCCCCCTCCAGCCTCTCTCCCCTTCCCCCCAGCCCACCCTCCATTCCCACCTCCTCCAGGGCAAAGCCTCCCCCCGAGGACTGAGATCAACCTGGTAGACTCAGTCCAGGCAGGTCCAGTCCCCTCCTCCCAGGCCGAGACAAGCGACCCTGCATAAGCCCCAGGTTTCAAACAGCCAACTCATGAAATGAGCACAGAACCGGTCCCACTGCCTGGGTGCCTCCCGAACAGATCAAGCCAATCAACTGTCTCACCCATTCAGAGGGCCTGATCCAGTTGGGGGCCCCTCAGCCTTTGGTTCATAGTTCATGTGTTTCCATTTGTATGTCTATTTGTCCTTGTGCTTTATCCAACCTTGGTTTCAACAGTTCTCGCTCATATAAACCCTCCTCTTTCTCGCTAATTAGACTCCCGGAGCTGCACCCGGGAGGAACTCAAGAAATTAGACATCAAAATGCCCAACAGTCCAGTTAAGAAATAGGCTATAGAACTAAACAGAGAATTCTCAACAGAGGAAACTGAAAGACATTTAAGGAATTGCTCAACATCCATAATTATCAGGGAAATGCAAATCAAAACAACTCTGAGATACCACCTTATGCCTGTCAGAATGGCTAAGATCAAAAACACTGAAGACACCTTATGCTGGAGAGGATGTGGAGCTAGTGGAACTCTCCTCCACTGCTGGTGAGAATGCAAGCTTGTACAACCACTTTGGAAATCAATATGGCGCTTTCTTAGAAAATTGGGAATCCATCTCCCCCAAGATCCAGCTATACCACTCTTGGGCATATACCCAAGGAACGCCCAATCATACCACAAGAGCACTTGCTCAGCTACATTCATATCAGCATTGTTTGTAACGGCCAAAACCTGGAAACC
Source organism: Peromyscus eremicus (assembly GCF_949786415.1). Lineage (NCBI taxonomy): Eukaryota > Metazoa > Chordata > Mammalia > Rodentia > Cricetidae > Peromyscus > Peromyscus eremicus. The sequence goes on along the minus strand of NC_081417.1, from coordinate 83,684,138 downwards.
TACTAGATGCCCTTCAACTGAAGAATGGATAAATAAAATGTGGTACATATACACATTGGAATACTACTCAGCAGAGAAAAACAATGACATCATGAGGTTTGCAGGCAAATGGATGGATCTAGAAAAAATCATCCTGAGTGAGGTAACCCGGACTCAGAAAGACAAACATGGTATGTACTCACTCATAGCAGGATACTAGATGTGGAACAAGGATGACTGGACTGCTACTCACATCACCAGGGAGGCTACCTGAAAAACAGGACCCCAAGAAAGACATGGGGATTGCCCAGTGACGGAGAAATGGATGAGATCTACATGAACAGCCTGGACATGAGTGGGGGTAATGAAGGGTGAGGGTTGAAGGAAAGAGAGCTTGGGGGAGCGGGAGATCCCAGCTGGATCAAGAACAGAGAGGGAGAACAAGAAATAGGAGACCATGGTAAATGAAGACCACATGAGAATAGGAAGAAGCAAAGTGCTAGAGAGGCCCACAGAAATCCACAAAGATACTCCCACAACAGACTGCTGGCAATGGTCAAAAGACAGCCCGAACTGACCTACTCTGTTGATGCGATGGCCAAACACCCTAATTGTCGTGCTAGAAACCCCATCCAATGACTGAGGGATCTGGATGCAGAGATCCAGTCTGAGTTTTTAAAAGCCAAGATACCATCTAGAGACTATAGGCAACTCATGAGAGAAATACGATGGGTAAAATATCATTCCTCTGTGTAGTTCTTTCATTCAACTCCCCTTCTTGTAGGCAAAGTGTCAGTGGAATTCAGGGGTTGCTTCATAAAATTCTCATTCTGATCTGGGGTCTTCCTTGTGGATTCCTTGAAATTTCCCTAGCACCATGTTTCTCTTTTAGCCCATAATGTCTCCCTCCATCAAGATGACTCTTTCATTGCTCTCCCACTCCATCCCTCCCCCATCTTGGCCATCCTACTCCTTCATGTTCTCATCCTCCATCTCCTCTCCTCTATTCCCCCCTCCCTCATCTCCAGTTTACTCTTGGAGATCTCATCTGTTTCCCCTTCCCAAGGTGATCTATGCATCCCTCTTTGGGTCCTCCTTGTTACTGAGCTTCTCTGGAGCTGTGAGTTTCAGTCTGGTTTTCTTTGCTTTACATGCAGTATCCACTTATGAGTGAGTACATTTTTGTCTTTCTGAGTCTGGGTTACCTCACCCAGGATGATATTTTCTAGTTCCACCCATTTGTCTGCAAATTTCATGATGACACTTTTTTTTTTTAACAGCTGAGTGATACTCCTGGTGTATATGTATCACATTTTCTTAGACTACTAGCAATAGACGAGAGGGTGCCTGAACTAGCCTACCTAGTAATCAGATTGGTGAATATCCTAATTGTCATCATAGAGCCTTCATTCAGTAACTGATGGAAGCAGATGCAGAGATACACAGTCAAGCACCAGGCCAAGCTCTGGGAGTCCAGTTGAAGACAGAGAATAGGGATTCTATGAGCAAGGGGCATCAAGATCATAATGGGAAAATCTACAGAGACAACTGAACCAAGCTAATAGGAACTCATGAACTTTAGACCAACAGCTGTGGAACCTGCATGGGACTGGACTAGGCTCTCTGCAGACAGGAGACAGTTCTATAGCTTGGTCTATTTGAGGGACCCCTGGTAGTGAGATCAGGATCTATCCCTGGTACGTGAGCTAGCTTTCTCGAACCCATTACCTATGGTTGGATGCCTTGCTCAATGGGGGGTGTAGGGAGAGGATAGGTCCTGCCTCAACTGAGTGTACCAGGCTTTGCTGACTCCCCATGGGAGGCCTTACCCTTTTGGAGGAGGGGAAGATGGGTGGGTCCCTGGGGGAGGAGGCTGGGGGGAAGTGGGAGGAGGGATGACAGGGAGATCTGTGGTTGGTATGTAAAATGAATTTTTTAAAAAATTAATTAAAAATAAAACAATTCTCATCCTGGAAGCACTCATGGTTTTGTGAGGAAAAAAAAGAAGTAACTTATACAAGAGGAACTTTCAATATTAGAAATGATAGCAGAGCAGGATTATCACAAGAATAAAGGGTGAAATAAAGGTTATGAAGAATGGACAAAGAGCAGGCCTCTCAAGTAGCCAGAGAACCTTTGGGTGAGTTGTTTCACCTCCATGGACTCTGGCTGTGTTACCTCAAATGGAAAGGAATCATACGAGGTGATTTCACTTATCTTTTCATGCTTTAATAGTGCATGATCTTGTTTCTATTTTTATAACATAAATGCTACTGTAGTTAGATGTATGATTTGTACAAAAGATTAAAAAAATAAAGAATTAAAAATGGCCAATCTGAGTATCTTTATGAAATTCTTCCTCCAAAGAATGAAAACAGGGACTGGGAATATAGTTTAGTGATAGACTACTTAACTAGCCTACTACAAAACCACTAAAATCCATTTCTCCACTCTCCAGAAAAATTGATACCTGCTTTATTATCCAAGACTCCTTATTGAGTAATTGCACTAATCACACACATTTAAATATGAGTATACTGAAGTTTGGAGTGAGAAAATAGCATGCCCAAGGTCATATGCAAATTAGCTATTGGCACTCTAGGAAGGCTGACTTCTCAGTTCTCAGTCAGAAGGAAGTTGACCAAATGCATCTCCACCCCCATCTTGGTAAGTTTATGCTAAGTCCTTGTGCATTTTAAATATTTTGTTTTAACTGGGCTTTGTGATCCCAGATTCTGAGGAGGCAAAAGAAGGAGAATCTCAAATTCGAGGTCCGCAAGTATACTTAGGATACAGAGTAAATTCATACCTCACTAGGCATCTTAGTGAGACCCTGTCCCAAAGAGTAGAAATACAGACAAGGGAATATAATTCAGTGGTATATTGCTTAACTAGGCTAGAATAAAATCATTAGTTTCAGAACATAAAATGCTTAACACAACATAGCCAGGATTCCATTGTGAACCAACATGTTTACTGATATAAAGGTGAAGGAAAAGAGGTTTTGTTTTGTTTTGAATACTTAATTTTTTCCATATAGTATGTTTTGACCACATTTCTTCCTCTCCATCAAGGGCTCCAAAACCTTACCCACCTCCTTAGCACCCCAGTTTCATGGTCTTTCTCCTCCCATTTGATCATTTAAGGACAGCTGTTGAGAGACTAAAGGCAGAAAGATAGAGAGGCTTGGTCTGACCTTAGGCAAGACCATATTTGTTCACTGTGAGGGGCCATCTTTGTCACCGATGTGTATGAATGGCCAAAATGTCTTCAGAGGAAGATGGGATGAGGCAACTTATAGGGGCATATATATATATATATATATATATATATATATATATATATATATATATATATATATATTATAGTCACAAGTGAAGGAGCAAAGTGTAGTATTTCTGCAGGAAAGTATCATTCCTAACTCTAAAAGGATATTTTTTAAAATGCAGGACAGAGGTGTTATAACTGTTTGCTGCTGAGGAAGATTTTCAGAGGGTAGTTCTGGGTCTTCTGGTCATGTACCAGTGGAGAGTCTCAACTTAATCAGCTGTGATGAATCAGGCAATTGCTATCCTATATTCTTGAAGAAACTTGGGAAATCATTAGTAGAAGGCTGTAAGCGGATGATTTGGTAGTGGAGTAAAGGGGCCAAGGTAAAATTTAACATTTGGCAAAGATCCAGAGTATAAGTCCAGGGTAATAACTGTATATCTTTGTGGGGAACATTAAGAAATAAAGTTACATGAGGTAAAATTTTGCATCGAGATTAACATGTTTAAATGCAATTGTAGAACTGCCTGGACCATGTACCAGTGTTCTGTAGAAGGATAAAGTAATTATAATTCGCTGTTTGTTACATATCAGTCTCTTGCATAAGAGATAAGCACCTGGAAGCTTTGTGAAAGAAGTCAGTCAATGTCTGTGTCTAATGAATGAATCTGAACAGAAATTATCTAACATATTCCCTGTGTTTACATATGATAAATTTTATGTATTTGTTTTAAATATTAACAATACCAGCTATTATTTAATGAACAAAATCACAGTATCTCAAGTAAAACATAATTTTGATTAAAAGCAATTTGATAAGGTAAAATTTTTAAATTTGGGGCTTTTATATTAAATGACTGTATCTAGTATTTGAAAAGATGAAAATACATATTTTTTGTTAACATCAAATTGTTAACAATATAATTTTAATTTATATTAAAAAACTATTTTGAATTTTCAATTTAAAAATACTCCCAGAGATAATAGCTGCCTTGCTTTCATTTTGATGTGTGCTTCTCTAGAACATTCTAGAACATTAAAAGTTACTACCTGAGTCAGTGACTCATGTCAGTAAAATATTGATTTTACCAAGTTTACAATGAACAACCAAAATGTTTTAATTTTCCCTATTAATATAATCTTTTAAAAAATCCTCCATAACATTTTTCTTCCATACACTCAACCAACAGATGAAAGAAGAAATCAGTCAGTCATGTCAAATCTGTAATAAAGTCATGTCAAATCTGTAATAAATGATTTATATGTAACCGACTGTGTTGGCAAAGAAATCTAAAGCCAACTCTTTAGTCCTTTTGTCAATGGGCACATCTCTAGGTCACCATATCCTGACAGCATTAATCATATATTTAACATTATTTTATTTAAAAGTAGATTGGTTGTTTAAGGGCATAATTTGTCCAGCGAGATAACCAAATTAAGTGAGCTTTAACAATTATTGGCTTTTGGAATATTTTTTTTACAAAACAATGGCAAGCACAGCTCAGCTCTTGGGAAAGAGTGATGTCTCCTTTTCATTCACGCATTTTATTTCACTGACAAAGCCTGTATACACTTTGTAGGCTTCAAGGGAAGAGTGTCAGCACTGGCCCTCAAGTTCTCTATCTGAGTAGGGACTGGATTTTATTTTCGAAGCACAAGTGAGCCTAGGTTGGGGACAATCTCCTTCATCTAAGTCCTTTCCTCCTGAAGAATCTAGGGGCTTGGGATATCACTTAAGAGAATTGTTAGTTACTCTACAAATACAAAACCAGCTGTCAAAGACACTGCTTGACTACTCTGAATAACTTGCTAAAGCTGTGCATTTGATGACAGAATGTCTGGCATCCTCCTTAATCAGGGAATATGGAATTAGCTTTTACTAGGAGAAAGAGTTGAACACCAGTGTAAAGGATACCAGTAGTTAAACTAGCATGCAGGCTTAGGCACAAGGTTCCCCTATTCACAGCACCCTCCTATTTACATTCAGGAACAAGTGAGGACAGAGTAATTGATGTTTTCCTCTTCGCTGTTTGAGACATTTAGGATGTGGGTTCAGATTCTGATGTCCTCCACTGGACAAGGAAATACATTCCGCTGCCATGTGAGATATAAGGAGTAATTCATCTTTTCTGTAGATAAAGAGGGATTTTTTTTTTCTGATTTGGTCCACATGGCCAGAGATGGTCAGGCCTACATAGCTGGAGCTGGTCAGCCCTACCCAGTCAAAGGCAGTAGCAGCAGAATTCTGGCATATCTGCTTTGCTGTGCATCATTGTCCTGTAATGAGGCTGGCATGAAACTTACTCTGATGGGATTGTGCTCCATCAAAGGGAGTTTGTACTCCATCCAAGGGAATAACTATTTGAAACTGGAGGGTTTTCTTCTATTGAAGAGTATTGTAAATTTAACCCATTTTATTTAAGCATTCAATTTTTTATAACCATTTTTTTTTTCGAGACAGGGTTTCTCTGTGTAGCTTTGTGCCTTTTCCTGGAACTCACTTGGTAGCCCAGGCTGGCCTCAAACTCACAGAGATCCGCCTGGCTCTGCTTCCCGAGTGCTGGGATTAAAGCGTGCGCCACCAACGCCTGGCAATAACCATTTTTGTATACCTGATTCTGAATATTAAACAAACTTTAAGCTCACCTTAAAATTTTTGCTTTCATGTTAATTTTTACAATAGATGCATAATAGTATATGATGGGGGACAAAAGAAGACTATGTGATGAAAGATAAAAATTGGTCTCTCCCTCCAAGTTTGTCTCTGTAAATAAGTTACATCTGTATTTAGCATGACTGATTATAAACCTGTGAGTCTTAATTATCTTTAACACTTTGCAATTCATAAGTAGATTTTTATAAGATTGGGATTTTACAATTTTGTCCCGGTTAGGTTTGAGCCTTAAAGACTATAATTCTTGAATTAAAATCTTTTAGTATCAAAATAAACTTTAAAACAAAAATAGAGTCCAAAGAGGGACTTGTGATGATATATTGTGTACCCCAATAAAGCTTGCCTGGGGATCAGAGGACAAAGCCAGCCACTATATCAACATAGAAGTCAGGCAGTGGTAGTACACACCTTTAATCCTCACATTGGGGAGGCAGAGATCCATCTGGATCTCTGTGAGTTCAAGCCCACACTGGGAACAGAGCCAGGCATGGCAGCACATGCCTTTAATCCCAGCACTAGGAAGGAAGGAAGATGGCAGGGCACAGAAAAGTATATAAGGCGTGAGGAAACAGGAAGTCTCTTACTTGAGGCTGAGAATTTCGTAGAGGTAAGAACGTGACTGACTTGTTCTGTTTCTCTGATCTTTCAACTTTCACCCCAATATCTGACTCTGGGTTTGTTTTTTTTTTAATTAATGAAACCATTTAGCAATTTGTGTTACAGAGACTGACCTTTTTTAGTGTACTTTTACAAAATGCTATTTTTTTATATGACTCAGTTTCTCCAAACAGCTAAAGCATAATAAAGTTTGCAAAAATTTCACAGTTTTTATATGATTCAGTTTCACCAAATAGGTAAAGTTTAACTAATGATAGCAAAATATCACAGTTTTTTGTATGGTCCAGTTTAAAAAAAAAGAAAGAAAACGAAATCTTGGAAGCCTAGTGTTGCCTCCTGAGTCTAAAAACAGGAAATGTAATGGCGAGTAGAGGGACATCATGTGATCACATTAAGTAAGATGACAATAAAGTCTTGTGGCATGCTTCCCTTCTGATGAGGTCACCAGACAAGACAGAGGAAAGCCCCCCTGATTGTTAGTTACTCCAAGGTGAGCCCATCAGGCACACATCCTTTTCCTAAACAAGAGTTGAAGTCAGGTTGCAAACATGGTATGTTAGAAAGTATCGGGTACCTCCTACGAAGCAGGTATTAAGGCAGACAAAAGGAAGCTCCAGTGGGCTCCCAGACCTAACAAAGGCACAGCTGAGTTAGGTCCACAGGTACATTTTGCTATGTTACATTTGAGTTCTGGTCAAATACAGAATGACCTCCCACCTAGCTCAGACTGTGTCAGAGAAAGACAGGAAGGTGAGAGAGAAAGGGCAGATATAGTGAGTGAAAATAAAAAGATGCCTGAGAAAAACTAGTGACACCACTGGGCCTTAAGGTCCTGGAGCAAAAGCCTTTGCTTAGAGCTTTCAGTTAGGGGTGGAGAGTGGGAGGATGCTCCACACATCTTCCATTATACTAGATTATTTAAGGACAGCTGTAGACAGTTGGAAGGCAGAAAGAAAGGCTTAGTGTGACCTTAGGTGGGATCATGTTTATTCACCAACCTGTGCCTGTGAACAAGATGCCTGCAGAGGATGATGAGATGTGGCATTTTATAGCAGCAGAAATGACTTCTGTAGTCTGAAATGGAAGCTGGGAAATGTAGTCTTTTACGAGGAAACTATTATAGTCTATGTGTCTGTCTGTATACTCTCTGTCTGTGTCTGCCTGCCTCTCTCTCTCTCTCTCTCTCTCTCTCTCTCTCTCTCTCTCTCTCTCCCTCCCTCCTTCCCTTCCCTCCCTTTTCCTCTCCCTCTTTTTCTCTCCCTCTTTTTTCTGTCTGTCTCTCCAAAAAAAGCCAAACATACAAAAAAAAAAAAACACGAAACATGAAAAGCACACTCAAAAATAAGTAAATAAAAATAAAAGTAAAACACATGAAGTAAAAACACGAACATCAAGAAAAGGAACAGCTCAGTTTAAAAATGGGGTATAAAACTAAAGAGAGAATTCTCAGAAGATAAAACACAAAGGCTGAAAAAGACAAAGAAACACATTTTTAAGTTTGTTCAACATCCTCAGCCATCAGGGAAATGCAAATTAAAACTACTTTGAGAATTTGTCTTTACCCAGGTCAGAATGGCCAATGCTGGTGAAGATGAAGGAAAAGAGAACACTTGTCACTTCTGGTAGGAATATAAACTTGAACATCCAGTATGGAAATTAGTGTGGCAGCTCCCCGGGAAGCTGAGAATTGATGTACCTCAATATCCGGCTATACCATCTTAGACATACACCCAAAGGACTCTGAACCATACTACAATGATAATTGCTCATCCCTGTCCATTGATGCTATAGTTATAATAGCTAGAAATTGGAAAAAGGGGCATTTCAAAAGGCAAAAATATTAATAAAAAGCAAATATTTTCTCCACATAAGCCTTTACTTCTTTCCTTCACAATTTGTTCTTTCAAGGACTTTGAGAAATAAGGCTGTGGATATTGCAAAGATAAGCTTAAAAATGATAGCAGTTAAGGAATAATGATATCAATACTGGTAATGTTAGCAAAGTTTCTCAATTTGACTATACAAATTTCATATTTTAAAAATGTCAGGCTCAGAAAATAAAGGCATTCATTGCATCAAATACATAAAATGTGGACAGATATACGGATAAGCTTCAGGTTAGGATAGTTCTATTAGAACTCCTAAGTCACCAAGGAAAATGGCTGTGTGATTCTGTTTCCTCTTTCTACATCAACATAGGTTTTATGTTAAGGTTGATTATGTTTATGATCTTTAATCTGGGGTACATACCCAATTCTATTATTCTGTTAAAGAAGACCATTTCCAATTTTGATTGTCCTATAAAATTCTAATTCTGCTCCCATTCACTAACTTGAATCACTTAATCCATCTCTGAACCAGTAACTACATAATTACTATTGTTATGTTTATTGAAATACTGAAATACCTGCCTTGTTTTTTTTTGTTTGTTTGTATGTGTGCTTGTTTGTTTCTTTTGTGAGAAATGTAGTGAATTGTCCAATTCTGTGGGTTCTATAAAATGGATAGGAGGAAAAATAGAGGCCAGAGAGATCATGTCACAATGCCAAAGATAAAGGCTGTAGGTGCCATGGTATGGATAATAAAGGTGCTTATGATGAAAGAGACAGTAAAACCACTGAAATGATAAAGATGATGATGATAATAATGATGATAAAATTGAAGTTGATGGGAGTGGCAAGATTAGCAAGAAAAACTACGTCAGTGAGCAATGAAGGTCAGTAAATTTACATGTCTGGCCTTTGCACACATCTTAAAATGTGTCCATTTTATTCCTTTGTATAATGTTTATATAAAAAATAGTATTTTACCACAATTAATAATCAATTGTCTTTAAAATGGACAATTCAGGAAGACTAAGTCATTATTTGGGCTATACTAAATGAATATAAATGAATAAGTCATTCCTATCAAGAATTTTTTAGTATGATACAACTTACAGATAAATTTGAAGAAATGGCATGTTTGAGGTGATAATGCCAATGTGTTTTGTTATTATAGATCATACTGTTTGTTCCATTTCTCTGTTTCTTTGTTCACCATTGGCATGCTCCCTCACCTGTTGACTTGGGATGCTGCCATGTGGAAACCCATTGGAATTCAAAAAGTTAAGCTGCTAAGGTCCCCTGAACTTCTTTCTTCTGCTTCAATCTGCTTGTGGCTTGTCTGGGTCTTTATACTCTAGGCCAGTCTATGAGAGAAGAATGTTCCAAGTACTGGCTTCTCTTTGAGCCTGGATTCAAGAATAGGAAGGCAGATAGAGCCCAGCTGAATATAACAAATGTTTGGTTGACAACATCCTGAACAAACCTGAGTGAGAATTAAATGAATGTGGATGCAATTTTGAAGTGATTTGTTATACAGCATACCATATATAAACCTGACTGATACACTGCTGTGGATATCGCTCTATATAAATAAAGCACTGATTGGTCAGTGACCAGGCAGGAAGTATAGGCAGGACAAGGAGAGAGGAGAATTGAGGAAGGAGGAAGGAAAGGGGGACCAGCTGGAGCCACCGCCAAGACAAGGAAGATATAAAGTACAGGTAAGCCATGAGCCACGTGGCAAAATAAAGATTAATAGAAATGGGCTGAATATAAGAGTGAGAGCTAGACAATGATAGGCCTGAGCTAATGGCCAAGCAGTTTAAATAATGTAAGATTCTGTGTGTTTATTTTATAAGTGGGCTCCGGGACTGGTGGGACTTGGCGGTGGGAGCTGGAGAAAAATTCTCCAGCTACAAATGGCGCCCAACGGCTTGAGTTTCCACCTTAAACCTAACAATATTTAATAACCAATTCTAAACAGAGCCAAAACCAGGTTCCTGCTTCATGTCTCATATGGGCAGCTAGACGCCTCAAAACGCGGGTTTGAGCTCCTGGCGGGTTCCTGGCTTGTGCACTTGACCTGCAGTATGGCAGGAATGAGACCTGTGCCAGTGGCACAGGACACTGTGTGGTAGATTTAGTCTTTACTAGTATTTAAAAAAAAAAAGAGAAAGAGAGGTTTCTGGGCTACATGCTGCTTTGATAAAAGCGTAAACCCACTATTTCTGAGACTTGATGGCTCCCAGAGCTGGCGGAACCGCCATGTTGGGAAGCTAAAGTGGGCGGAGCCAGCAGCCACAGCACCATTTCAGGCTTAGAAGGCTGCAGTTTAAAGCAATAGGTTCACAATAAGACTGATTCAGATGAAATAGTTACCAATGTATGTAAAAATGTACGTAGGCTTCAAAAAGAGATAAAAAGAAATATATGCAGTTATATAAACAAATAGTTTTTAAAAGTAAAGTCTTTAAAGAAACAATAAAGGTAATAAGCCACGTAAAGATGGCTATCACACAGAGAATCTGGATTATGTTGTCTTTGATATTCGTAACTGGAGAAAAACATTTGATTGTAAAAGCTGTTCAGTTATGCCAAAATGTAAATTTTAAAAATTTTGACTTCAAAATTTGGATATAAGGATATGTTACTTTGGAAAAGAGGTTCTGCTTTTGTTTCCACAGAAAGCCAGAGGCTATGGATTTGTTCAAGATTAAGATACATCAGGTTTGACCAGCCAAGACCCCCTGAGAGGTCTCCAATGACACCATGGCCCAGATGATCCAACATCCGGAATGGTTTCAGGCAACTGGCTCAGATGATACACCCTCATGGACTACTCCATAATTCTAAAATTTTCTTTGTGTCCCCATAAGATACAGTGCCCCCCTCCAGCAGGAAATAGTAAGAAAAGCTATGCCCAAATTCCCAAATATACCAAGCTGGCTTTAGAGATGGAATTGGCTCACTCCCCCTCTAAACCCAGACATATTGCTTTAAAAAAAAAATGGTTAAGAGATTCTTGTGTCCCAAATCAGAAGAGCCCTCTCGTGTAGGACAGAGAAAAAACAATATTTTTATTTAAAACAGGTTGATTATAAATACAATCTCCTTCTAAAGGAAAAAAGGAGATAGTTTAGATATGATAGGATGAAAGGGTAGATTAATGAACCTACTTATAAAGAGCAACAACTTGTTTAAAATGTTTTACATTGCTATAGATTTTAGTTTATTGATACAAGTTTAAACTTAATTTTGTTATACTGTATATATATTTCTATTCTTGTTTGAGGTATTATGTTTATGTAACTCATTTAAAATTGTAATGGATAATTAAAAAATAGATTAATAATTAGTCATCTATGATAATCATATTTGTAGCCATGTTAGTTAAGTCTTCTAGGTATACATAGATATATTTCAGATAGATAGGTAGTCTTCAAACACTTCAAAGACCTACAGAATATGGCATTTAAAATGTTTTAAAAATTTGGACTTTCTGGACAGTGAGACATGTCTGTTCCTGACAGCACCAATTTACTTCAAAGAAGAGTATGGGCATCAAAGACACTCCATATGGAGTTTATCTTCACCTTGACGAAAATAGCCATTTGGACAAGAAACTGTTCTTGCCTGGACTTCTTGATCAACTTGACATACAGGACCCATAGAAAAGTAACCACTGAACTTTGCTTGACAAAATGGTCCTTCAGGTTCCTGATTTGCAGAGAAAACTGCAAGACATTCTACAGGACACAGCAAAAAGTAAATGAGAGACTCTAGGCCTGCAAGCTGAAGACTGATGCCCCAACTTTACAAGAGAACTTTGAATGACTGTCCAGTCAGCTGTCTCTGTCTACTCTACAAGACTCCCGAAAGTTTCTTGCATCCTTCTCCCATTCTCAGGTAGTATTATATCCTTCTGAGGTCTTTGATGTGGTTAAAGACTAGATACTTATAATTTTCCTTAATTGTGATAAAAGATAAGTTAGATATAAAACCTTAAACTCACAAATATAAGATAGATATCTTCTTTTATATTGTAACTATAATTCTTACTCGATAATTATTTTGTTATATGTAATATTACTATGTTGAAGTTAAAACCTTCCTTTTTGAAAAAGAAAAAAAAGGGGAAGTGATGTGGATCGCCCTATATAAATAAAGCACTGATTGGCCAGTGACCAGGCAGGAAGTATAGGCGGGACAAGGAGAGAGGAGAATTGAGGAAGGAGGAAGGAAAGGGCGACCAGCTGGAGCCACTGCCTAGACAAGGAAGATGTAAAGTACTGGTAAGCCACGAGCCACGTGGCAAAATAAAGATTAATAGAAATGGGCTGAATATAAGAGTGAGAGCTAGACAATGATAGGCCTGAGCTAATGGTCAAGCAGTTTAAATAATGTAAGATTCTGTGTTATAAGTGGGCTCCGGGACTGGCGGGACTTGGCGGTGGGAGCTGGAGAAAAATTCTCCAACTACAATACACTAATGGGTTGGAACTGTAATATTTTATGGAAAAACACATGCAAAGAACAGTTATGAGATAATGGAGAATCTCTAGGAACTTGAAGGAAGTTGTTCTGCAAAACAATTAGGAAAGTTTAATTTCTTTCCCAAGAAAACTGGAGGAATAAAATTGTGCAAAATACATATAGTAGCAGGTAAGATAGCTCTAGTCTTCAAACATAGCTGGACTTTCCTTCCTTCTTGGGCAATGTGAGAAGATTCATTTCCACACTGAACTAAGGAGCTTCCATAGTAAAAGAAAGCTGACTGCTCACTGATGTCTTTCTCTTTCAGGGTAAGCCAAAGAATAAGGCATCTCACCCCAGTGTACTCAACTGCTTTCCCTTACCAGTCATAATGTATTCTATAAATCAACATTGATTGAACCACATTTAATATTTCATAAATCAAATATCCTTTAGTCTGGGTCCAGTTTTGCAACACAAAATTGTCTTCTGATTCATTTATAGATGTTGGTAAAACACAAGCATTCGGTTAATAGCTGCATTTTCTCCAAGAGAGAACTTCCAAAGATAAGTTTCTATACACAATCAGAAGCCTTCCCTCATTTTTTGAAAAGATCACATAAATACTAGATAATCTCCAGCAGAAATTTCAAAGATTACTCTAGACTCTCAATTTCACCTGTAGAAAAAAAGGAATAAGAATGCTTGTCTTGAGTATCCTGCGCCTAGAAAGTTTTCAAGTGCCTGTCAAATATTAAGTATTTCATAAACAAAAACTGTTACTAAAATTGAGAGAAACTATAAAGTGGGAGAGATACAAGAAAAAAAAGAAATGGGATAAATTTTGGAATTGAATAAAAAAAATACAGAGATCTACTTGGGAGCTGTTTAGTGGAAAGGAAATGACAAGTTATGCAAACAGCAAACCTGTCCAATGCTAAAAGGAAAGAAGCTCAGAATGGATCCCATCTGTTCTCTGCTTGCACCTGCTATTTATTTACTTTTAGTTTCATCAGTAGAGGACACATTGTTGTTATTCTAAAACCATAAAACATAAGGAGGGAAGAGTTTAGGGGAAAGGAGAGCAAGTAGGGAGAGAAGAGGAATAAGGCAATTGTGGCTAATACTTGCTGAGCTTATACTATGTGCCTGGTACCTGTAAATGCTTTACATGAATTACCACCCTTACTAACCACAAATACAGGAGCAGGTTACTCTTGTCCCTATTCTTTAGAGAAGAACTGGCATAGAGATACAAATGTTTTTCATAAAATTTAGTAGCTGGGAAGCAGGAGAATTCACATTTATCCTTAACAATCTCATTCCAATGAATGTTTAAAATTCAGTATCAGGATGAGAGGAATGGCTAAGCATATAAAAATGCTTGCCACCAGGTCTGAGGATCTTGAGTTCAATCTCTGGAAAACACGTGATGAAAAGAGAGAACTGACCCCCCCACCCCCCACCCCCCGCAAACTGTCCTCTGATCTTTGCAGACTTGTACATACACACCCAAACACAAGCCAATAGATAAATAGAAAAATAGAGAGATGGGAGATACAGACAGACAGAGAAATAGACTGACAGATGTAAAAGAATTTAAAGCACCCACGTCACAGAATGAGCTAGTATGGCATCAGATATTGTGTTCAGAGAAAAAAGACAAAGGAAAGGAATATTGTATATCAATTATCTGTGGTTAGGCAGATTTTTTTTTTTTGTGCGTAGGAAAAAAAGAAATTTGATCTAAAAGCAATATAGTTTGCAGGTTAGAGTCCATTCTAGGTGCATTTCTCTACAGGTGACATTTAGTCAGTCACACTTGGGGGTTCAAACACCTTTGAACCTCAGTTTCCTAGTTGCTAAAATCTGTAATATTCTAGTTGAACTTTGGATAACATATAACAGTAACACAACATTTTTGCAAATACAGAAAAAAATAAATCATATATTGTAAATAAGGAAATTAGTGCTCAGATGCTACTCAATAAATGGTTACTATTGTGATAATTATATGTTATTGTTAAATTAGTTGAGTAGAAATAACAAAAAGGCTCACCACTTCACAGGTTCTTGTGGGTGGAGAAAATATTTTCTAAATGCAAATAAGGGATTGCATGTTCTAGAGGGGAGTAATGAGCATGAGGACACCTACAATCAAAGTTCCAAATTTCTTAGTTTAAAAATTAGAAAAGTATGTGAAATGCAATAGTCTAAAACAATTTAAAGAAGTGCTGAGTAGTAAGGCTGACTGTAGTAGTCAAGATTAGTCGAAGGAACAGTAGCAATACTATGAAGTTACATTCTGAAGAGTTTTTATTAGATTGGCTTACTCACTGAAGGCTAGGTAGTCCAATAATAAATGTCCATACACTGGCAATGCAGAAAACCCTGTAGCTGCTCAGCCCATGAGGCTAGATGCTTCAGCAGTAGCACTTTAGTACTAATGGCCCAGAGGATTCCTGAAAAACCTCTGGTCTTCAGTCCATGCCAGAAGGCCAAAGAAGCTGGCTTCCAACATAGACAAAGGATGGCAGCAGTGGGATAGATGTACCCACCAGCAAGGAGTGCAGGTAGGCCAGCCAAAGAAGCAATGATTAATATTTAGAATAACACCGGAAAGAGCTGCCCACTTTATAGGGTCTTTCCATCAGTAGTCCTTCCTGGGAAGACACTCAAGCTTAGAGGCTTGTCTCTTAGTAGAATCCAGGTTAAATCACACCAACAGTTAATACTAAGTATCACACAAACGTTCAGTTATTTACTGACTTCCATTAAATAAAGGAAGAATTGGGAAGGGGCATGTTTAGGGGAATCTTGAAGCTAGAGGGTTTTATCATAACAAGAAAAAAGAGATCCAATACATATTTCTGCAGCAATGTAAAAGTCTTTCCACTTAAGTGTCTGTTCCCTCAGAAATATTTTGACTTCTCTATTTACTTTCCACTGGCTTTATGGAGATCCTCTGGAAAAAAAATAGGTAAGATGCAAGTTCTAAGAAGTTGTGTTTAAATCAGGATCACATATAATTGAATTTATTTAGATCCACCCATTTTTGTATCACACTTACAGGGAAAAATGCCCTTGATAGGAACAAGCAGAATTGGCCTTCAGTGAGAAGCAGCATGCAAGGATGAGCTAGAGACCATAAAACCACACAGGACAACCCTGCTTCAAAGGATGAGAAACTGATGTCACAATTCTGGATGTTGCTTCACCCTCCTCAACTTAAAGACAGGTGATGTTTTCAATGGACATGGAGTCCAAACTGTGAGAGCAGCTCCCTGGTTTACCCTGGCTTTTTCTTCTCTTCCGTTCAGGACTTAGCCAGCTGCCTCCAAACTCCAGTCCCTCATGTGCTCACCCTGCTTTGTACAAACAGTCTTTGTTCAGCTCTCAGTACACTTCTTAACCAACTTATTGCCTTCAGGCAATTGAAGGCTTGGGTATCTTTAAAAACAGGAGAATCTTTGCTTCTTTTTTTTTCCGTATTAATGATATATTGCTGATATAACCCCCTCAAAAGCCTTGTGGACTTCTAAATATCAGATTACAGTTCAAACATTTGACAAATCCCATATCTACCAACTTTTTAGCATTGCCTTCTTTATGGTAGCCATGTTTTGTGTGTTATGCTATTGTGGAAAAGATACCTCCAGACATTAAAAAACCCTATCTCTGAGAAGATTAAATATTCCAATGCCCTACACTCTTGTTTATATAAAGTTCTTACAAGTTTTGTAAAACATAATTTTGGCTCCAAATTTGTCACTTATGGTCATTTGAGTGCAGCATAGGTGTGACAGAACACATTTTACACATCTTTAAGCCCTTTGGTCTATACATCACTGTTACAGCTCTATACAGCTTTTGAAAAAGTCTCAATCCAGTATTCCCACAAATAATGTCAGGTTATAATGCCCTATTAATCATATTTTATTCCCTGACTTAGCTTCACAATTACACTCCTAAAATAGGATTTTAATTTCAATTTCACAGCTAGAAAAAGAAAAAGAATTGCTTTGAGCAATTAATGGACATTCCAAACTCACACTGCTATCAGTGTAACTAGTATTTAAACTCCCATTTGTCTGTCTTCAGAGCTGGGAATTGACCACTTTGCTCTGCTCTATTTCACCTTCTTAAACTCCTCCTCTGGCATTATACTTTACCATTTACCAAGGATAATCTCATTTGACCTTATTGAATCCAAGCCTAAGATGAGAAAGGGAGTTCTCCATCATGGACAGATAGACAACTATTGTAGAGTATAAAATGCCCTGTTCTTTTGCCCTCATTTAAAACAAAATAATGTTGTGGTAGAATATTTTAAGGAGTGCTACTTTTGTTTATATGGCATTTGTTTAACTCTGTGAAGCTCTGTTACTGTGCCTGTGTAAAACACCTGATGATTTAATAAAGACCTGACCAATAGCAAGGCAAGAGAAAGGATAGGCGGGGCCAGCAAGCAGATAGTATGTATAGAAGGAGAAAGCTGGGGAGAGAGATATAGGAGCCAGAGAAGGGAGAGGACTCCTTGGGCCAGCCATCCAGCTACACAGCCAGCTACAGAGTTAAAAACAAAGAAAGGTATTTAGGAATAGAAAGGGAAAAGCCCAGAGGCAAAAGGTAATTTCAAGGATAATTTAAAGTTAAGAAAAGCTTGGCTAGAAACTAAGCCACGCTAAGGCTGGGCATTCATAATTAAGAATAAGCTTCCATGTGTGATTTATTTGGGAGTTGGGTGGCAAGGCCCTATAAAAGAGTAAAATACCAACAACGTAATGTACCTCTAAGCAACTTCCCTGGTGTTCCAGAAAAGTTATTTTACCTAATCATATCAACCATCTCAATGTCATTCCCAGGAGGGAATACCTGATAGAAACAACACTAGGGAAGAAGACTTTATTTTAGTTCAGAATTTAGTCATCAAGGCTGTATTTATCCTGGGTCTGTGGAGAGGCAGAACATTCATTATAAGGCAGAAGCAGGCAGGAGAGGAGACTGCTTACTTCCTGGCTGACAGGAAGCAGAGTGTAAGGAAAGACGCATGAAGTAGAAGAAATGTAACCCTGAAACAGTGGGACACTCTTCCTGCACAGATGTGAACAAACGTCTACTCTCTTCCCACAGGGAACCAATGACAAACCAAAGTACAGGTACCACCAATGTCCAAATCAGTGAACCAGTTGGCTTTCTTGGAGGTGCTGACAGGAATAGAAATGATTCAAGGACAGCTGCACCACCAAAGCCCATTCCAGCCAGGGTACAGTTTACAGAAGTTAAAACCTGGAACTCACTGCACAACATGCAGGCAGCTCAAACGGTTAGTGAGTATCATTTCTCAGTGGCTTAGTTGGTCTGAGCCTCTTCTAGGGAGCTAAACTGTTCTCTGCCTCTTCCAGGTGGCCTAGCTTGTGCCTGTTTCTATTTTTCCAGTAAACATGGCTGGACTGAACCTCTTCTTTATTTTATAAAACATTCTATTTTTTTATATAACTGTCTATATTCCTCTTCCTATCTCTTCCAAGCCTATGTATATTTTTTACACACACTGTAAACTGTTTAAGGTTTATCCCATCTGAATCTGTCTTATTGAGAATCTATAATCTTTCTCTGACCAGAAGAGATTTTAAACTGCTAAACTGCATGTTTAGGACTGAAGTAGCAGCCTTGGCTGCTGACTCTGCCCACCTCAGCTTCCCAATATGGAAGAGGTATTTCATCAGCTCTGGGAACCATGCTCTCTGCTGACTCTGGGAGGCAGTGGGTCCATGCCTCCATCTAGTAGCGTGTAGCCCAGAAACTTCTTTTTTCCCTGGTACTAGCAAAAGCTATATCCACCAGGTACCATGCTGCACAGCTTTCAAACACCACTGTGTACAGTGGCATGTATCTGCCATGCTGCACTCAAGCCTATATACCATGAACCCGCCATACTGTAGCTCAAGTCCACATGCCATGGCATCTCTATACCTTGGAGTCTCTATATCTTGACATGCATGAGATATGAAATAGAAAGCTGTTTTTGCCTCTGTTACCATGTGTTTATAAGCCCCCTTTAAACTCTTTGAGGCATTATGGAAATTCGAGAGCCCCACATTGGAATGCCAAATGTAGCTGGATGCTTTCCTGTGTACAATCCGGCCCGCGGTCTGGACAAATCTCTCCCACTCACATCCCCCAAGTAAACACACAGAGGCTTATATTAATTATAACTTCTTGGCTGTTAGCTCATCTTATTACTGACTAGTTCTTATGCTTAAACTAACCCATAATTTTTATTTATGTTTAGGCACGTGGCTTGGTACCTTTTCTCAGCTCTACCTTGTCATCTTGCTTCCTCTGTGTCTGCCTAGTGACTCCTGACTCTCCCTTCCTCTTCCCAGGATTCTCCTCATCTGCTTACCATGCCTATCCTTCCTGCCTGGCTACTGGCCAATCAGCATTCTATTTATCAACCAATTAGAGCAATACATAGTCACAGTATACAGAACTACATCCCACAGCACTTCTTGCTAGCTCATCTAGTCTGAGGGTGTTTCTTAGTAGTCCTTAAAGCTTATTTGTTTAGAGAGGAAGGGACCTAATGAATCTGGTCAGTTTCAGGGACTCACAAAGCCATTGAGTTGTTCATTTCCTGCGCTTAAAGACCTTTCCTGTCAGGTGGAATGTTCCATCTCCCTTTAGAAAATCCTATTGTATCACCTCCCTTTTAATATACAGTGTCTTGACTAACTTCCCACAACAAAGGATGATTTTAGCTCAGAGGAAATTGTTACACAACAGTGTCCTATTTCCTCCAGAGACCTCACCTTTTTTAGGTTTCCACAACCTCCTGAAAAGAAGATATCTGGCTGCTCTGAGACATTTCACATCTAAAATATAACATATAGGGAAAATATCACTCACATAACTACTATGGTAGTCTGCTAGAAGGCTGCTGTAGTTCACCACAATTTATTTTATTATAGCCAGGATGGAGTCATTTGAAGTTTACAAACACAAGGGCTAAGAGGGAGGTGGAAATGATTACCCTGGTTTGTTTAGTGTGCAATCTATATGTCTATCAATTAATCACACTGTACTTACAAATGTGACCCATTATTAGGTACCATGTTTTTTGAAGAATGGGTACTCTATGTGATGCTAAGGACTCATATATACCCAGATTTAAAAATCAATATCAGCAATCTTCAAATATTTATTTAATGTTGTTTGACATATGAAAAACTGAATACAGAACTCTGTATATTTGCTGATCAGTCAACATTTAGACCTACCACTTAGGGGCACTGCCTGTCAGCAAAGGCTCTCAGTAGGCAGCTCTCCCATGATCTCTACACATCAGGCTTTGTTTGCCCAAGTGATTGCCTTTATTATTGAATTTTGACCCTTGCATTCTGTATTTGTGAATGGAGAGTGGAAAATGCAAGATCTACAGCTTGCAGTGAAGGCAACGATATAATAAGCTTAATATACCCAAGAAAAAGGTGGAAATCACTTCAGCATAACACATGTCAGTAATCACACAGATTGTGAATAGAAGCTCTACTTTGGATTTATATGCCATCAATTTGAAGCTTGATAATCCTAGCAAATTATGTTTCCTTATGCTATAAAATGGCAACTATAATCCCTGTATGTTTCATGAGGATTAAACTGTATAATTGTGAACAGTGTTGGTAACACTTAGCAGCAGTATCAGTGTATTCTGAGAACTTTTCTGAAATGTGATTTCTCAACCTCCACTCCAGAATTCCCAAGACAGATACTTTGAGGATAGCTACTTCAGACCCAGCCTTCTGGGTGACCTCAGGGCTTCCCAAAGTTAGAACAGTGCTGCAGAATGTAGAGTCCAGGTGGTCTAGGCTTAAGTCACTCTGCTTTTTACTACAAGTAGATTCAAAATGAATTATGTCAACGTTATTGCCTCAGTTTTCTCATCTGCCAATTACAATGATATGCTTCTCTAGGTCTGTAATGAGAGAAGAGCTGGAGAGAGGTGGGGAGAGGAGAGAGAGAGAGAGAGAGACAGACAGACAGACAGACAGACAGACAAAGAGACAGAGTCAGAGAGATCACAGTAAGACCTGAATAAATGGTAGCTGGTTATTTTATCATTCTCATTCTTTCATTCTTTCTGATTTTAATTTCACTTAACCCAATTAGTATCCTGATAAATTGTGAAAGAAAATAAAAATGAAAATGTGCTTATGGAGTATTGAAAGTATATTATGAAAGGAACTTTTCTAACAATAGAAGCAATTAAATTTTGTTAGTCTTTCTGATTATCCAGGGATGGACCCTCCCCTACAGCATGATAGCCTGTGGTTTTAATGTTTCTATTTTGACCATCATATGATTTGGGGAACATATCATGCCAAAATGTACTGTGCTAGTAACACATTGCAGGCCGGGGGCTACGGTATCTCACCAAGGATTTACTGCTCTACCAAAAAGGAGAGAAAATATGGGCAGAGGTAGAGGGAGAGTGGCCAAGTTTTGTCAATCAGAGCCCTGAAGGCCAGGCCCTCCTGCAGTGTACTTGCTTGGCTAGAGACTATTCCAAGAAATACCACTGGGACAGGAAACTCTGTATCCTGCCTCTCAGGTACAACCTGAGCAGGTGTGACCGGCAGGTGGTCAGATGACCAGTGCACCTGGGCCCAGCAGGGAAATATCACTAGGGGTCCAAAAACAGAGGATACTGGAGTGAGAAGGCAGCTGCAAGCCAAATCTCAGGGAGGGATGGAGATGGGTCAGAGAGCAGAGTACAATGCCCTCTTTGGGGAGGGAATTCCACAGAGGATGAGCTCCAAGAACCCAGTCCTATATCTGCTACACAGTTCTTGTCAGGCTTTGGACAAATGATTGATACCTGCAAGTTCTTACACCTGAAAACTAAAGGAATTGCTGCTGTGAATACTCATGATTTTAACTATTTATATCTAAGCATAAACACTATCCAGAGTGGATATATTTTCTAAGAAATGCCCTTAACTGTGATATTACCTTCTGTAGCTCAAATAACCACCTCCATCGTCAGTGTTGGTCCATATCACCACAGGTATCATTGCTGTTGTCATGGAAACCCTCGCATCTCTACATGCCTGGCTACAGGTCTTCTATCTACATGATGGTGTCCTAGGACTGCAGTGTTATATTGTCCCCAAAGTCTGGCCCATCAACAGCCATTGTCATATATCCCAAGATATACCTTTGCCCAAAGGTTTAATGATAACTCTTTATAATATTTTCTAACTCTTAAATTTCCAGAAGGGTTTCCTTCTTGATTTCTCTAAGTCTTTTCTTTCTGTCTTCTCTTTGCTTCCTTTCACTCACATTTACTCTAAGCCTGGATTTTGAAGAGACTGATTACAGTTATGAATCATAGCTAAACTTCATAAAGTCATATAACTACAATCCTCAACTTGCCTGTCTATAAAACCAGTAGAATTACGTGTATTCCTTGCAACCTCTAGGAAGAGTAAATACATAAATAAGCACAGTATACTTAATACTGGGCCTGTTTGCTAACCATCACTCAAAAATAAGCAAGCATTAATCCCACCATATTCATCTTCAGTGTCATCATAGACTTACCTACACACACACACACACACACACACACAAACATGCACATGCACACACACACACACACACACACACACACACACACACACACACACACACCCCTTTGACTGGTTCTGCCTTTTAACATGAACGCTATTAAACTTACTTCTGGTTCAAGAACCAAAGGGAACAATTTACATACCTATTCTCATGGAACATGATGTAAGTGTGTGTGTGGGGTGTGTGTGTGTGTGTGTGTGTGTGTGTGTGTGTGTGTGTGTGTGTTTGCATGCATGTGTGTAGTTGTGTTTGAAACACAATTTCATATAATCCAGGCTGGTTTTGAACTCTTCACTTGTCCAAGACTGGCATAAGCTACAACCTGATCTTCCTGTTTCTATCTCCCAAGAGCTGGGTTATGCCTGAATGCTTGGCTCCAGGCGGACTCTTTTTTTTTATTTTTTAATTAAGAAATTTTCTACTCACCCCAAATACCACCCACAGATGCCATCTCCTCCCTCCTCCCACCCCCAGCCCTCCCTCCCAAGCCACCCCACATCCCCTAAATCAAGGTCTCCCATGAGGAGTCAGCAGAGCCCAGCACACTGAGCCGAGGCAAGTCCAAACCCCTCCTCATCACACCAAGGCTGCACAAGATGCCACACCGCAGCCACTGGGTTCCCAAAAGCCTGCCCATGTACCAGGGATGGATCCTGATTACCTGCCCCTCTGTCCCCCAAACAGTGCAGGCTAAACAATTGTCTCCCATATCCAGAGGGCCTAGTCCAGTCCACCACAGCCACTAGTCCACAGTTCATGGGTCTTCACCAGTGTGGCCAGTCATTTCTGTACATCTTCCCATCACGATCTTGAAGTCTCCCACCTGCAGAATCCCTCCTCTCTCCCATCAACTATATTCCTGGAGCTTAGCTCCAGGCAGACTCTTAAAGTATAATGTGAGCATGCAGGTAGGTTTGCGTGTGTGTGTGTGTGTGTGTGTGTGTGTGTGTGTGTGTGTGTGTGTGTAAGTACCTGTATATTGTGTGTCTGTGTTTTTGAGCCCTGGAGAGGCTGCTTTTATCCTTTCCTGCATATGTAGCTCAAACTCACTGTATAGTGCAATCAGTTGGAATGGCTCTGTGGGAATGCATTAATGCCACTCTGATTTTGTGCCTTCCCAAATCATCTGCTTTGTCTATCTCCTTGCCTAGGAAGTACCTCATGGCAACTGGGAACACTGATTGCATGTGCTTACAAAGTAATGTGAAAGGTTATGGCTAACAACATGAATCTAATAAATAGCCAGCTTATCTATACTTAATGCTTTATAGAAGGAAGAGAAAAATAAAAAGAACTTAGGACCACTTATGTGATATTTAAAATCCCAAAACACAATGCTTTAAAAAATAATTAGGCATGTCTTCAAAATATGCTAGGGTATTGGTGGCACAGAACTCATGTGAGTAGCCAACCAAAGTCTGATTTGATTTGAAGTCTCACTCCATGAGGTGTAACCCGTACCTGAAATTGTTTGAGTGAGCAAGAGTCAGAGACTTGATAGCCTAGGACCTAGGGTAAAACCAAACACTACTGGTTTAAAGACAAACAAATAAAAAGTAACAATAAAATGATTCCTAATGATATTCTGTTATGCTCATAGAATGATTCCTTATTCAATCATCATCAGAGAGGCTGTCTCTTATAGCAGATGGGAACAGATACAGAGACCCAGTTAAATTTTGCAGAGAGAAAAACACACACACACACACACACACACACACACACACACAGAGAGAGAGAGAGAGAGAGAGAGAGAGAGAGAGAGAGAGAGAGAGAGAGAGAGAGAGAGAGAGAGAAATTAAGACCAACAAATAGACAAACAGATCTTGGAATGCATAGCTCTAAGTGAGATATCTACATAAAATAGCTCCCCACAGATCTCAAGGAACCATACAGAACAGGAGATAGAAAGAGTGTAAGAGTCAGAGGGGATGGAGGATACCAGGAAAACAAAGCCCTCTGAATCAAATAAGCAAAGTTCATATGAACTCAGAAACTAAAACAGAAAGCACAAGGCCTATAAAGGTCTGCACCTCGTAGGAGACCTACAAAGTTCCTCTGTGTACATATTATAGCTTTTAGCTTAGTATTTTTGTGGGACTTCAGTGTGTGAATGAGTGGGTCTCTGATTCTTGTTCCTGGACTTGGGGTTCTTTCCCTTCTCTTGGGTTGCCATGTCAAGCCACAATGTGATGGTTTTTATTGTATATTATAATATTTTATTTTGTCTTGTTTGGTTGTTATCCCCTAGAATCCTGTTCTTTTCTAATGAGAGTCAAAAAGGAGTGGATCTGTAGGGGAGGAGAGGTGATGAAAGAATGGGGGGAGTAGAAGGAGAAACTGTGATATAGTGTATGAGAAAGTAATCTATTTTCATTAAATGAAAATTTTTCAAAAAGTTTATGCATGTAACCCTGCTCATTTTGCTTCAGCCATATTGTTGATGCGTTAACAAATGTGTCTGAGAATCTCATGTGTGTCAACATGGTATTAAGTATTGTTGTTATGAAGAAAAGTAATATGCCATTGGTGATAGAAATGATGATTTTTATGCACACACACACATACACACACACACACACACACACACAATTACAATAAAATATAGTGAAAGTGACAATGAAGAAAGCCCAGAAGACTAAAGAGCAACCATTTCACTGAAAAAGTCAGGAATTCTTTTCAAAACAGAGTAATACCTCAGCTACATTTCTTGGGAGAGTCTGAGTCACAGGTCATGAGAGCATGACATTAGCTGAGAATTTCAATTAGCTCAATATGAATGCTAGCAATGATTATAATGGTAATAGTAATTGAAGTGTACTAACTACTATGTGTATGTGTCAGGTCTGTTTTGAGTATTTTGAATATATTAACTCATGGCAGGCTAGATAGAAGTAGAACACTGGGGCTTGGAATAAGCTGGTAGAGGCAAGGCTTCAGAAATAGAGATGGGCCATAGCTTGATATCCTCTGAATAGAGCAGGCATGAGGCTTAGAGTTTGATTATTTGATTATAGATGTTGAAAATCATAGATGGGTATGAGTTGATCTTGGCCAATTTCCTATTCTCCAGTAATCACTGTTAATATGTGTGTGGTGGTCATGAGGGTCAGATGGATAGTGGTCAGACTGGAAGTTCAGAGGGCAGCAAGCAGAGTTCTGAAATTATTCTCTTAAGAAAGTTCAACATCTGAATTAGGAAGCTGGTCAGGAAAAAAAAAGGAAATAACAGAATCTGACCTTTCATATATTAACTACAGAGAAAACACACACACACTCAGAGAGAAAGAGAGTTGGCTATAGAGCATGAATGAGGATTCTCATTTACACAGGCATCTTACCAGTTGCTACACCACTGAGGAAAATGTCCCTTCTTCCCCCCATCAAGCACTATCTTCATATAACTTTTCACAGATGTGTGGAAGCCCAGAAACCTCTTCTTTTTTTATGTCAATGAGGGTTAAGAAGTCTAATATTACACAGATCTTGTATAGATAATTACAGGTGCTGAGTTCAAGTGTGCAACCGCCTGACAGTCAGCATTCTGCACAGTTCCTCCTCTTACATCTTTCCAACCCTTCTTCCATGACTTTTTCTCTGAGCATTAGAGGAAAATTTATGAATGTTCCATTTATAACTGGGCAGAAAATTTTCTTTTAGTCCTTGATTACCCCACTGAAATGTGAGTTCAGTAGCCTATTCTTTGCACATATTTGTAGTCCTTCTAGAAGATTGAATCTTAGCAGATGATTGCTGATAGCAGGTTTAAAAACCTGAACTCCCCAATATCCAAGTGTATGGAAAGAATTTTACATACACATACCCTTATGTTCAAACTTGTAGGCCAGAGCGTTTCAGTTTTTGTCTTACTTAATTATTCGGAGCAGAAGTTGCCAGCCAGGGGAAATGACTGCTTGAAACATGTAATTTGCCTTCCAAAGAAGCTCATTTGGGCTTTGACATTTGACAGAGAAAGGTCTAGGGAGAAGGGCTGTTCAGAAAGTGTGTCTCTGCAATCTGACACTGCTTGAACTTTGGTGGGTTGATTTTTATAATCGCCAGATCATCAAAGGTTAAACTCATTTAAATTCTTACTTTACTAACAAAGAAAGAAAACAAAATGCCACAAGCTGCCTTAACCTACTGTCCTCAGCTACACATACTCTCTGGAGACTCTCAGAACATTTTGAATGTCTGCAAAAGGTGTAATGAAGTTGGCCAAGTTAATCTACCATCATCTAATGGCGTTCACTTTCTGCATGATTTCTTCTCTTAAAAGATCCAGAGACCAAAATCAGCTTTGCATAAAGTTTTCTTCTCTTCCAGTAGCAAGCAATCCACTCTTACCTTTCCCTCTAGGACTATCTATTGCACTATTTGATGCCAGGCATGGAGCTGGGCACTAGATACAAACCACTGAATATATGTTTGTTTATCTGGCTACTTTCCAAGCTCTCTCTGATGAAGATATAATAATCTTCTAATTTTCCTCTCCCACTGACTCTAGTCATTCCCTCACAGCACCCTGGAATACCCTAATAAAGCACTTGTGTAACATCTTCCCACTATTGGTTGGGAATATTTTTGGTTGCGAGTAACTCCAGGAATAGTTTAAATAAGCTAAGGCTAACTATTCTCAGTTAGGCATTTCATGTAGTTGACAGGTGGTATTTTTCTGGCTTAGTAATTAAAAGACCTGGTGGTCACTCTTCAGTGAAGAATAAAAGGTGGGGGGGGGGATGGATTTTGGGTCTGTTTCAAAAGAAAAATACCTCCACTATTTTATTGGCCATTTCTTTAATATAAGCCATCCTTAACTGTAAGGGAGGCTGGAAAAAATCAAAAGTGTATATGACTTGATTGTCTTAGATATATCATGCCTGTCATCTCAGGCTTGGTGCTGGGATTCTGTTCAAAGAAATAAGAACAGATAGCTATTATATATAAAGCAAATACTTGATACCTTAAACTGGTAAATGAAGCCCTGTTGACTATAATAAATAAAATGTGTGTGCAACACTAGAGATATTACAAAACCAGGATAAGTAGCTCTAGAAGTGACAAGATGTAAAATGTAATGAAAGTAGTTCTTGCCTCAAAGTCCTCATGAGCTGTTTGAAGATAGAGAAAGTTGAGGATGAATGACAGTAGGAGTAGGAGCTCAGTGACAAGGAGAGGGACTTCTTTGTGAAATGAAAAAATGCTACCAATCTGACTGTCTACTTGGTAGTCTATGGATTAGAGAGATGTAGAAAATCAAGAGAACAGTAAGGATGTTCTATGGGGTGTCTTTGTGACTGTTCGTAGAGAATTTGAGCTATAGAAAGGTTCTGGTAGGTAAGGAAGAGATTCTGTATTGAACTCCTGTCTTAACTGTGGAAATCTCTATAGATTTTAGAAGAAGTGCATATCCAAAAAGGTATGTTGCAATGATGTTGGTATTGGAGGATAAAGCTGCCCTTAATGGTTCCACCTTCCTTTGTGATTACTATACATGAAATCCCAGGAAGGAGCCACTTTCTTCAAATGATTCTTTTTAGACCACACATTCATGCTTGGACTGCATCCCCAGATGTTCTCAAGCTTAGAGGAAAAACAAAGTATTCTATTCAACTTTCTTTCTATTGTGAATGTAAGAATAGATAATAGTTTCTTACTTTAGGAAAATGAGTGTGCCTTTCTGCCAAGAAATGTGGATGAAGTAGAAGCTTATCAAAATCCATTTCCATTCAGATCTTGTATTACTCAGCTTTGTGTTACTACAACAAAACACTGGAGGCAGCCAACATATAATGAGAAAATATTTATTTAGGTCACAGTTTGGCATGTCCAAAGGCTAAGATCCTATTGGTTTGGTCTGTACTATGGTTAGCAGGACATCATAGCAGAAATCGGTGCAAGAGCAAAAGATCACATCTTAAATTGGAACAAAGGAAAAAGAGACCACAGTTTCACAGTTCTTTTCAAGACAACTCTCTCAATAATTTAATAGCCTCCTTCTCAGATCCACTTCTTAAAGGTACACAACACTTCCCTGTAGTAGAAAAGATTTCTGTGTCCTGCCTGGCCCATGGTCAGGACAAATCTCTCACCCACAGTCCTGCAGCCTTTTATAAAATAATCACACAGAGGCTTAATATTAATTATAACTGCCTGGCCATTGGCTCAGGCTTATTTCTGACTAGTTCTTATACATAAATTAATCCATAATTCTTATCTATGTTTATCCATGTGGCTCAGTACCTTTTTTTCAGTTCTGCCTTCACATCTTGCTTCCTCAGTGTCTGGCTGGCAACTCCTGACACTGCTCTTCCTCTTCCCAGCATTCTCCTTTAGTCTGCTAGCCCCACCTATACTTCCTGCCTGGCTACTGGCCTATCAGTGTTTTATTAAACCAGTGTATAACAGCATTATCCCATAGTACTTCCCTAAACTACAACACTAGAAAACAAACCTTTAATCCATGGGCACTTAGATGACCTAAACTATTGAGCTTTACCTATGCCATACCAGCTCCTGACTCAGGGCTCATGTGTAGTTATAATTCCATTTCATTTTTCTATAATTCTAGATACAATAACGTCTACTATCACTTGAACTGTCCCAGTAAATTCTTATTATCTCAAGAGACAAGTTACATAATTGTCATCATTTTTTTTTTTTTTTTGCATGAAGGAGCAAAAACAGAGATTGGGCATGTCTAACTGAAGTGGCTAAAGTTAGCCACTGTAGGACAAGAGCTTATGATTTTCACTGGTATATTACTGATTTCAGTAAGTTCACTATAGTACAATTACTCCCATACGGAATTTTTACCTCATACCTACTTGAAATTTACATTTCATTGACTTATCTAAAGCCAAAGCAATTATAATAGATTCATAGATGCATCCCACCCATCATGTGAACAAAAGCCACCAGTTGAGCCACACAAAAACCTGAATAATTTTAGTTGTCTCCTCTCTTTCCCCCATGTGCTTCTGACTTCCCATTCTGTTGCTAACTCAATTTCTCTTCCTTGGCCTTTATCTCTTACTTGTGCTTAGTCCTCAAGTTATGCTAAATTTGGTTTCTGGGATTTGAATCCATTATGTTTTTATAAGGGATATCTGACATTCTGTCCTCAGATCAGGTCTCTTGAACACTTTGGCAAATTGATGGAATCAAGTTAAGCTCCTGCAGCCTCAATTTTAATGTCAACCTAAGTCTGCTGCAGACCCTCAGAAAAGATACGCTTTGTCTTCCAGATAGGTTTTAGTCATTCTTACTGTTTATTTTTGCAGATAATATTTTTTGAGCTCTTGCTCTGAATCAAGTACTTAATCTGTCTTTTCTAGGCTCATCTATCAACACTCTGAACCTATAGATAGGATTGGTTTCATTGTGCAGAAAAATGATTGAGTCAAGTGTGGTTTGGTTCACTCGTATAAGGTCAGAAGGTTCTGTGGTTAGATAGAAAACAAACTCACTTTTATCTCTTTAAGACCAAATTTATCCAAGTGGAGTTTCATAGAACAAGCTTAAATCCTCTTTGGCAGATAATACTTCCTGATAATTCTTGCGTTTCCAGGAAGCTCCCCTGGGACGCATCAAGTGCAGGTCTTATATTTACATGATTTTACTTTCATCTCTTCATTCTGTGTTCTTTTGCATTAGGTTGTTTTTAGATTTTTGTGTAGACTTTCTCTCACTTCTCCATGTGTGTTCTGATTATCACAGCATGTACAGTTGGCTAACATTTCTTTCTTATATCCTTTATGGTCTTTTCTAGGCAACAAGGCCATATATAATTCTTGTAGCCCCTAAGGCCTCCATCATCAGAAATGATAGCAGGAGAAAATCACTGCTGAATTTGTCTACTATTAACTATGAAATTGGACAAAGTATATGGAAGTTGAAAATATGTCAGGAGAAATTGTACTTAGAATGAAGTGTACCTAAGGAAACTTGCAATGGAAACAGAAGTTTTAACAAGTGTGCCTGTCTCTTATGCAAGATACTGTTCCACACACAGATGTCAATGATTCAGCTCTTCTCTGAAAATTTACATGATGGTAAAGCTACCCCAGGACCATCTCCTGTTCTTACCTTTGTGTTAGACTTAGCAGTTAGTGTTTTGAATGCTGGGCTCTCTTGGTCCTTGTGATCTGTGACATAATGGAATCAAATTAAAGGCCCATTTACCAGCTTTATTGCTGATTATTTATAATGCTGGTGGTTCCAAAGTGCTTCTTTATAGAGTGCTTAAGCTGCCATCTCTGGAAAGAGCTTGCCATAAATGCCTCCACATGTACTGAATGTTATGCCCCACAGTCACAGTAAGAAGGCAAAAAGATTATTCTCAATTACTTCATATAGTCTACTTTATTGTTTTATTGTAATAAATTGTCACACCTTATGCTACTTTAAAATCAATAGTTTGCATTAAAAATAATGAAACAGGACTATTAATCTTGCTTAGCATTTCTATTACTTTTTGATAGTGAATACATAATATAGAAAAGATAATAATTATTCACTTCCAATCAATCAGTAGGAACATTTTCACATACTTTTCTGTGTCCCACTGTTATTGTACTTGTGAGAGCTGATGACAATGGGGGAATATATTTAAGAGCTCTTCGTTGGCATGAAATTCTTCATGCTATCCAAGCACCTGTCTTCATAATTCCTGGCATACCAAATATCATTTTAAAGTTTCTTAAGACAATACAATTACATGGATAAATGGATGGATTTTAGAGTCACTATTTTGGCTTAACTTCAACTTCAACTTGTCACCAGTATGATTTCAAAGATGCTGGGAATGTGTGGTGATTAATCTTAATTGTCAACTTGATGGGATCTAGAATCACTATGGATAGAAACCTCTAGACCTATTTATGAGGGAGTTTTTAGATTAGATTGACTGATGTGGAAAATCCCACATTAAAGGTGGACAGTACCACCTCTGTGGGTTCCAGACTGAGTAATAAGAAGAAAGCAAGCTTGAGTAGCAGTATTCATCTCTATCTGCCTCATATTATTCTAAATGCAATGTGACCAGCTGCCTCCCACTCCTGCTGTCTTGCCTTCCTGCCCTGATGGACTGAACACTCAAACACTATGTAAAAATAAACTTTTACTTCCTGTGGTTGCTTTCGTTAGGTAATTAGTGAAGAATGGCTGTTATTCAGTGCCTCAGAATATATTTCTACAGAGAGATGATAAGGTCTACATTGCAAAATTATTGCAAACATTGTTTATAGAACTTTTTTGGATATATCTAAACTGCCAGCACTCTGCTCCTGGGTGAAATTTTTGCAGAGAACACTGGGATGAATATGTAAGTTTGCCAATAAACTCTAGTCACATAAGAGGAGAGCAGAAACTGGGAAATGAGTACGCCATAATTGATGGTTGGACTTTATTTATTTATTTTTTTAATGATTCTATCTATCTATCTCAATTTACCAGTTACTTATTGAGCAGCTAAAGTATGCCAGGAGAAAGTCTGAAAGACAAATAAGATATAATATTTACTGCTTAATTATCTTAACATTGAGCCAAATAAACACATGTCACCAAAGTAATTTGAGTCCAAAGTTCAGAAAGACTGTTTTCTGGCTTGAAAAGGTTATTTTAAGTAAAGCATTAAACAGCACATAGACCTTCAATAAGTAAAAGTGAAGGAAGAAAATATTATGGGGAAAGAGAACATCAAAGGCAAATATCAAAAGGTTGGCAAAGATACGCCTTAATATCAGCACAAATTCCTCCCAGAGTCTTCATTGTAAAAAGTCCATCTCATGGGCTCTGTAATCTCTCTTCCTAAGCTTCTACTCTGTGTACTATTCTTTTAACCCACACTATATTCCATAATAAATTTTCACTTAAAAAGAAAGTATGTAACCTGTTTGTGCTTCTGTAAGTTTTCACTTATTGTCAATTTAACTAGAGTTGATGTGTTCAACTGAAAATCTATTCTCCTGGAAGACCCAGTTCATACTTCATATCACCTAAGAAGTCTTCCTTGACAGTCTCTGGTAGCAGCTCATTGTAGTGAAAACTGTTCTATGTCAGATTCTGTTTCTTGGCTCTATAAACATATAAATTAATGAATAAATGAGCAGAAGTATGAAATCATGTATAGTATATTGAGAAAAGATCAAGTGAAAGAGAATTGAGACACCATCTATACAATGAACAGGGATTGATGATTATCCAAAAAGCTCCTACATTTTTTCATCTTTTTGGATAGAACCATTGGAGACCTTAGCTGAAGTTACTTAGAATTGTTCTACATGAGAATAAATCTAACCATGTTGTGCAGAACATCTTGTCATCGAATAAACTAGAAGCAATATAAACAGTTCAGTTAATGAGATAATGAAATGAAATACTTAATAACTGCAATGAAAAGAAGATGACAGTGGAGAATGTTTTACTGGAAGAACATAGAAGTTGGATTGATTAGAAGATGGAAGAAATGTAAAAGGAGATGAATCTTCTTTTACAGTCCCTCTTTGAACTGAAAACATTATTGGGACAGGTTGTTCTCAAACCACTATCAATTTTACTGCACCTTAGAAAGTGGGTTGCTAATTGCATCAAAGCAGACAAATAGCGTACAGATTTTTTAATGTATCCCTGTATTAGGGTCACTTGAGTATTAATAGTTTATGCCTGAAAATGTGATGGTCCTATATATTCTTGCCTTTCACTCAGTCTAATCTGTAAGCTAATTTCTTTATCTCTCTTCATCAGCATCTCTAGGGCACTGATCCTGAAAGCATAATTTGTAAGGTGGCAGCATCAGAAGTTCCAAGGAGCTTGTAGAAAGCAGAATCTTAAGTCCCAACTCAAAGCCATTATGTCAGAGTCCCCATTTTAACAAATCCCAAATAATTCTTATGCACATTATGGACCGATAAGTACTACTTCAGAAATTTAGCACTTTGATACCATAAAAGTAGCTGGAAAGAATGAAAACAATTACTGGCATACACTAGAATCATTTGGAGAAAAAATTTAAGCACTTTTATTATTATATTAGTATTTATTAATTATATAAAATAATGGTTTGTTAAGACATTTTCATACATGTATATAATATACTTAAACCATATTAACATTTTATAGCTTGTCCCCACTTCCTCTGACCCTCTTGATTTTTCCAAATAGTCTCCCTTCTGTTTTCAAGATTGTGCTCTAGAATAGTTGTAGTTGGAAGTTTTCCTGTGTCCTACCCAGCTGGTGGTTGGGACAAATCTCTCCCACTTGTATCTACCAAGTAAGCACACAGAGGCTTAATATTATTTATAACTGCTCAGCCATTAGCTTGGGATTATTACTGACTAGCTCTTACACTTAAATTAACCCATAATTTTTATCTATGTTTAGCCATGTGGCTTGGTACCTTTTCTCAGTTCTGCCTTGTCATCTTGCTTCCTTTGTGTCTGGCTGGTGACTCCTGACTCAGCTCTTCCTCTTCCCAGAATTCTCCTCATCTGCTTACCCCGCCTATACTTCCTACCTGGCTACTGGCCAGTCAGCGTTTTATTTATCAACCAATCAGAGCAACACATATTCACAGCATACAGAACGACATCCCACAGCAAACAGTTAAATCCAAATCTTTTGAGGTGAATAGCAGAGAATATATCCTTAATGATTGTCATATGATTCCAGTATCCAACCAAGGTTAAATGTCACTTACCTAAAAGTAAAATTTGGATATGGTCATAAAGGAAGAAGCTGTCTTCTTTTCTTCTTCCTCCACCTAGCTTTCATCCCAAGCTATGGGCTCTAGCATAGTTTAGCAATTACATCATTTGGTTTCAGAAATAGGCCCTGAAAAAGGTAATGTGAAACTTTTGATTTCATATTTGCTGTTATGATTTGTGGCTTTTATCCTCAGAGTTCTTACAGGCAGGAAGAATAGGTGATGTCAGACAAGATTCAAGGATTGCCATGTATCTCCTAGGACATATTAATGGCAGTCCAACAGCCAACCATTGCTAATGTGAAATGTGAACACTTGTCGTTTGAATATGAAGTATCATTTAAAGACCCATGTGTCAAAGACTCAGTTCCTAAAGACTTGTTCAGAGGTGGGAAATTTGGAAAGTGGTCAGATTATAAGAACTTGGACTTATCAGTGATTTATAACTTGGTAGCATTGGACATGGTGGAATCCAGACAATAGAGTCTGGTTGGAAGATCACCAGAGGCATGCCTCGGAAGGGTATGTCTTATACCCAATGCTCAAGTTTACATCTCCGCTCTCTTCTTCTTCCCCCTCCCTATCTTCTTCCTTCCTTCTTTCCCCACTCCTGCCCTCCTCCCCTTCTTCCTGTCTGCCACAAGATAAGCAGCTTTCCTCTTTCTTCCTTGTGTTGATTCTAAAAGCAATGGAGCCATCTCATAAGAAACTGAAATCTGTAAAACCATGAACCCAAATAAATCCTGGTTCAAGTCATTTTGCTCAGACATTTTGTCATAGAAATGTGATGAACACAGATTTTCATGCTCATGAAAATAGATATTCCATGGCAAACAAGGGAAAGAGAATAGCTTACTTAAAATGAAGCCTCAAATGCAGCATGTTCTTCATTCCTTTCTTTCAGATAAACCAACACAATTCAGAAGATATATACCGGTATTCCATACTAAATTTCACCTGTTGAACTCAGCTGATTAAGTTCTCTCCCACCCTTCAATATTGTAGATAAAACCTTCTGACCAGAGGTCCAAGTTAATCCATACTTCATACAATGTATTGTCAATTTTTAAAAAGAGAACATTAATTCTGGGATGTTATTATCAAAAATGGAAGGAAAATTCATTGGAAGGAAAATTAAAGGAAAGTTGGTTTCACTGTAATAATAAAAGACAATCTTTTATCCAAGTCAGGCTCTATAGCTGATTGTTCTAAACCACTGTGCTAACAAAGAACAAATTGAATTATCTTCACCCATGATTAAAGAACAGATAAGGGTTTTTAATTACCCAAACCTTGTTTTGCTTTTTCATAAGTGGTTTGGGTTAAGCTAGCTAGCTGAATGGTGAAGGAATGTGAAGACTTTTCTATAAATTAACCAAGTAAGAAAGAAATTCATGGATGGCCAAATGTATGTGTAGATGGATGGAAAGTTATACGGTTACAGAAATAAGTTTCAGAACCTATGGCGACAGAATCTTTCAAATACCTTCAAAGGATATGACAGGACTCCTTTTGGCTAAAAATATGTTTCCAACATAAATAATAACAACATGTATCCAAGATAAATCACAACAATAACTGTCAGTCATCATTTTCTGAACATCATTTCTGTGCCAGGCACTGAACAGATCTGCAGGGTAGGTATCATTTTTTAAAAGTAGTTTAAGGCATAAAAAAATCATAATTTGTTTAAGAAACTCGTGGAGTTAGGATTTAAATGGATGTTTATCTTACTTTTAAAACACGGAGTTCCCTTTTTTTTTTTTCCGACATCTTAGGGAGGCTGCAGTGGTCATTGCCACTCTCCGAGCTACATCATGCCGCCCAAGGATGACAAGAAGAAGAAAGATGCCGGAAAGTCGGCCAAAAAAGACAAAGACCCAGTAAATAAGTCTGGTGGCAAGGCCAAAAAGAAGAAGTGGTCCAAAGGCAAAGTTCGGGACAAGCTCAACAATCTGGTCCTGTTTGACACAGCTACATACAACAAACTCTGTAAGGAGGTTCCCAACTACAAGCTCATCACTCCAGCTGTGGTCTCCGAGAGACTGAAGTTTCAAGGTTCTTTGGCCAGGGCAGCCCTTCAGGAGCTACTTAGTAAAGGACTCATCAAGCTGTTTTCAAAGCACAAAGCCCAAGTAATTTACACCAGAAACACAAAGGGTGGAGATGCCCCAGCTGCTGGCGAAGATGCTTGAACAGGTTCAATCAGCTGTACATTTGGAAAAATAAAACTTTATTAAATCAAAAAAAAAAAAAAAACACGGAGTTCCTTTCATTGTACACTATTCCATTCGATTAGCATTAATGTTTTTCACTGTTGGGATGGAGGACAAGAAGACAGTCTCACACATCCCTGTGTGTATATATTTATCTCCCTGAAAAAAATCATTTCTACCAATATGCACCATTT
The DNA here is from genome assembly GCF_949786415.1 of Peromyscus eremicus. Lineage (NCBI taxonomy): Eukaryota > Metazoa > Chordata > Mammalia > Rodentia > Cricetidae > Peromyscus > Peromyscus eremicus. The sequence goes on along the minus strand of NC_081417.1, from coordinate 83,647,548 downwards.
ATAAAATTTTATAGTTTTCTGACCTCTAAATTCAAATGAAAGTCCACACTAAGAAACATTTTGACAAAGACTAAAAGCAAAGCAGTAAGTAGAAGTAGAAAAAGAGAAAAGCAGACAAAAAAATGCGAGATCATTTACAAAGAATGTCTAAAACATACTCTGTTTAGAACAAATATATTTTTGGAATTCTGTTCTCTTAAAATTCTCTTTTAAATTATCATATTATATGCATATATTTGCATAATTGAAAATTAATGTTTAAACACTCCTATCAGCCAAAATATATCTGAAGCAAGGAGAGAATTTGCACCTTGCCAATTTGACTTTTGTAATGTCATAGTCATTGTTCAATTCCAGACCATGTTGTGCATGAAAAATGGTGTCTGGGTCACATCTATATCAACCACCAGTCTTTTTCTGCTCATGAGATTATGCTGTCATCAGTCTCCACTGTAGTCAAGCATGCTTTATTAGAGTGGAATAATTTTTTAAGGAATGCATTCTTGAAATGCTGCTTTGTAAATAGACTACTGTCTACTGCCCTACACTTTCTCTTGGCTGTTTTGAAGCAATGCCATGTCATATATATAAAAACATTCTACAACATCTCCCAAAAGCCACAGCACCAGAGCAATGACTTTCCCTACTCTTGAATGTATTTTGTACCATACATGTGATATTCTGTGGCTTCTCTTATGTATAGGCATGTGGATGCTGGTGCCTGTGCGTTCATGTATATATGGAGTCCAGAGGTCAACAGCAGATCTCTTCCTTTGATTGCTGGCTTGATTGCTTTCCATCTCATTTTTGGGAAAGGGTCTCTCATGAGATCTGGATCCTTCTGTCTCCACATCCCAAGCACTAAGATTATAGGTGAAAGCCAGCTTAGGCAACTTTTTACATAGGTTTTAAGGAATGGAACTCAGGTCCTGATGCTTGCACAAATACTGAGCCATCGCATAGCCCACGACTTGTCTTATTTGCATTCAATTCTGCTTAACTCATTCTATCTCCTTCTCTTCAAGGATGACTTCCATTTATCTCTCAAGCTGAAGCTATCTAGATTAATTCAACTTATATTTGAAAACATTTTGATTAGACATGACCTCCTCAGCTCTTATAGATAGTGATAGAGTTGAGAAAACCATTAGTGACTTTTAGACATATATGCCATGATAAATAATGTAGACAATGGAATGAGGAAAAGTTCATCTGAAATTTTGGAATTACAGTTTGTACTATTGGAAGATGCTGTGATTAATGGCACTTCTTTGATTTGATTTTTATATTATCAAAAGACAATTTTGGGATTCCGAGAAAATCATGGGGTAGGAAGCACCAGGAGTCTGTCTCCATATCTAGACAACTGCACAGGCAGAATCTGTTCACTAAAGATAGATGTTTGAGAATTCTGAGTTGATTGAAAGCTTGTAACTTCTAGGAGAAGGAAGGCTGGATGGAAAATTATGGTTAATTTTGGTCAATTTTAGCTCTTTTCATAGTAGCCACTGCCTGTGTCTGCCAGCTATGCACTTACTCCTTGCAGGAGCCAGGAAACAAAAAGCATTCTTTCTTCCAAATATCAGCAATTTATGCACTGATCACTAATTTCTGCTTCTGGCCACAGTGGTGCAGTTGGGGAGGTCAGTATTCAATGTTGTTACCTAGCCTTCCACTGTTGCAAGCCCCTCTTCTAGCTGAAGTGACTACTAGACAATGGGAAGAATCAGTGTACTTTTTAAAGTTTTTAATTAAAATAAAAATGACATCACTTTCTCCCTCCCTTTCATCCTCCAGCTCCTCCCAGATAACTTTCCTTGAGACTATTCCATGCTCCCTACTCTCAAACTGATTTCCTCTTTTAATTTGATTTTTTATTGTTCCCTGTGTATGTGTGTGTGTGTGTGGGGGGGTGAATGGATGTATATAAACACAACCTTGTGAGTCTGCTTTTGGTTTTTGTGCGTAAGTGGTTTCAAGCCTGATAACTCTGCATTGGCTCAGGGAACATCAAGGAAGATGGTGTAAGATCCAGAATACCTGGAAGTTTGCTATCAAACAGTCTCTTTAACAACGGCTGCACTGTTCCAAACCTGGAGCAATGACAATATCCACAGACATTTCAACGTTGAAGAAAGAAACATTTTCAGGGTCCCACCCCTAGACAAAGGACTACAGGCAACTAAAGACTGCTAGGAGAAGGAGAGTTAGCCTTTCCCCGCGATGAACCCTGCCTTACTGGGGTTTTTTATTTGTAATGGCCTTCATCTCTTTATTGTTCCTCTTTCTTCCTTTGAGATGCAGATAATCCAAGACCAGAACACTCAGAAGCAATTCCATACATAGATTTATTTCTAAAGGACCACATATGCCCAGGAAAAGAAGGCGGCATAGAAAAGGCCTGGGATGGCCTTAAGATTACAGCACAGGCTAATGCTACAACAGCCTCAAAAGAAGAAAACTCTGAAACAGCCAACTCTGGGGAGTGAAAGAATCGGACTTCCAGACATACTGTATAACTCTATTCAAAAGGTCCTGTTTCCAACAAGTAGAACAAAAAGCATACAAGGAAAGAGGGAGGCATGGCTCACTCCAAAAGAAACAAGAAAAGCACAGCTGTCAGCAAATTGTCTCCCTGGAAAGGGCCTTCTACCAACTCCATTGTACAAAGGCTTTAAAACAACTTCTTAACAAATACTTTCTTTTTAGAGGAAAAAAAAAAAAACAGAAAATTTGTTATACACTTAGGTTATGTTTATGTTTTTCTATTTTTTGTTTTGTTTTGTTTTGAGACAGGGTTTCTCTGTGTAGTTTTGGTGCTTGTCCTAGATCTTGTCCTGGCCTCAAACTCACAGAGATCTGCCTGGCTTTTCCTCCCGAGTGCTGGGATTAAAGACATACACTACTGCCGCCCACCCAGCTGTTTTTCTATTTTATTGTTTGACACTTTCATACACGTATATAATGTAATCTGATCTCACTTGTGCCTCTATCTTCTCTTATGACCCCTGCCACCAAGTCACCATCCATTTTTGTGTCATTTGCTTTGTTTACCATTTTGCTTTGAGTCCCACTGAGGTTAATCTGGGTTAGTCCTATGGGCATAGGTGTGAAGCCGCGTCTACTAGAACATGAGTAATTTACCAAGGCTCCGTCACAGAAGACAGTGACTTCCACTCCTTTGGTAGCTTCCGACTGTCACTGGCTCCCCTGAGCAGAGATCCTTAAGCCCTTCATTAAATTGTGACTGAAAGGTGGCAATTCCAGTCTTGTACAGGCCTATGAAGGCTATTGCAGAAGTTGTGAGTTTATGAGGGCCATCCTCCTCTGCCTCTGACATTCTCCCTGCCCTCTCTTCCAGAATGTTTATTGAGCCTTAGAGTGAGCAATATGGCCAATCACTCAACCATCACTTGTTCTCAAACCTTCCCTGACTATAAGTCTCTGCATTAATAATCATTTACTGCAAAAAAAAAAAAAAATAGCTTCTTTGATCAAAGCTGAAAACAGCACTAGTCTATGGGTGCAAACATAAATAGGAGGGAGTTTGACAACATTTCCAATGAGCAGAATGAAAGTAGTTAATTGCATCCCTCGTGCTTATGACCTCTCTAGTCATGGGACCTTGACCCGGTTCCACAATACCAGGCATGAACTCTCTCAATTGCTGCAGTAAATACCTCTTGCCTGGCAACCTAAAACAACAATTAACTAAACAAAGATGAGGATAAAGGTAAGAAAACTGTGTGAATATCAATGAAGATCTAAAAAAACTTAAAAGGAAGAAAAAAATGTCTGGAGCTGAAATTCAGAGTAAGTGAAGGGGAAAACTCGATGGAGTGATTCACAGACTAGAGCAAAAGAGCCAAGAAACTTGAAGATGGAGTATGGAGAAGGAACTCACTGACGCATTGGGCAGAATTGCTCACATCTGCTCAGATTCAAAGCCTGTCAATAAACTTCAGTACAAGAAGTGAGGGTAAGTCCTGGGGACTGCAGCTCCAATAAGCACAACTGGTCAATAAACGCCAAGTATCTTGTGGCCTCAGGACCTTGGGCTAAAGCTGTCCAACCCAGTAGGAAAGATATATGTGGACACTCAATTGGTAGACCCTTGGAAGCTCCCAAATCCAAACTAGCCCTCTCTTCTTGCTGTGACCACATTGAGTGATCCTGGTTTCTAGGAAAAGAGAATTGTGGGGGAGGGTCCAGGGCAATGCAATATGCATGCTATTTTTCTAATTTCAATGCTGACATAAAAAACATTAAATGTTAAAATGTGGATTCTCATTCTGGTCTTAGTTGGCCTAAAACACATATTTTTTTAGATGCTTGCAGAATTCCAGGTAATGTTGCTCAGTAGGTTCATGAATTACATTATGAATAGCAAAAATACAATGGAAAAGGTCTAGCCTCACAGGGCCAAGTGATTTAATTATGATCAGCCTACTTTCTGTATGGGAGAATGGTACAGCTATTAGGATTATGTGAAGATTAAACAGAATAAGAGATAATACTTGCTTACAAAGTATAACAACATAATAAAATAAAGACAGAAAAGTCTAACATGCTTCTTATGCTTCTACTTCTGCCAGTTCCTTGGGAACCAATCAGATGAGCTATTATAAACAGGACATTGAACTGGTCATGTCCACTGGATTACAAGGTTGACGGTGTTCCCATCTGGGTATATTTTGCCTTCTTAAAGACAAACCAAGTCTGTACCTGTAAATACACTTCATTTCACTTCTATCTATAGCTGAGTATCTCACAGTAAGATGCCTCTAATTTATAGGGGAACATTATCATATTGTCTTAGATGTCTAAGCCTCATTCATTAAATTAGCTTTTTTTTTCAACAGTACATTGCTCAAGTGCCAGTTTGACTATCAGTCAAGACAAGTTTTGTTTCCCATATTAAGATTTTTTTCTTATGTTCATAATCCCTTAGGCTGAAATCAAGCAGCGTGTGTGATCAGGTAATGGCAGGCTACATTGAACCATCTTAATAGTGACTTCTGTCTTTCTGCAAACAGCTCCATCATTTTCCCAGTCATCACCATCACCATCTTCATCATCAAGACACTGCAGTTCTGCCCTTGGTTTACTGGTGGGTGGACCAAACCATTTGAACAATCTAAGGGGGTTTGACAACTAGGCACTGGGATATACCAGCAAACTCATTTTTTTTTTTTAAATTTAGAAAATGTTTTCATTCATTTTACACACCAATCAGCAAAGAAAAACAATGACATCATGAAATTTGCAGGTACAAGATCCCCCTCTTCCCTCCTCCTCCCCCTCCCAAACCCCTCCCCTCCCCTCCCCTCCATGCCTCCACTTCTCCCCACAAGAAGGAAAGCTAGTAGAGGCAAGTCCAAACCTCTACCCCTGCCTCAAGGCTGCATGAGGTGCCCCATCATAGGTAGTGCACTCTAAAAAGCCTGCTCATGCACCAGGGATGGATTCTGATCCTACTGCCAGGGGACCCCCCAAGCAGATCAGGCTACACAACTGTCTTGTCATGAAGAAGACCTATCCCAGTCCCATGCAGACTCCACAACCATTGATCCAACTTTCATGAGTTCCCACTCTACAGGTTTCCCCATCATGAACTTGGTGTGCTTGCTCATAAAATCCCTCTTGTCTCTCTTTGACTGGACTCCTGGAGCTCTGCCTGGTGTTTGGCTGTAGACCTCTGCATCTGCTTCTGTCAGTCACTGGAGAAAAGTTCTGTGATGACAGTTAGGGTATTCACTGATCTGGTCACTGTGGTAAGCCAGTTCAGTTCAGGCACCCTCTCCACCTTTTCTAGTAGTCCAAGCTGGGGTCATCCTTGGGGATTCCTGACAACTTCCCTAACACCCAGTTTCTTTCTATCCCCATAATGTCTCCCTCTATTATGGCACCTCTTTCATTGCTTTCCTACTCCAACCCTGTTCTAGCTCATTACAGCTTGACCATTCCATCTCCTTATGTTCTCATCCCCTATTCCATACCCTTCATTGCCCTCCTCTCATCCCCAGTTTATCCATGGACAGTTTATCTATTTCCTCTTCCCAGGGCAATCCATGCATCCCTCTTTGGGTCTTCCTTGTTAGTTAGCTTCTCTGGAGTTGTAGGCTGTATTCTGGTTATCCTTTGCATTACATCTAGTATCCACTTATGAGTGAGTCCATACCGTGTTTGGCCTTCTGAGTCTGGATTACCTCACTCAGGACGATATTTTCTAGTTCCATCCATTTGCCTGCAAATTTCATGATGTCATTGTTTGTCTCTGCTGAGTAGTACTCCATTGTGTATATGTACCACATTTTCTTAATTCATTCTTCAGTTGAGGGGCATCTAGGTTGTTTGCAGTTTCTGACTATTATGAATAATGCTGCTATGAATGTAGTTGAGCATGTGTCCTTGTGGTATGATTGAGCATTCCTTGGGTATATGCCCAAGAGTGGTATAGCTGGGTCTTGAGGAAGATTGATTCCCAATGTTCTGAGAAACCACCATATTGATTTCCAAAGTGGCTGTATAAGTTTGCACTCCCACCAACCATGGAGGAATGTTCCCCTTGCTCCACATACTCTTCTTCATAAGCTGTCATCAGTGTTTTTGATCTTAGCCATTCTGACTGTTGTAAGATGGTATCTCAGAGTCATGTTGATTTGCATTTCCCTGATGACTAAGGATGTTGAGCAATTCCTTAAATGTCTTTCCACCATTTGAGATTCTTGATTTGAGAATTCTCAGTTTAGCTCTGTAGCCCATTTTTTAATTGGATTGTTCATTATTTTGATTTCTAGTTTCTTGACTTCTTTATATATTTTGGAGATCAGCCACTCTTAATCTTAAGGATAAAGGAGATCATAAGCAGCAGTTTAACTCAGTTACTGGACCTAATACAGCTCTCAGAGGGATGGTTTCCATTAAGAAACATAAAGCATGGAGGAATGAGAGATAAAAGCTCTAATTTCTCCCCATCTTACAAGATAAGATTGGGTTAGGAAGGAAAGGGAATGTTGACCATGAGCAACCAGGGTGCCTGCTCCCACTTGCTACTGGATTCTTATCAAGCTTGGACATTATCTGAAATTAAAATCATACCTGACATATGAGGCCCTAGAAGAAACACACTGCCTTCCTGCCTGAGATCTTATGCAGTAAGAAGGCTGACAGAGAAAGCTCAACTTCCTTTTTTTATTTCTGGCAGGTAAGTGGTCTTCCTCATGTCATGGCTTTTAGAGAAAAATCTTCTGACGACAGCTCTCTTGGCCAGAAAGTTATGCACAGGGACTTTTGTTAGGAAGAACTCATGTGTCTAGACCAGAATAAATGTCACCACCCACCCTTGTCTCTAAGTCTCTCTTAGAATTAGCATGATGCCTAATGATTATTCTTTGTGGCACCAGGCCATTTACTACTACATTTCTCACTCAAGCTTTCGGAAACCTACAATAACCATTAATGACTAATTTAATGTTACAAATGAGTTATGGATTTCAAATGACACATACATTTTTTTTTAAATGAACAAACTTTAAATTAAAACTCAAGTCCTTTTACTGAAGCTCAATATTTTTTTTCTTTATAAAATGGAGTTGATAAACTTATATTTAAAAGATCATATAATAACTATTTGAGAATTTCGGCTGGAGATATATCTTAGTAGAGTGCTTGCTAGCATGCACAAAGCCCTGGAGTCAATCCTCAACTTGCATAAAACCATGCTTGCTTGGTGAGGTAAACCTGTCATTTTAGCGTCCAGGAAACAGAGGCAGGATAAGAAGTTTAAGACAATCCTCCACTACAGAGCAAGTTAAAGGTCACTCTGGAATACAAGAGATCTGGTCTCAAAAAATAAAATAAAATAAATAAAAGCCTAATAACAAAAAGATAGTTGAGGCTTGGTGGGCCACAGGGTCACATCAGCAATTGTTCAACTCTCCAATTGCAGTTGGGAATCACCATAGATAACAAATAAAAGAAGGGATGTTACTATGGTCCTATTATGTATTATTTTGTTATTTATAATAGAAGTACTCATCTCATTCTATACTAGAATGTTTTTTGGAATCTTAACTCTTGTAGGGGTAACATATGAGGAAAAAACAAATGAATATTAGTCGCCTCTTTATGACAAATAATACCTTGTTATCCAGGCCTGATTTAAAAATCTTCATTTTCACACTCATAATCCATGCATCAGACATGCCTCACATCAATTATCGACCCTATCGTATTTTTCCATTTAGACACAGACATAAATATAGAAGATGGATCATATGCTCTTTGGATTCTTGGTATGGCCTATTAGTTAACTTGAGGACTTGTATCACATAAATAAAGAATTTGAGGACCATTGAGTTAAACAGGAGATTCAAACTTGCTTTAACCTTTTCAGAAACAAATTAATGCAGATGTGGTTTTTTTTGTTTGTTTTGTTTTGTTTTTCTACTGGGAGGTTTTTCTATCAACCTTCTTTAAAGGCAAGGAGCAAAGTATTAACTTGTAACTCAAAAAAAAGTGTGCCATGGACCGAAGAGTATTTCCTTACTAGCAGAGACTGGAGATAAATGGCTAGTTCCATGTCTATTAGACTTTACCAAAAAACAGATACTGTGAGTGAGCCTCTGAGAAGTTCTGGCTCTCATTTGATTAAAAATCAAATCCTCTAATAAGGGCTGAGATCACAGATAATTTCATTGTGAATCAAGGTAAAACTCACAGAATTTGGCTACTCTGTCATACAGGTAGAGAAATGCCAATATTCTACAAACACTTAAGAGTGTATCATTCACTTCCTACCTAGTGAAATGGCAGCTGGAATGGTACAAACATCATGGAAAGCCTTGATTTGAGATGTCAAACACCATCCTCAGTGTGTAGTGTTGAATACCAAAATCAAGGAAAAAAAGCATGTGTATGAAATGGAAGCACAGTAGGGATATGGAAGAAGATGACTTGAGAAGTCCCATACCATTATTGACGTACTTTGTTCCCAGTTTCAATGTTTTAGTGCAAAAACAGACCAGCCTCACCTGAAGGGCCAATATAGAAGGACAATGTATTTGTTGGATATAACCATTAATATTCAAGGTTATCTTTTTATTATTTTTATTTTATGGTTGAAAATATTTTATTCATGTGTATGTCTTTACCACATGCATACACTGCCCACAGAGGCCATAAAATGGCATTGAGTCCCCTGGAACTGGAGTTACAAACAGTTATGAGCTGCTATGTACATTCTGGGAATTAAATCCAGGTCCTCTGGAAGAGCAGCCAGTGCTCTTGGCCACTGAGCCATCTCTCCAGCTCTATATTCAAGGTTCTTAACAAGTAAAATCATTAAATACTAGAAATTTGGTGGTAATCTAGTTCCCTTGCAGTATACAGCAATACCTTAGTCAGCTTCTCACTGAGAAACATTTTCAAGAATCAGAAATCCAAGTATTTTGGTCATTCATTCACAGATTCATATATGTGTTTTTATTCATTTATGCATACAAGCATTCATCTATTCCTGGGTTAATTTGCATAGTGGCCTCCCAAGATCTATTTGAATGCGTAAGTATAGGAATTCATTTATTCATCCATGCACAAAGTTATTTATTCATGCATCCATGAAACTTTGATTCACTCCTTCAATCATAGATTCTTAAAAGTACTCATTAATTTGTGCAGAAAATTGCCTTTTAAAACTTGCTGTACAAAAAGCATTGGATTAATCTGTGTGTAGAATGAAGATTATTCCCTGTACTAGCAGACTGGAAGGAAGGAAGGATAGATAAAATATGACTTTCAAAATGCTAAATATTATACCAATACAAAACATGTGTTGCATGTAAAGTTTGCAAGAAGTTCACAAGCCAAGAAGGTTTATGTCCATTTGAAGCAGATGGGTGAAGACACATCACTCAAGAGAACATAGTCCTCAAACTGATACATAGTAAGTAAATATAAGTTGGGAGCCAGGATTGTGCTGGCAAATTTTATGTCAGCTTGACAGAAGTTTTAGTCCTTTGGGAAGAGAAAAATATAATTGAGAAAATGCTGCCACCAGACTGGCCTATGGGCAAGCCTGTGCTGCATTTTGTTGATTGATGATTGATGTGTGGGAAGTGCCCCCCCTGGGCTTGTGATACTGGGTACTATAAGAAAGCAAACTGCACAAGCCATGGGGACAAGTCAGTAAGCAGCACTCTTCATGGCCCCTGTATCAGCTCTCGCCTCCAGATTACCGACCTGCTTGAGTTCCTGTCCTGACTTCCCTTAGTGAGAGACTGTTCCCTGGAGATATGAGAAGAAATAAGCTTGCTTTTCTCTGGTTGCTTTGAATTGTGGCATTTTATCACACCAATAGAAATGCTAATTGAGATCATGAATATGTTCAAAGAGATAAGAAAGCATAGAGACATGGAGGAGAGTATGTTGAGTAATTACTGGGTTATTGTGTGATTGGAAAACAGGGATTAGTCATTGAGGCTAACAGAAGTTTGGAAGGCAGATGGAAGCCCTTTCATGAAGGATATTGGACACTAAATTAAACTGGAAAAGCTAGCCTTGTAGGTACAAACAAGCTTTGGGAAAACTTTCAAGAGAAACTGTTCTGTCAAGAATGAGTTGAAGGGGGGCCTTGAAGAGATGTCTCAGTGGTTAGAACAGTTGCTGCTTCTGAAAAAGACCTAGATTCAGTTTCCAGCACCCACAGAATAGTTCACCACAATTTGCCCTTTGTTCCCAGGGGATTCAATGCCATCTTCTGATCTCCAAAAGCACCTGGCATCCATGTAATATACATTCATACATGTAGGCAAAACACTCACATACATAAAATAAAATAACTAAAAATGATAATGAGCTGGAGGGATTTTATTTAGGTGGTCATAGGTATGAGAATTAGAAGGAACTACTGTGACGAGAGGGAAGACAGAGAAAAAAGAAAGGGAGAGGTAAGAGGGAGGAGGTGGAGGGGAGGGGAGAAAGAATTGAAAGATGGCCAGAAAGAGAGAAGAACCTTCTTACTCTTCGAGGTCTCTAATCTTATACGTCTATAAATGGGATGCCATTTGAATATAATGAGGATGAGGGGAAGAGGTACTGGGCTGGAAAGAAGAAATGAAGCTTAGCTTGATATTCCACGATGTCCTTGAAAGCAGGGATGAATGACATGAGCCAGTCCATGATCTTCTTCTTCCTGTGGATCCTTGAGCTGCACCCTCAGCTTCAATCTCTCTCACTTCCTTGTAAGAACCAGGCCACTGGCAGCCTGAGAGGGAGAACAGGGCAGGATGGGGCAGTAGGGAGAGAAAATGTACCCCAAAGTGACTTCTGAAGCTTGCCTGTTTCCAGCACCTCATTTCCTGCCGCTTCTCAGCCTTGGCCTGAGCTAATGAACCTCAGAGAACAAAGCTGTCTTTTGTTTGTTTGTCATTTTGAAGTTTTCTGGTTGATTACGCTCTGGGCCAGCAGGAGGACATAAAATCCCCAGCAATTCTTAGCTGAGGATCACAGGGCGTTTTCATCCCCTCTGATAAAATGCTGAACTTCATATAAAAATGCTGTCCTCGCCACTTTAGATGAGAGACACTGGTAAAAGGATTTTCCTCTATATGCGTTTTTCTTTTCATCTGAATTGTTATTTCCCCCTCCTCTTATCATTTTCTGCTTTGTTTCACACCCCCTATAAATCAGGTGCCTTTTTAAAAAGAGCAAAAATTGAATTCCTACTTACAGGCAAAAACTACAAATGAATCTCACTCTGCATGAGCCCAAAGGAAACAACAACACAAATCTGCTACCCGGTGACACTTTGAGGTTGGTTTGACCTCATCAAACCATGGTGGTCTCTCTTTCCCACAGACCATTTTGCTTCTCTCTCTCTCTCTCTCTCTCTCTCTCTCTCTCTCTCTCTCTCTCACACACACACACACACACACACACACACACACACACACACACACACCTAACTTCCATCTTCTAGACTTCTCACTTTTCGTGGAAAAGGAATTCTGCCTTAGCAGCTTTAGACTTCTGGGGGAATATAATTATCTAAACTGGCATGGATCCAGAACTCAGCTCCCCCATGAAAATGATTCCTTATTAAAGATTAAGTGGTAACAAGTATGTCAACAGCACTCCCAGCTCCAGAATAATTCTGAGCAAAGAAGAAAATGGCAACAGTTCTTGTTTTCAGTCTGGAAACCCTCCCTGGGCCTCCTTGTACCCCAGGGGGCACAGACTTCTCCAATTTGTTCAGGTGTGGTATCGTGGGAGCCAGTAGACTGGTGATTGGGACAGCAAATTTATCCATGGTGAGGATGCAGAGGATGGAAGTCAGGAAGCCGCTGGTTTTGAGGCAGGCTTGTGAAGCTTGACTGTTTTCAGGGATGTCAAGCCAGGCCACTAGGCCTGCTCAACCCAGGCCTCCTTCCTGTTTCCTGCAGCCTCTGCCTTGGCTGACATGGCAACACTGCCCTCTGCTGGGACATCACAGTCATCACATGCCATCAGAGTTCCCATGGCCAAGGACAATGGCTGGCAGCATGATGGGGAGCAGAAAGGTTCCACAATTAAGAAACTTCTAGGGTCAATTCTTGTGTGGCTAGAATGTCAAGTCCCCACATGTGACATCTACCGCAATCCAAGCTTTTAGAATCAGACAGACAGATTTGCCATGTATTTGTTATGTGACCCTGTGCATGCTTTACCTTTCTAAGAATCAGATGAAAGAGAAAGTCACCTACAGTGTGTGTCTATTGTTCATAAAAATCGAGGGTTCACTTTTTAGACAGGGTGATCATACCCCAAGGTTTCCTCAAGATTTTCTAAGTGTATACTGGTTATCCTAATGTAATTATTAACAACACCTTTTTTTTGTTTGTTTGTTTGTTCTCAAATGACTCCACACAAATGACAAATTATATAATAAGACTGTCCAAAGCACAGGACACTCTTGCCTGAAATAATGGTCAATTGGTGGATCTAAGTTTTTTTCTTCTTAATTCCAGTGCTGTTGTTATTATGGATATGTCTGTTTGTCCTACCACTATCTCTCTCTAAGTAGCTCAGGCTAGCCTAGGACTCTCTATGTAGCCAAATATGACCTCGGAATCTTTGACCCTCCTACCTCTACCTTCTCTGTAGTGGTATGACAAGCATCACACCTGATTTGTGCTGTGCTGGAGATCAAACCAATGCTCTATGCATGCTAGGCCCTCATGCTACCAATTAAGCTACATCCACAATTCAAGTGTCCATTTTGCAAAAGGACAGGTGTAGGGATGGATAGACAGCACAGTGGTTAAGAGCACTGGCTATGTTTCCAGTAGACACAGGTTTCATTCCTAGTACCCACATGGTGGCTCATAACTGTGTGTCGTTTCTGTCCCAAGGGGTTTGATGCTTCCTTCTGACCTCCAGAGGCACCAGAGATGCAGTGCAAACACAGGCACACATGGAGGCAAAGCATCCACACCTATAAAATCAAAATAAAGGAAAACTTAAAAAGATAGACATTTTATTTCCTTTTCTTTCTGTGAGTCAAACTGGTTTTGACCTGCATCTAATGAAGAAAGCACATGACACCATTAGGAAAAATCAGTGGTAAAAAGGCTGAGGAAGGCACAAAAAAAAAAAAAAGAAAAAAGCTTCAGTGGGAGCCTGAGCAAACCCCTTCATTCTCGCATTGTAGGGGGAATGCTATCCTTCACATGGCCCCACTGCAGGATTGCAGCAAGGCCCAAAACAAAGAGTATGAAAAGGCAAATTGGATAGCAGCAAGGTATCAGGGTCTCCTTCTAAATGAGTTATCAACTACCTACAGCTGAAAACCTGAGAAAGAAGATAGGACATTAAACATGTATAGGCACAAACTATGTGAATGTATTTATTGCTTCCAAGTCTGATAAATGTAGAGAGTTAAAGAAATGTCTACTAATTTGGTAGTTCAAATCAGTGACAATGGCCAAATTTTGTTACATTGACATCCCTGAGGGGAAGTTGGCACCAAATGCCAGGGTAGCAGCTGATCTGTATGTGTATTTACATAAATTTGCATTGGCCTGGTGTTAAAATATAAATGCTGATATTAAGGAAAGTCATTTTCTCCCAGATTAAGGCATCTCAATATAGCACAACCACAAAGATGCACACTGGTCTTTTACCTTGTATTTGCATGACCTTGAATGAGTGATGACCTCATAGTGCTGTTTCCTTATCCAGAAGTGGGAATTATAATAGAACTCATCAAAGAAGGTTGGTGCTAGAATTAAAGGAGCTAATGTGACTGAAGTATTTAGAGCATGGTGTGACTTATTAAGCGCTCAGATATTAGCTACTATTATTATCCCAGAACCTGCCCATTGCCCTTCACTATCAACCCCAGTTACACAGCCTCTGCCTTTTCCTTTCTGAAAAATCAGGAAAACTGGACATTTCAAGCTAGGAGCAATCTCAGAACATGTAATCTGTCACTTTCAAACTTTTATTTTATTTCTTTTAAAATAACCATGGAACACTTTTGGAAAATGAAAGCTTACATGTAAACCCAGCATGAAGAGCTGCGGAGCATTGTGGTTAAGGAAATGGGCTCTGCAGACAGACAGGCCTGATTTCCAGCCCTGACAAAGCTGCTTATTAGCCTTCTGACTTGGGGCAAGTGATTTACCTTGGCTTTAAGCCTCTGTTTCATAAAGTGTAACATGGCAATAGTCGCTGTAAATATTTCATAACTTTGCTGTAGAGCTCAATGACTTCACAATTATTGAGTGTTTAGTGCTATTCCTGGCACATTATAAGGGCCCAATAATTACACTAACTCTTGAGATTTTAATCAGTGAAGTATATGCAAGCAGAAGCACTCCCATGTAAGTAGGCAAGAAAGCAACAAGTACACAGGGGGGCTCCATGGCTCCCTATGACTGTGCTAAACCTAGTATAAAAGCTTCTGATAGAAGCCAACATTTAGAAACCAAGATTTAGGATGTTCTTGCCCCTACTCACATAGTACATTGATTGATACTTTCACCTGCTTCTTGCCAGGGTTCTAACTATAATTGGCATTTGCTGGCTATAGTTTCTTTTCCTTTTGAATCCAATCTCTTTGAGTTAACCATCTTTTCCAGGGCAGATTAAGCTGAATATTGTATGACATCTCCTGCAGTTGGTTCCCAATGGTGTAAAAGTGTCCTGAACTTGTACTTTTTACATCCCCTGCTCTCTTCCTCTGCTTTTCACAGCTCACAACCAGAGGGAGGATGAGTCACTTTGTTAAAAATAAAACCACTACCATCTTCTCTCTTTGTTCATGATCACTGCAGGCTGGCACTGATACACATCCCAAGCAGCCAAGGACAGGCAGGGGGCAGCCCGTAAAGCTGGCCTATCATAGCATTGTTATTACCTTTGTTCAGCTAAAACATAGGGATCAAGCCATGCTCACTTTGGTTAAGATCTAGGAACATGAGAATCTGGCTTGTATTAGCACACTCATTGTAGTAGCCAAGTTCCAGAAGAAAAGGAATGTGATAAGCCCAGAGTATCTTGGAAGTTATAGGATTTGGGGTATAGCCCATCAGAAGATAATCTATAATAATCATGTAGCCAAGACCAAGAGTAGTATAGTAACTTCTCAAAGGTGACATGGTTGTGAGTAAAATAAAGCAAGATACAGATCCAGGGCTCCTGTCTGCCATAATTATAACTACTGAAAACACTACTGTTCTTGTTCCTACTTGCTATTCCCACTATCTAAGGTTTTATATTAATTTTATCATTTAATCATCAGCACAGTTCTATGTAGTAGGCATTGTTACTTTCCCCCTATTGGAGAAGAAACAACTGAAATGTACAGAGAGGTTATTTGCATATACTCCAGTAGAAGGTACATGGTGAAAGTTACATGAAATAAGTTCACTTGAATGCAGACAAAGCACAGTCTCAAGCTCTAAATCATCAATGTTTGAGACACAAAGAGTGTTTATTCCCAGATGTTTGTGGTAACAGAGCAGGACCATGCTTTAGTTGCTGAATCCTCAGATCTTGGTACATGATTAGAACTATGCACCATCAGAATCTGTGCAGTTCATATGTGATGGTGCGTCTCCCAAGGTCAAGCCATTCCTTCAGATGTAAAGAACTGGTGATTGCCATGTAACTGTGGTCAGGACTGCTCCTTCTGGCTATTGTGGAGTGGCATTTTTTCATACTCTATCAGATACTGTCTATACACCCGATTTATGTAGAAGCTAGTGACAGGGAATCACTGGTAGGGCTTAACTGAATATCAGTGGACTCATGACACAAGACTTACTTCTGCTGTAGGGCTTTGGAAAACTTCCCCGTATTCGTTGACTTCATTTAACTAGCGTAAGGAAGCCAAATTATTTTCAAGATCCACTAAGAGTTTGATTTCACAATGACATGAAACAGAGTTTCTCAACACAAGACGTCTTTCCGATGGGGAATCCTTCATTGTCAGAACCTATCCTGTACCTTGAATGAATCCGCAGCATCTTCAACTTCAGCCTAATAGATGCCAGTAGCTATTCTCCTGTGACAAGTGAAAGTATCTCCAAACATTGTCAGTATCTCCAGGAACCAGAATAAAAAGCTCTAGCATGAACCACCCAGGTTCTGCCCTAGCTCTGACATTATCTTGCTCAGTGTTTCCACTGAGTTAGGTTCCTCACTTCCTCTGGGCTCTCGCCTGTAAAAGGAGGGAGGCTGCTCTATTTAGCCAGGATGACTGAGCCACTAAAGCTTCAGCTGTGATCTTTTGCTGCCTGTGTGTGTGGGTAGAGGTAATGATTAGTCAAGAGAATTGGTGCTGGGTGCTTTGATGCAGGTATACACCTGTCAGATTATATTGCTTGAATCAAGGGCAGTGTGGAGGTGTGGAGGGAATTATTATGTTCACTGTAATGATAAAACCTCACAAGCCATGTTTGTAACAAAAGGAAAATTGGATAAGCCTCATTTCAAACCAAGGGTGTGCACTCCAAGCTCTTTACCTTCATTTTCATGATATGAACCCTGGTTAACTTTGTGATAGATGCTAGATGGACAGATAGATAGACAGACAGACATAATAGGCAGATGAGATAGATAAATAGACAATGGATGTGCATATGGATGTTTAAGCAGAGATCTGTAAATATCTAGATTTAGATTTATCCACTAAGAACTAGATGATGGATGGATGGGTAGTTGGATAGATGACAGACAGATAGACAGACAGATGATAAATAGATTTTCATTTGTCTTTCTTTGGCTAATGCAAACTGTCATCATCACCAACAATATTATTACATTATTAAGTCAATTAAATGTAAATATCAGAAACTATCCTAGTAGTAGTCATGATTTCTCTGATGAGAACAGAGAATTTTGGTTCTATATGTCTCAGTCACATGACATGGACTTCCCTTTTGGACATGTTTATAACATGCTTTCTAACTACATCTCAGATTCTGATTAAGCTCTCTATAGGTGAGAAGTGGAGCAGAGGTCTATGTGCTTAGACCTCATTCTTGCTTGGAAATGATGTTTTTCATGGGAAAATCTTAATACCTATAGATTGTATGCATCCTTGCCTAAGTTGTATACTTTGCCCATGCTTTAAGTTCCTAGTCCTTATCTGAGTTCTATTTGGTACATAAACGAAATATCCTACATTCTTAGTGACCATCTTGAAATACCAAGGCAGCACCTACCCATGCTCACACTGAATATACAGATGTACAGCATTCATACAAGAAAACCAAAGCAAGTCCAAAGTAGGAGAGTGCTTTTTCAGTTTCTCTTGAGTAACTGTTCTCAGATTTTCTTTGAGAAGCAGAGCACTGTCCAAATGGAAGCTTATCAGGCGTGCACTGCAGAACGTTCAAGCACCTAAGGCCAAGGAAACATGGTGGAAGGCAGGTAGAAAGATTGTAAGAGCCAGAATGCCCAAATTTGATCTGAACAGTGATGACACCAATGAACATGCCAAACTAGACAAAGAAAAGCCCATGAGACCTGAACCCTGCACAAAGAATTGCAGGCAGCTGAGAAAGTCAGGACTAGAGAGCTGGCTTCCCCATGCAAAAAGCAAAACAATCTGCCAAATGGTCAGCGCTGAAAAATATACATACAGACAGGAATATATGGACTAGATAGGTTATATTTAGCAATACATACGTATATACATGTATGCATGCAATAACAAGTAATGATAAAGAAGCCATGAATTTGAAGGAGAGTGGGGAGAGGGTTTGGAGGGAAGAAAGGGCACAGAGAAATTTTGTAGTTAAGTTATAAGATCAAAACTTTTAAAATAAAGTTAAATTTTAAAAAGTGCACACTGAATAAGAGCTGGAGACACAGATCAGTGCAAGTGCAGTTACCTAGCCTGTGAAGAGTCCTGGGTTCAATCCCTAGAACTTGAAAGACTATATAAGACACTACACAAAATAGGAGCTATTTTTGGTTGAAGCATGTGTGTGGTGGTACAGGAGATAAAATTAGATCCAAAGAATCCCATCCCACCCACTCTGTCCCTTCTTATACTTTCTCAACTTTTTATTTTCTCTCTCCTACCCCAACACCACTTTCGGCTTTTATTTAAATCTTGAGTCACTGAAAAAAAATATAATTAAAGAGAAGGGAAAAGAGATAACAAGATGGCTTACCAGGTAGAGATATGTGCCATCCAATGACTGATATGTAATTTCTAGAATCTATATTATGGAAAAACAGAACGGACTCAGACTCTAGAAAGTTGTCTTTTGACCTACACATACACACACACACACACACACACACACACACACACACACACACACACGCACAGACTAAATAAATATAATCTGTTTAATGAGAGCTGGAGAGATGGCTCAGTAGTGACGAGTACTTGCTGGTCCTGCAGGGGACTCAAGTGTGTTTCCTACACACAATCAACTCACAATCAGCCGTGACTCTAGCTTAGAGATCTGACACCACCCTCTTCATGCTTTTAGGGGAAATTGCATATACACACAGAAATAGGTGTACTGTACACATGAATAAAAAAATGAATATTTACAATTTTTAAAAGGAAAATATTAGCTACACAAAACACCTAAGGAAGGAAGGAAAAAGAGAGGAAGAGAAGGAAGGAGGCAGGGAGGGAGGGAGGGAGGGAGAAAGGAGGCAGGGAGAAAGGAGGCAGGGAGGAAGGGAAGGAAGGAGGCAGGGAGGGAATGAGGGGATGAAAGAGGGATGGAGGGGGAAAGGGAGAGAGGGGAGGGTGGACAGGAGACACGTAGGAAGAAGAGGCAGTTGGTGACATTGACAATGAAGTGATAGAGGGGAGTGGGGGGTAAATATCATCACAATGCATTGTATACAACTATATTTTCAAGTTTTTAACTAAACAATAAAACGCTGGAAGAAATCCTGAAAAAAACTTTAAAACTCTCAAAAAATTAGCCATAAATGTTTGAAGAGTCAAAAGAACATTCTGAACAGAATTCAGCCTAGCCGGTGTCTGCCTTTGGCTCTCTGTGAGACCTCTGTCTAGGTATTTCCCTTTTTGTGCCTCACTTTTCCTTATCTAATGCAGGGCGGTCAGAATAATACTTGGTAGTTCAAACAGTGAAACTGCTCATGTAAGCACCTGCAAATTTTGTAATATTCTCTTTTCTCTTTCCCTGCTGCTTCATCTCTTCCTCCTGAAGAAATCTAGGGCCAAGGGGAGCCCAGTGTCATAGTGTCACATGACAGAACACAAACAGCCATCACAGCATGACTTCCTGTGGTTTCTGTGGCAATGCAGGTCCCAAACAATGCAATCAGATATCCACATGCAATGATCAAAAATGATGAGCAGGACAACAAAAGACCCAAAGTTGAGATGGGGTCTGGAACTCTACGTCTGGCTCCGGCAGATGGAAACACAATACTGGGGCTATGTTCCAGGCAATTAAAGAAAATATCAGTGTCTATTTGCCAACTAATTGCAAAACACCATTCAAATATCATTCAACCAGAACCTGCTGCTGGCCCTCACAAGACCTTGATGGGTTTGGTTATCCTTTGAGTCTTTACATTACTCAGTTAATATTAGATGAGCATCTTGGAACTACTCTTGGCAGCATCAGCATGGCTGTGACTGGGACCTGCTTTCTCCAGAACTCTCTTATCCTACATTTATATGCACATTTTGTCTGTGCGGCTGTTCAATCCCAAGACTTCCAACTTCTTGCATTTTTATGCGTCTGACAACTAAACCCATCCTTGAAATCTCTGGATGATGTTAGATAACTTTTCTGAGCCTTGGATTTCACAGTTACTATTGACGTCTTGGTCAGGTTCCTAAGTTTGTGAGATAATCAAATTATATTGTGCATTTTAAAGTACATTACAAATTACAGAACTATCATTCAAATGTTAGTGGGTTTTGTGGTCTAAACAGCTATTTACATTTCCAAAGCCCTTTCATCTCTGCAATCATTTCCCAAATTGGGTGCCAGGGAAATCTATTCCCATGAAATTATAATGAGAGTGCTTGCGGGGGGGAGGGGGGGATGTTTTAAAAGATTCAATAAAATTGAATTTTCAATTATGCAAATATGTTTATGCAGACCTTCTCAGTACCTTTAAGCTAGTAATGGCATCTACCCACCGAAACTTGGGGTTTTTACTTGTTTCTCTCAGATATTACATATTTCAATTTCCTGGAACAAATTTTGCAGGAAATAAATTTTGAGAACTATTGATCAATAGCAATGTCTATTAAAGGAAGCACATTATAATGCATTATAATGGCCAGTTTATAACTAGAAATATTACAATCAGGAGAGCAAAAAGGGTAAGGCATATGGAAATTAAGTAACCTCGTTTCTTCTAGGTGGTGTTTATGGTTGGTTCTCTCTCTCTGTGTGTGTGTGTGTGTGTGTGTGTGTGTGTTTCTTTTACAGAATTACCTGGGAACTTGCCAGAAATTCAAACTCTTACTCTCCCCTAAAACTGAAGCAAACAGAAATACAGGGCACAGAAATTTTTGTTTTCAGAAGTAAGCTAAAGTAATTTTTTTTGTTATACATTTTTGATTGTCTGATTCTGAACCACAGATTTAGTTATTTATTATTACTAACTTTTGAAAATTATTTAAGTCCACATTTGGATAGTCAATTGGAGGGTTACACCCCATATTAACTATGGCAACTAAAATATCTTGCTAAATACTCCATTTCATTTGGTAGATATTAGCTGCGCAAGCACACACACACTCACATACACAGACACACATGCCTGGACTCAAAGGTCTTCCTTCTCTGTAATGTGCTGACCTCCAGACAAATGAGACTAAAAAAGAACCAATGTCTTCACTGAAGAGTCTCCTCACAAGAAATCATCATCAGTATTTAAGGACAATTAAATAGCAAACGATAATCTTGGTACCTGCTATCCAAGCAGAACTCATAAACAATACTTACATTTCCAGTTTTATAAGTACCTTCTCTATGGTATAACCCATGGTGAGTTGGAGGCATTAAAATGTCAAGAAGACAGCCTGAGCCCATCTCCCAGGACTCGGAATCTAGCTGATGAGAGTGGCCACAAATGATCATGATACAGAGTGACATATTTGGCTGGAAAAATTACAGTTGCACAGCACCTCAGAGGACAGGCAACAGCGGGATATGGGGAGCTAGGAAGGCTGTAGGCACCAACAATGACATATGGGGGAAAAGAGAACATGAGAGCAAGAGCGGGTATCACGAATCTGAGGAAATGGGAAGTGCCTCAGGTTGACAAAAGCTAACTGTTATGTTTGGGATGAAATGAGGAATGAGAAGAGATGAGCCTGAAGACATTGGTGAAGGCTTGATCATCAGAAGCAAAATAATTTTGAGGGCAGCAAGGAACCATGAGAGGATTCTCAATAGATGAGTGGTATGTTTAGATTAGTATTCTATAGCTTGTTCTGGCTGTTGTACAGCTGTGGCAATAACTGAGCTAGGAGCAGTCATGGAGATAATACTTCCTTAGGTGAGGTTAGTGGGGGGGGGGCATGAAGTAAGGTCTCTGTAACCTCATTTACTGAATCTTGCTTCACACACTTGGAATGAGTATTTACTTAAAGTCTTTTGTTTTGTAAAACGCAATAGTTTCACAGTAGTTTGAATACTTTGACCTTGTCATTGAGATCTCCTCGCTTGGTTTAAGTCTCTGATGGATGTCATATGTGCTGTTACCTAAGGATCTATATTACATCCTTGCTAATAATTCATTTTTGCTTCTCATTTGATCCACAGCATAAATCGATGAGTAAGGGCAGGTAAATTTGGAGATGGATGCCCTGAGAGAGTGGACCCTGATGATGCAGATAGAAGGATACTCACTGCTCTTTGTTGGTTAGTTTGTTTGTCTGGGTTCCATGCATTCACTGCAGCACCGTGCTGCTGTCTCCCAAGTGTTACTGTGTTGAGGAAACTCTGAATGAGCTCCACTTTGACCGACAGAGGCCTACATGAAGGTTTGAAGTGAGCTGCTATATTTTTCCCCAATATCTGCATTCTACTTGGGCTTAGAAAGAGAGAGGTTAAGCAAGGACATAAATGGAGAATGGAGAAAGTGGGAAAAGGGACAGGTGCTGGTGCTGCCACATACTAACACCACAGGGCAGTCAGTGTCAGAAGGCTCATTACAATAGATACACAGCTCTAAGTGGGATGACAGTCACCAAAACATGCCCGAACTCTTTATATAAGAGAGCTAGGAGCACATTAGCAAGAGGACTCAGCTGAGCCTAATTCTGCGATTAACCAGCTAGACAACCTCACCCTGTCTGAGCATCAGTTGTCCTGTATGTAAATGAAGACAATAATATCTACTCAAGATCTTAGCCAAGACTGTTGGACACACTCAGTGAAACAGCAACTGCAATGCTCCTCCCCTCATTGGCTACCTTTCCTCAGATGTCTCCTCTTCACAAGTCTATTATTCTTTTTTTTTTATTGAAAATAGATTTTTTTCATACAATATATTCTCATTGCAGTTTCCCCTCCCTCAACTCCTCCCAGGTCCTCCCCACTTCCCTCACAGACCTAATACAGGGCTAATCTTGTCCATTGCATTCAGTGGTAACAGTAGCATAGAGATTTAGCTCAGTGTAGAAGCCCTTGGTTCACTCTCACTTCAAAGAAGAAAAAAATTGCAAGATAGTTCTCATTTTTTCTTTCTATTACCCTTCTAACTCACACACACACACACACACACACACACACACAGAGGCAGGTATGCACATGTGCCCCTGAGATACAGATTTTTTTTTCTCTTCCTCTATCTATAGTGTCTCATCCTTTCACATAAAATCAAGGATAGGTTGTATGCTTTGATCTTGGCTAAATCCCCAGTTCCTAGTACAGTTCCCAGAACAAACTATGCAACAGACAGTGACTGAAGAACACTCATTTTTTTTTTTTTTGCATTTTCAGAGCTATTCGTTTTCTTGTTGGAATTGGTGCTTTTTAAATATACAAATGGGGCCATGTGAAATCTATTAACCTACATGTTCTGTTTCCAGACCAAACATGTAATAGTTCACCTTGACATTTAGGTTTAGAATCTTCTCTTTCCACAATCACTTTAGAATACTGTAGAACAGTGGTTCTCAACCTTCCTAATGCTTCAACCCTTTAATATAGTTCCTCATGTTGTGATGACTTCCAACCTTGAAATTATTTTGGTAGCTAGTTCATTATGAGTCAAAATGTAAATATCTGATATGTAGGATATCTGATATGCGACCCCTACGAAAGGGTCATTCAACCCCCAAAGGGTTCATGAGCCACAGATTGAGAACCACTGCTGTAGAAGATTCATTCAACCTAAACCACCTTACAGTTTTATAAGTCTATTCTTAGACCCCTTTTACCAGGGGATGAATTGAGAGAATAGCTGTATCTTTACTATTCCTAAGTGTCCTCTGCAGTGTCGTCCTCATTCCTCCACTGTCTACAGCCTTCTACTATCAGGTTTCAATCATCTCCTTTATTCTGAAATAGGGTGAAAACCTCCTTTTTAAATTCCTGTATTGATCCCAAATTTTTATAGGTGCCATATCTTGATTCCTTGCTCCTTTGCATCAAGGAACAGATAACCTTCTTCTAAATAGGAATGTCGGAATGTGGAAAAATAATGACTTCAAACAGTCTTTTGAATCAGCAGATACCTAGAGGATCATAGTGACTCACACTTTTAATCTCATCATGGAGGACACAGAGACAGAAAGGCTCTTAAGTTCAAGACCATCCTGGGCTACATAGCAACGCCCTTTCTCAAAACTCCAAGGGCTGAGAATGTAGCCAGTAGTAGAATGCTTCTCAAGCACACCCTGTCTTAGTTCACCCATTGTGACAAAATACCCAAACAAAAGTAATGTGGGGAGAATTGGTTTGTTTTAGTCTACAGGAGCTGGTTACAAAGTATCATGGCCAGGAAACCAAGGCATCAAGTTCTTTGAGCAGCAGGCGACAGTGTGTCTACAGTCAGCAGAAGAGGACAATGAATGCATGCATACATGCTAGTTAGTGTTCAGCTCACATGTTCCACTTTAATCAAAACAGGTTCCCTTGCCCAGGGAATGGTACTGCCCAGAGTGCACAGGCCTTCCTATCTCAACTAATATAAGGAAGGTAACTCCCCACAGGTTTCCAAGGAAGCTACAAGAGAAAGCTGTTCTGACTACATTGGGAATGTACAAATGGTTGGTGCTTTCCTACAAATCTTTCTACCTCTCTGAACCTTCCAGTTTTTCACAAGTTAAGTGATATTATCTCTCACCTCAGCACATCACTTGTCTAGCATCTAATATTACAAAGAATTTGACATAAACTTAATGAGTGTTAATCCTCACACTAGAAGAGTGATTCACAATTTACATGGAGTGCAGAGAAGAGAGTTTTTTCCTTAACATATAACACTGCAGAGGTCGACCCTAGTAGCTGAACACATCTAGCAAAAATTCCTAAACTCTCTTCTCACTCCCTGGCAAGAAGAGTCTAAAAGGTGGAATGCCAGTCTGTGAACTTGTCTCAATATTTCAAAAATGCTAACGGGAATCATATATTACTTCAATAAAAATCAGACTTTAATTGCTTTTGGTGGGAATTATATCAACTAAAATCAGTACTTATTGGAAAACTAATTATATTTTAATGCAAGCAGCTTAATATACATACCTCTTGAGATGTCAGCTATGAAGAAGCATGTCACAAGAGGAGGACTTAATAGAACAAAGATGGGGGATCTTGGGCCTAGGAATATGAAGACTTAGCACATGAGAAAAGTAGAGTCCAGAAGTGACTTATAACCTGACTTTCCGGGCTTGCTTCCTCACCATGCCATCCCTAGACAAGACTTCTCTTATCCTCTGTCAGGTGTGTGCATTCAAGTCCCATCTGGGTTTACTCTGCCCCACACACTCCAAGCTACCCTTCAAACTTCAACCAGAACGGACTTTTGACATATAACCCTACATGCACATATACTCAGATAGTGTAACATTCTTGGATGACTTCTCCATTGGTAGTTCTGTGGAGGAAAGGCTATTATTAAGAAACTAAACAATGAAGCCAGTTCCCATGAAGGTATTTTAAAAGTAGGGTTCAGGTACCCCAAACTGCTAACCTGGAGTGACTGCTGCCAAGGAGCCCTATGCCTTGACCTTTGACCAGGACTGGACTTTGATCAACCAAGACTGTTGTTTACATGACCATGATTTACATGGCTCTTATTTGAATGGCAAAGACTACAAAACTAAAAATCACATGAATAATCGCCCATACTCACTGCTATAAACTAAACACAGACCAATCTAGACTCTACTCTTATGCATGTATTCCATTCTCAGTAACTGTACACAGAGAAACTCACACTACCTAGAGAAGTAGTTCTCCCAAGTGAGACAACCCTCCCTCCCCAACAATGTGTGTACATTGCTCTGTGCTGAAGGCAGTATTTTCCAACCTGATGTAATTTCCTTTCACAGGATGTCTAATAAACGTATCTTCTTATTCAACCTAGAAGGGTAAATTTACTTATGGCTTGCACATAACATGGGCATATTATTCTTCTTGGAATACAGTATTTTCATGGTCTTACCTGATTTATCACTGAATACTATTGGTTTATTTCCATTCTATTCGTGTCTCAGCTCATGGTTCCTTGTTCTCTATGCAAAAGGCCTTTCTCTTATTAATTTACTTCTTAACATTGATTCATCTTTCCAGTCTCAGCTTTGTCACCCCTCCCCCAGGAAGTTTTCACTGCTAGCACTACTTTACTGCAGGAGAGACTGAGGGCCCACTCTGAGCTTTCCACATACTCCCTGCTTCCCTGTGACATGCACTTCTCATACTGAATTTCCATCTTCTCAGGAAGCATGGATTTCTGAATGAATATGACAATTTCAGGCAGAAACAAAAGTTAACCGCTGGGCCTCTGACTCCTGGCTGAAGGACATTTCGTGCCATCAAACATCACATGTGCTTTGAAAACCTCAAGCACCTGGCTTTTCCAGCCGAACAGGGAGAAATGATCTAACATTGAATTGATTTAGTAACAATTTTAGAACTAACAGGGAGGGTAAAAGACATACTTTCAGAGACACTAGCAGACAAATTCTGTCTTCTAAAATGGAAACACAAGGAGTGAGCTTAAGGGCAGAAGCCTAAAGTGGAAGAACCTTCTAAGCAGAGGTGCTTAAAGCACTTTCACTACAAATATTGTTCAGATGCAAACTGGGCAGTTATTTGGATGGCAAAGATTGCACAAAGGAAAATCATATGCTCATCCTAACTGCTAAGAAGTCAACACAGGACAGTCTAGACTTCACTCCTTTGAGTGGTATGTATTCAATGCCAAGAAACTATAAGCACAGCAACTCACAAGAACCAAAGAAGTCATTCTCCCGAGTGAGATCCCCAAAGCACGCTCCTCTGTGCTGAAAGAAGCACTTGTTATTTTCCAACCTTATGTCATTTCCTCTGCTGGCAGAAATGAACTGAGCCAACAAGGTCCAGCACTGAGTCCCAGATAGTGAGTAGGGTAGCCTAGTTTCATAATGCCAAGATCAGTTAACGGACATTTTCTATGATGCCCCTGCTTTCCAGAATCCATCTAGCAACGTGTTCTCACTCCTATTTATAGGTGCTTATGCTGTGGATAATTGATTGATAAATAAAATGCTGATTGGTCAGTAGCCAGACAAGAAGTATAGGCGGGACAAAGAGGGAGGAGAATTCTGGGAAATGGAAGGCTGAGGCAGAGAGACGTGGCCAGCCACTGTGAGGAGAAGTATGATGTAAGACACTGGTAAGCCAAGAGCCACATGGCAAGGTACAGATTTATAGGAATGAGTTAATTTAAGATATAAGAACAGATAACAAGAAGCCCGCCATGGCCATACAGTTTATAAGTAACATAAGTCTCTGTGTGTTTACTTGGGGGACGCTAGTGGGGGAGATTTGCCCCGACTGCCAGCAGGCTGGGACACAGGAAAACTTCAGCTACATGCTTGTCTATGATCCATTGTGTTCCCACATGTTTATTCTGCCTCAGCCTCACATCCTCTAGGACGTGGCCACTAACTGCTATTTCCAGAGATAAGAAAATTAGTATCAAGTAGAAATTCACCTCCAGCTTAAAATGAGGGCAACTGGAGACTTGGGAAATCTGGAGTCTGTGGTATCTGGGAGGAACATTATTCCCATTTTAGGGTAGTCCCCTTTAAACTCATTAATATATGTACATACATCTTTTTATATAAGATATATGTGTTTATCTTAGGAAGCTTCTACAGAAGTAAGTCTCCATATGGATTTATCTACTGTCATTATTGTTAGTTATCCCCACTCTCAATACTCCCTCTTCTACCTTGTCCTGCCATTCCCACCTCAGTTAAGCCTTTGTGTTCCAAAATTGGATTTAAGGCTTGTGCCACAAGATGGAACCATTAAATGGGTCAAAATCCCATGGCTGGTTGTCACAGGGGAGAATGCAATATTATTAGTCTTATAAATGATCACAGTAATAAACTGGACCCTAAGTACTGTACCTTTGTACTCATAAATTAGGGCATCTCTCAACCTTCATCAGACAAGTTGCTCATTGCAATATATGGTGCCCAATACAGAGACAATGAATCTCTGTATATGGTGATGAATACAGAGACATCAAGACTCGATTCATCATCTTACATTGCAACAAGAAACTTCTCTGATGAAGCACTCTGTGGAGTGTTCACCTCTAAATGGGACATCTGTGTCACATTCCCTCCCTGCAAGGATCATGGATTATGGAGAAACATGAGGTGGAATTATTATAAGAGCTGGAAGCAATGGACATGTGCAGCAAAATGGTATTTTCTGGGCATGACAAGGCTGTTGAATACATGAGCTTACAGTGGCAGTGGCTCCATGCACAATATCTGGACAAGATCAAACTGGCCCAAATCCCAGCATGGATAGGGAAAGGGTTGTAAAGCCAAATCCCTAGCTGAGAAGCCACTGACAATCAATGACTGCTTGAAGGAGCATGAGTCAATTTTCTCCAAGGGTGTGGTCCCAGAGAGGCCACACATGTTCGAGTAGATGGTCCTTATACACATACATATTCATGCAGCACTAGAAGGACTCAGTGGGCTTTAAAAACAAAGAACATGGAATTGAGAGGAAAGGGAGAGGAATTATAACAGAAATATTAGGGAATAGATTTCACTAAAACTTACTATATGTATGTATGAAATTCTCAAACAATAAAAAATGTAGTTAAAAATATGTAGGGCCTATGTACTTCACATACTAAGCACTTTTTTTGCATTGTTGAGATCTCTAATAATCCCACTCTAGTGGCAGGCTAGGGAAACTTTTTTTTTTTTTTTTTTGGTTTTTCGAGACAGGGTTTCTCTGTGTAGCTTTGCACCTTTTCCTGGAACTCACTTGGTAGCCCAGGCTGGCCTCGAACTCACAGAGATCCGCTGGCTCTGCCTCCCGAGTGTTGGGATTAAAGGCGTGCGCCACCACTGCCCTGCCTGGGAAACTTTTAATACTACCTGCTTTTGTCAAATAAGGAAACAAGAACTAAAAGGAGGTTGAATTTTCTGAGATCTGATTCAAGCAGAGACGTTCTGAATGTATTCACAGGACATCAACAATAATTAAAAGTTAAAGTTTGCTTCTGCTTTTCTAGAAAACATGAAGCAAGTTACTAAAACTCTCTTCTCTTCTGTTTCTTCATCTGAAAAAGATGAGAGGACTTCTCCTAGTCTTCTTGGAGAATCTTAAACCCCATTCTTTCAGGTATGTCTTAACTTCTCAGCCTCTTCCAAAGTCATTGGAAGTACAATGAGACAATGCAACTAGCAGAGTGTAAGATATGTACTGAATATCTTACATATGGTCTTTGCATAGGACCCCAGGCTTGAACTTTTAATATCTCCTTTTCTTTTCTTTTTTTTATTCATTTTACATACCAACCACAGATTCCCCTCTCATTTCTCCTCCCACTTCCTCCCTCCTACCCCCTAATTCTTTATCCCCTCATCCAACAGGGTAAGTTCTCCATGGGGGGGGGGGCAGCTAAGCCTGGTACATTCAGTTGAGGCAAGACCAAGACCCTACCCAGTTTATCAGGAGTGAGCAAGGTGTTGGACCATAGACAATGGGATACAGAAAGCTGGCTCATGCACCAGGGATAGATCCTGATCTCACTGCCAGGGCCCCCTCAAACAGATCCAACTACATAACTGTCTCCCATATGCAGAAGGTCTAGTCCAGTCCCATGCAGGTTCCACAGCTATCAGTCTAAAATTCATGAGTTCCTTTGAGCTTGGTTCAGTCTAACATCTCCTTTTCATGACCATCTTGGCACAAAATGTTCTGAGATTATGGGTGAAGGACTTTACCTACTGAGTGCAAGTCTTCCATCACTAAAGGAGGTCTTGTCACTTTACACAGTCTCTTTCATCCCCTTTAACTTGGAAGGAAAAAACTTTCTCTCTGACAAGATTATTCTCATAGATAAAGATAATGCTTTGCAAGGGCTTAAATAAATGCTTGGACTCATCCAAGCCTAAACATAAATTATCTACCATCTTTGTGGTTGTTATTTGCATCACTGGTTTCTTCTACCATAAAAGAGGATGTATACCCTCTCACTCAGTGAGGTTATCAGACTCCAGTTCCATTTGGATAAAAAAAAGAGAGATGTGTTTCCAGTAATTATACTACCAACTGTCCCTCACATTTTTTGTTTTCTTCAATTGACAAAAAAATCATGGTCTCTCTCAGATCTAAAAAAAAACAAACAAAAAAACAAAAAAAATTTCAGTTGTGTCTTAGTTAGTGTTCTATTGTTGAAAAGAGATATTATGACCACAGCAACTCTTATAGAGGAAAGCATTTAATTGGGGCTGGCTTACAGTTTCAGATGTTTAGTCCATTATCAGCATGGTTGGAAGTATGGCAGCATGCAAGCAGACTTGGTTCTGGAGAAGTAGCTTGAGAGTTCTGCCTCTGGATCAGCAGGCAACAGGAAGAGAGAGAGCCTCTAGGCCAAACTTGGGCTTCTGAAACCTCAAAGCCCATCCCTAGTAACAAGTTTCCTTCAGCAGGGCCACACCCACCCCAACAGAGTCACACTTCCTAATCTTTTCAAATAGTGCCACTCCCTAAACTTTCAAATTATGCGTCTGTGAGGGCCATTCTTATTCAAACCACCACAAGTGGCATCCACCTAATATTCACTAGTATATGCATCCTCTCTCTGATGTTTCTGATGACCCTTAGACTTATATTTTAATACCATTCGTTATGGGGGATCTTATCAACATTTAAGTCAGCCCAAAATCTACATTTCTATATGCCAAGCTTCCTAACATTCAGTTCATCTACAATACACATTATGCTGGCTTCTTCCTTTCTCCCACATCTCCTCTTTACCTCAACCTAGATCCACAAAAGTCACAAAGAATTTACAGAGCCGACCTTCTGCAGCATTTTTCTCTGGACTCTAACAAACTTCATTCCTATTTGTTACTCATTTTTCTCCCTCTCTTCTTCTGAAAAACATCTTAAGCACATTTTGCCATTGGAAAGATTTTTTTTCTTACCCTTCTGCTGGTTCCCACTGGGATGAAAAGCAATAAAAAGTCAGAAAGAAGTATAGGTTTGCCTTCTGGCTTTGTCACTTAGACAAATAACACTGTAAAAAACAGTGAATGCTATCGGTTAAAGTGAACTCCTTCCTCAGTCCCGTACATTTCACTGGATTCTGATGCAGAGGCTTTGGACAGGGAAATCTTTTCTGGAGATGGATTAAGTTGGTGAGTTAAAGATTTTGCATTAAAAACAGATTCTGGTTATAATATCCTCTCCAAGGTTGCATTTGGTCCCTTGGTATTGAGAGTCATGTAAATAAATCTCAGGGGTTATGGGGGGATATCTCAGAACATCTTGAACTCTCTGCCAATCAGGACATAATAAATGGCATCAGCTCTCAGCCAGCCCATGCAAGATATCAGAAGGTCTGTATGCATTCTTTCTCCCTTCCCATCCTTCCAGTATGGGATTTTCTTTATTTATGTGATGCCTTTTGTGTTTTAATCAGTTTCCTGGATCTACTACTGACTTCAGGAAGTCACATGAATACACATCATGAGAGGATCTTGTAATATTTCACCTTCCAATGGAAGCTAAGTTGGCTGGGAATGTTAATATTTAATAACAGATAAAGTATCTGAAAAGTTGTGAGAGAATTTTCCATTAAGATACAGAGATACTTGGAAAGAATTCTCACTTTGTTAGGAACCCTTATCAGGCAAGTAGGCAGCCTAAGGTGTTAGGAGAAGATTCTAGCAGAACTCTATATCTTCCCCTGTTGAAGGTTAATTGTGAATTTCAAGTTCAGAGCAAATGCAAAACAGAGAAAAGACTTGATTCCTCCTCTTCTGAGTAAGATTGGGAGCAGAAACATGGACACTGAAATGTTGAAGTAGTGGGAAAGGTAGATGAGGGATTGACTTTATCAATTGTCAGACTTGAATTTAAACTTTTTCCCTGGAGAATGTAGCCTCATTGGCACAGTGATACACCGATACACTGTAAGCAGAGATTCAATTTGTATCACAACATGTAATTTACTATATCTTCTTTCTGTTACATCATAGGAGACTCCATTTGGGGTTATTGATAAGAATCCCCATCTTTTTTCATCCAGGAGGGTGCCAAAGCTCAGAGGCATGAAGTTATGAGCTAAAAGTCACAGGCTGTATATAGTTTTGGGTTGAGTAAGAGCTCTCTGACTTCAAGCACCTTACTTCATCTCTTTTGTGTCTGTTTTCTTGCAGCAAATAAAAGAGACTGCAGTCTGCTTATGAGGGAAAAGGACGGAGAGAGTGAAAATGGAGTTGATGTCTGAAATGGTTCTGGCAACACCTTACATTATATTCAGGTTTTGAATACCACAAAGTGCCAAGTACCATATTAGAAATCTCTCATTTCACTCTTACAACAACCATAAAATAAACTTACTCTGATTATCTTTTAATATTATAGCTAATCAAAGTGTTAATCAAAGACATTTAGCATCTTTCTCAAAGCTATAAAGGATATAACCAGTTTTGAATAAATTTATTGTTTTGACTACCCCCCCTCCACTCACAAATGTATGGGGCGGGTATAACTGTTAATTTCATCTGCCAATAACTGAGCTAAGAGTTTCCAGATAGCTGGTACATTAATTATTTCTAGTTCTATCAATGATGGGGTTTCCAGAAGAGAAGCCTTTTAGTATTTAGACTGAGTCACCATTGTGAGCAGGCATCCTGTATGTTTTAACTGCAACAGCCACCTTCTGATGGTTTTGGAAATCATCTCTCCTGATTTGGACTGGAATCATCTCATTGGCTGTCCTTGGGCATGTGAAATTCAGAGGTTGACAAGGAAAAACAATGTTAGTACTTAATCTATTCAGGGTTTTGTTTGGTTGAGGATACTCGAAAGAAGCTAGCAACTAACAAGGCTTGGAAAGGATGTAGGATATAGACCAATAGAGACAATTAGTCCCCAAGCAATATACAAAACAGCAAGTCAGATGTGGATTTCTGAAAAACACTACATTTTAAAATAAAATCATTTACTAGCCTGGATATGTATCATACCTGCAGAGGCAAGGGGCTAGATTTGTTGAATAGCAGTCATAAGGCTAAGTGAGAAAAGTCAGGCAACAGCAAAGCAAAGTTTGTAGTTAAAAAAAGTGGGGGCACTGTAGTAGAAAAATAACTTAAAGGTAAGGTAAGACTTGATGATTTTCATGGGTTAGAGAAGAAAACAGTAGACAGGACAAGATTGGAGTTGTAGGAGAAAATGACTAATTAATGGGAGAGTGAAGTCTACATGGGAAGAATGCAACTTAAGAAAGACAGTCACCCCCTTCTGGGGATTCAGGTACATTCAATGAATTCTGTCAGATTTTTGCAGAGAGACATCAGAGCATGAGCAAGGGAAGTCTACACTCAAACCCTGATTGTGTCACTGTCTAACTCTCTGAGCTTGCACAAGTCAATAGAACTCAGTCTCTCCATTTGTGAGAGAGGTGAGAAGTATATATGACATCACCCACCTCCCAAAACCAAAACATAGATTCCCAGGCTTTCTTGAATCACAGCATTACATTAGCGTGTCCATAGTTCCCTTAGCCTAAAGCAAAATCAAGCAGTTTCATTGATTAAGCAGGCCAGAACAATTTAATAATAATGTATATTTTATCATTTAACACACATAATTGAGGAAAAACTAACATTATTATCTCATTCTTAATGCAACTGCTGATGGGTTGAATGAACTGTGAAGATGGTAAAGTTTCTCAAAGGTTAGTATTAGACTGGTATTACCTATCTCCTCTCTTTCTTTAATTAACATTTTCATCATTAAAATATGATCATGTAATCTGATGTTAAGACCATGAGTTATCTTTTAACTGTGAATGCCATAGTAGCAGTATAGTGTCAGTAGGTTATTTGGGCTGGTTATTTTGTCAATTTGGCACAAGCTAGAGTCATCTAAAAAGAGGGATCAATTAAAGAATTATATGAATCAGATTTGTTAAGCTAATTAAAAAAATAAGTTAGATCTATATATATATTGACCAAAAGAGATACTAGTGAAATAAAGACAACGTGCAGAGGAAATAGGGACAGTGCAGAATTTTTATATATAAAAAAGAAGCAGGCTGGGACATGATTTAGTTGATAAGGGGCTTTGCTGTGCAAGCATGAAGATCTAAGTTCAAATCCTCCACACCTATGTAAAGACTGGGCACAGCTTACACATCTGTAACCTCTGAACTGAGTAAATGGATACAGGCAGATCTCAGGGGCTGGCTGGATATCCAGTCTAGCTCAAACAGTGAGCTGCAGGTACAGTAAGTGACCTTGTCTCAAAAAACAGGGTAGAACACCTGGTATCAGCCTCTGGCCTCTATAGATTCACATGTAAACACATGTCCCCACATACTCATATGCAAGCACATATTGATGTGCAAAAATATATCAAAGAAAAGAAAACAACATCAGGCTTGCAAAAGCAACAGGGAAACTAAACAGTATAAAAGCTATATTTGATTGATGATATTTATTAAAATATGTGAAGGTGGCAAGATAGTGAAGATGCTTCCCACCAAGGCCAACAACCTAGTTTTGATCCTTAAGACTCACTGTCAACTGCAGTAAGCTGTATCTGATCTCCACACATGTGCCATAGCACTGTGCATGAATTTATGCATGCATGCATGTGTGTATCACAAAAAATAGATAAGGAGAGAAAGAGAGAGAGAGGGAGAGGGAGGGAGGGAGGGAGAGAGAGAGAGAGAGAGAGAGAGAGAGAGAGAGAGAGAGAGAGAGAGAGAGAGAGAAAATCCAACAAAAAATTATGTGGCTGGAAGCAGGCAGATGCATATGAAGAGAGAAAAGGGAAATTGCTGACTTAATGTGTTTATATAGAAGTTGTTTTGCAGGTGGCAAGCAGCCTTTATGACCCTA